>NC_035433.2:116542511-116853766 GCF_002127325.2 Helianthus annuus | reverse complement strand
ACACTTAAGGCTTTAACAGGCATTTTCAACAACTCACAAAACTTATTATCTACAAAAGATTTATCTGCTCCAGAATCAAATAACACTCTTGCATAAACATCATTAATAAGGAAGGTACCTGTTATGACGTTGTCATTTTGGATCGCCTCCTGAGCGTTCATCTGGAAAACCCTAGCATTGGTCTTTTTCCCTTCCTCAGCCTTCTTTGCAAACTTTGGGCAGTTGGACTTAATGTGCCCCTTTTCATTGCAGTTATAGCACATAGCATCCTTGATCTTCTTACAGTCCAAGGTCCTGTGCTCCGAGGATTTGCAAATCCCACATGCTTTCGGCTGTGACTGGGATTTCGACTCATACCTACACCTCCCAAAATGGTGCTTTTTACAAACCTTGCACTTGGGTTTATCACCCGACTGTTGACCATCCTTCTTATTTCCAGAACCCTTTTGGTAGCCGTTGTTTCCCTTATGCTTCTTATCTGACCGCCGTGAGTTGTCATCCTCATGCTTCCTTTTCTCAGCGTCAGTGTTCCTCCGCGATCTCTGCCTGACCGCGTCCAGTGTGAGGGACAGAGATATATCAGCTGCAGACCTGAATGTAGCTGGCCGAGAGGCCTTTACACTTGCCTTAATTTCTGGGGCTAATCCTCCAATGAAACGAGCTATTCTTTTGGGTTCCGGGGTCACCAGATAAGGAACCAATCTTGACATTGTACTGAAGTTCGTAAGGTAAGCTTGGTAGTCAAGGTTCTTCATAACCAACGATAAGAAATCAGACTCGATCTTTTCCACCTCATGCTGACGGCAGTAGTTCTCCTTGATGAGGGTAATAAATTGATCCCATGTCATATTGTACAGTGGAATCTTCCCAGTAGCTTGAATCAACGATCTCCACCAGGCTAAGGCCTCACCCTTGAATGATTGAGATACAAATTTTACAACATCCCTATTAGCACACCCGCTGATATCCACCACAGTGTCCATCTCATCCAACCATGTCATGCAATCAACTGCCCCTTTTCCCCAGTAAAGTCCCGGGGCTTACAAGAAACAAAATATTTATAGGTACAGGACTTAGCACGCGGCTTATCATCAAATACTATCCTCTTAGCACGTGGCTTATCATCAAATACTATCCTCTTGAATGTCGATCATCATCTTTCTTTGGCTCATCTTTCTTAGAGGGTGGCTTGCTGTGAGCTTCATAATGAGTCTTAAGCTTGGAATGCGGAGTGGATAGGGTCCTACTTCGAGTCCCGCTAGATTCACTATACTGCCTTTCCATAGCTTTTGTTACAACATTATCGATCAGTGCTTGCAATTCCGCACCGGTCACATGTATTTTAGTGTTTTCATGGTTTTCCACCGGATGACTGTTTACCTCATCAGACCCAGCCATGTAGCTTTAATTGCTACATATAAGAAAATAATGGATAAGGTTTATTTAGAAGTTTTTACAGTATTTTATGATTTATTAACCATGGTTTTAATAACCATTTTGTTTAATTTATTACTTATTTATACATATTCAGGACCTTTATTACAATCCCTTATTATAATTTAATAATAGCACAAAAAGCCTAGTCACATAGACAGATTTAATTTATAATCAGGATTTTATAGAGCCGTGGTATTAAGGTTTGAATCAAAGTTCATTACCTTTTCTAGACAGGGAGTTGTAGCCCACTACTGTCTTTAGTCCAAAAGGAAGTTAATTATAGCCCGTAGGGACTTCATCCTTAAGGGATGGTTTTTATAAATAAGGGAAATTGAAATATCCCAATTTAAGGATGACCTATGTGATTTTATCGTATCACAGTTTGTCAAAAATGTTAACATGCTTTCAGATGTTAACAAGGATTGGAATCTTTTGTGTAGGTTTTACCATCTTGGCCATGTCTGCAACGACATATAGACTAGGTTTTACCTTTAAGATTCTTTTAATAATTAACGCAGAACAATCCTAAATTGAGATGTTAATATGGATCTGAATCTAATTATGGAACTACCATCTTGGCCCTGTCTTAAGATGACACATGGCTAGGTCTTGCCCTTTTTAGATTTTGCCATTTTATCATAATGGTAGATCTTTTAATAGGAATGTTATTTTCATTTATTTTATGTTTTATGTTTATGCATATTATTAACAACAATTATGAAAATTAAAATTACCATTCTATTACCAATTCAAACAGTACAAATTTTGCCCTAAACGGGACTTCTAAAAAATAACATGCCCACGCAGGGGCTAAACAACAAACATACCCACGCAGGGTTAACAGAAAGACATGCCCACGCAGGGGCAGATTACAAAAAGACAAGCCTACGCAGGGGCTGAGTACAGAAACAAAAGTCCACGCAGGGACTTGATTACAACTAAATAAAATAAACAAGGATTTTTCAAAAATCCCTTCTCTTGGACTTCCCCTTGAGTAGGCCTGCCAAACCTTTGAAGAATCCTTGACGTTCCATGCGGTCTTCTTGAACTTCCCGCTCAACTTGGTCCAATCTATCGAGAACCTCTTGTTGGCGTTCTGGCGGGATCAGTTGCGGCCGCGGCTGTGGCTGATACAGAGGTTAAGGAGGTGGCGGATGCTGGTACACATAAGGTGGGTACCCAGTGGTCCAAGGACCACAGGGCCCTTCAGGATGAAGAGCGTTGTAATCCCACACTGCCTGATAAGGATCAACATCCGCATAGTTGTAGTTTGTATGGGCCGGCTACTCAAAAGGGTTATATGCCGCTGAACCGGCATATGCAGGGATTCGGTTATCAAAACCCAAGGTGGAACTACAGGCACAGAGTCTGCTTCCGAGACGAGGTTTGGTGGTCCCCCCATCTGCGGTTCTTCTTGGAGTGGCGGGTAGTGGCTGCCACTCGATGGTTGAGGGGTGCTGATACGCACTCCTCCTCACACGGACATTCGTGCGTTTGATCTACGTCGCCTCGGTGGCTCCAGAGGCGGCTGCTACACTGGTGGTGGTGGCGGTGGAGTGACTGCCACAAAGCGAGAATCCTCGGAAGGATCCTGCTGCTGCTGGTACGGAGACGAGTACTCAGAGGGGGTAAAATACCATTCAAACTGGTTGAACCTCGCCTGATAGCTATCCAGACCACGGTAAGGCGATCCATGAAATGAGGACCCATCAGAGATCTCGATGGGGGTGGTTTGGGGTCCCGGTTGCAGGTTCGACGGGATCCGTGTCCTCGTCCATGTCGTTGTCACTCGAAAAGTGGTCTTCGGGTCCTAGTGGGTTAAAACCCACGGGTTATTGAATTTAGTTAGCCGGGTTGAACCGGCTCTGAAAGGCGGGAGTGAGGTCGCCAAAAGAATGGTGCGAATTCGATCGCTGAAGAGGTATGAATGAAGGTTGAGGGTTGTTGGGCTCATTTTCCGATTGTGGCCCAAAGGAATGAAGGTAGGATGGTGAGGAGCTTAGGGAGACGGATCGCCTCCCCAGTTCAATATATGTCCTCCAAGGTTCTTGGGGACTTGTGCTCATGGTAATGGATGGCGTGCGCCTGTGAGAAGGTCCGGCCTCGTGATCATGGCCCGTCATTGGGGCTTTGCCTCTACCTCTTCTGAATCGTGGCGGCATTGTTAAACCTGTCAACGTAAATAAAGATAACAAAAAGAAGTATATATAAAATGAAAGACAAAAATAAAACAAAACAGAGTTTGTCCTATGTTAATTGTCTAGACTCGAGGATCGAGGAATGTGCAATTTGTGTAACTGAGATTAAACACAAAAGGCTAGTGTTTAATTCACTCAGTGTTGGCTCTGATACCAACCTGTCACACCCCGATATTTCCACGTATTACCGGTGGGCCCGGTGGGGAGTATCGTGACGTAGTTGATATCATCGTAGTCAAACAACACAAATTTAAATGCACAGTGGAAGCAAAAGATAGATAGATTCATTTCAACCGAATATATTGTAATATTAACTATCACAAAGTAGTTGAAACAGATCCACAGGCGGATCAAAATAAAGAGGAAACTTTGTTCAACAGACTTAATGCATCCAAGCTTGCGAGACTCTTATTGATGCTAAGGAGAGGCCAGCCTATTTCGAGTAGTACCTGCACTTAGCCTTTTTGGGAAAATGCGTCAGTTTACACTGGTAAATACAATTTAACTGACTCATTTTGAAAATGTTTAAAAATTGATTTAAATGCACATGGCACAAAAGATTTTATAACTTGGGATAATTATTTGTATATAATCTTTTAAAGAATTAAATGTTTGTTATGCGTTCAGTTGCCCGGTTCATGCCGGGTTAAAGATTAATAGACACACCACATGGTATAGTCCCGCGGCGAGTTATTCACGTTACCGGCGATTATACCTTATTAAATTATAAATGCACTGACGGGTGTACGCCTACACCCGTGTGCTAAGGTCGTGGCCATTCTATGAATGATGCCAAGGATATCCGGGACATGGTCATTAAAACCCCAAAGGCATTAAGCAAACAAAACCAAATTTTTAAACAGGTCATCTTGATAATATTTAACCACCAAACGATTAAAGTCAAATGCCCGACCAAGCGGTATTTTATATACCGTACCCCAAGCCCGTATAAGGGAAAATAAGTTAAAAGTATTTACCTTTGCAAGTAATAATCACAATAAGCAAGTGCACGTAGCTTTTACCGGGTCTCCTATTCTAGAATGAAGGTTTAAAATAACCTATTAGATTTCTAACGGGTCTTTAACTTAGCCTAAGCTTAGACCGGTTAGTTTTAAAGAAAGATACGGTTTAAACGCATGATAAAGCGAAGACCGGTTTAGAATGTGGTTTTGACCCGACAAGCTTGTATGCTTGTTTAATATGGGTAATTAAACACATTCTGGATTTTGAGACAAAAATGATATGGTTTGACCCATTTCGGCGAATATATGCAAACTAGTTATATAAGCCGACCCGAACGTGCAAAGTGCGTAACGAGTAACCAAATGAATCATATATAAGTTTCCTAAGTTAACATGCCTTAACTATGTTGTGACATCAGTAAGATATCTTCTATCACACCCAAAATGATTTTAAACTCAAACCATGCCCCGTAAGGGCATTTTGGTCATTTTAAAAGTTATAAAAGGGTTTAATTAGTAATCTGAGTTACAGGTCTGATTTAATCAGTGAATATACTTAATTTAGTAAGTTATAACAGTAAGGTATCATCTATATGTGAAATTTATTAATTATAACCATACTATGCACCGTAGGGGCATTTTGGTAATTTCACATAAACCTAAAAGGTCAAAACTGGAAATCTGAGTTTAAAGCTTTTGCTTACTGTTAATGTATAAAAATTTACTGAATATATCAGTAGGCATTAATCCTTATTTGTTTAAAATAGTTTTGATACATACTATGCGTTAAAACGCTTAAAAAGGCGATTTGGAGCCATTTCTGGGTTTTCAAAAGAAAGCTGATATTTTTATTATTCCAGAAGGCTCAAAATAATTTATTCATCATATTAGGTCAGTGAAAAAGGTTTGGTATCAAAAGGATTTGAAAAACTCATTTTATAGCTCAAAATGGCAAAACCGGCAATAACCGAATTAAACTTAGAACTCTAAGTTATGCTCAACCTAAAAATAATAAAAATTCCCAAAAATCCCAAAATATTATGTTACATCAGTGGGTAAAAAGTTTGGTATTAAAAATTGGGTTTAGATAGGATATATGCTAGTTACGCCATTTAATTAGTAAAAAGCTTCTTATTTACGCTAATGAGCATAACTCCTAATCTAGACCTCAAACTGATGTTAAATTTTAGGTACAAGTTTATAAATTAGTAACTAAGGTGTCCACTCTTTTACATTTTCAAAAATCACATTTTAAGGTCATATGGGCATAATAGTCAACACTTAAGCAATTAACGGAAACATGCACGTGAATCGGATAACTAATGAATCAAGTTGTATAATCACAGAGGGTTATACTAACATGAAACCTAGTCCTAAATAAGCTCTAAGGCATTTCTAAACTATGCTCAAATGGGTCAGAACTGAAAGTCAAAGCAGAAGTCAAACTATGCGACTTTCGGTCCCGAACCGAGCCTAAACTGAAAGTTGTCGGGGTGAACATGTTTAGACATGTTCCTACATCAATTACCAAGTTATATTAATGATAAAACAGGTTGCATGGATCCTACATTGCTAATTATGCCTTAATTTGAAAATAAGCTTTCTGTTGACTTTTTAAAGTTAACTTTGACACGACAATTGACCTAGTTAGAGTGGGAATTAGAGAGTATCCTTTTAAGGGTTTATTACCCACATAATTACCCACTCATAGGTATTTTTAATTCGAGATTTGACTAGACAATTATTGATTAATCTCGAAGTCAAACCTTAATTACGATGGTTTGACTTTAAGCTAATTAACTAAGCTAAACTGAATTAAAGATGATTAAGGACACTTACAAGAGTCCTAAGTATGATTAGGGATCCTAAGAAAGCTTGTTGCTGATCAGAGAAGCTCCAGAATAATACTTCAAGTGAGTTTGAATGAGCAAGTTGTTAGTGTTGCAACTTCAAGTCCTTATATAGTGAACAAAATTGCATGAGATCCTTACAACTAAGTCTAGGACTGATCCCAGATGTAACCATGTGTCCCTATAATGCCAAAACCAGTTGCCAAACTCCTGAATTCGAAAACCACTTATGTAAGGCGGTGCAACAGGCTGAACAGGCATCTGTCCATTTTCTGCTGCCAGCGACTGTCTTACGGACCGTAAGCAAGAAGCCTTGCGGACCGTAAGCACCTCTTACGGACCATAAGCCCTTGGCCTTGCGGTCCGTAACCGCCCTTGGATTACATCGCCCAGTTGCAGTGCTTGCGGACCGTAAGCCCAAGGCCATACGGTCCGTATCCGATGACCAGAAAACAAATACTTGTAATCTTTCAAGCCTTGACCATGCAACTTTGAAATTCTCGAATCTTATGCTTTCTTTTCAGTGTAGGGACCATGGCATCAGGCTTTGCATGTCCTTGCCATGCACAATTGCCATCTTGGATTCTTGTGGGAAAGTCTTGAACATGATTTCGTAGAAAGCACCCATAATATCCATTTCCTTGAGTTATTAATCATTTATTCCTAAGGGTAGCCAGATTTGTAATTTATATAAATCAGATGTTTATATATTAAGGTTTGGGATTTATAATTAGGCCGCTCAGAGGTATTTATTAACATGTCGGCACTTTTAAATCCCACCATATATCTTTTAACTTGATCCGGTTTTCCTGACACATTTATTTTACATGACACGTGTCTTTATTTTATTGGGTATGATTTTACGAGATGTTACACACATACATATAAAATACGGGTTTACTAAAAAATTTTGCAGTTTAAAAATAGTACAACATAATGTAATTGAGTTCGTCGTTTAAAAGTTACGACGTAACACCATGCGGAAGCTTTAATCTCGTGTATTCGGTTCTTCGTTGAGCTTAATCTTCACCCATCCAAAGTTCAAACACACCTACATTGTAAATTTATCACAAACGTTAGTATATGAGACCCTAGGACCCGTCTAAACGGACCCGAAAGCTCAAAACCATCAAATAAACAAAATCATAATTTTTGTTAGAAGTCGACCGTAGGCTATGGTTCTCAGACCGTAGCTTACGGTTCACCTTTAATGTTTCAACCAGAATTTTTGAACCGTAGGCTACGGTCCAGGACCGTAGCTTACGGTCTGCCTGCATGTTTTGCTTGTTTTCAATTTATAATACGTAAACCTTCATAACTTTTTATCCGTTTGTCCGATTTACGTGATTCTTTTTCCTACGCGTTCATAATTTAGTTCTCCATCTCATGGAGTAAAAGTCCTACATCTAAATTCAAAAAATTTTAGTTTTGAAGCTCTCAACTTGAAATTCAATTATAACACTTTTTGACCCGTTCATGATTTTATCAAACAAACTTGTGTGTCGCCTTCGATTTTTCGTGAACATATTATTACATTTATTTCCTATTGTACAAGGTTCAAATCACCGATTTTTACGCATCATTGACCCGTTTTTGCTTATAATCTTATCTTGACCCGTTAAGGGTATTTATGCACTTTTAAGTTTAATTACGCTCATTCCTTGTATGCCTCATAATTCCCACCCCTTCATATTGATTAGTCTTCCACCACAACTATGATTGTGGTGGATTTATTGTAATAGACTATTTATTCCGAGTTCTATCCCTCGGATATGTCATTTTACGGCAAGAGGCATTTTAAGGCATTTAACCCTTGAAAGTTTATGCCTACAACTTTTACACGCGTCTAAGGGTTACAAAGTCATAATATAAGTTTCTAAACAACCTCTTAGGGTCGTTTGCCCGGTTTACCCATCAAGGGCCTTTTTGGTCAATTTTAATCCTTGGTTTTTACGATGAAGGACTTCCACTAAATATTTGACCAACATTGCATTTTTAACTATAAGTCTATATATGAGTACCTGGCCCGGGTCAACAAATCGACCCATTTTAGACCTGCTTTAATTATCCCATATTCTATGGCGACACAATTATGCTAATTACTAATAGCTCCTGTTAACATAAGATTTGATAACCACATTAGTCGATATTGTCAAATGGTGTTATCACCACCATTTGACCCGTTTGGCCTATGTGACCAAACGTTGCATAATTTAAAAACATGGTTTTTGATTTCTAATTTATACATCCGACCCATTTCGGATTTTACCACCAAATCCTTTTTCTCACAAGTTCTTTTCTTCACGCTCAACCCATTTCGCATTACGCCATGGATATACTTTTAACTTCAATTTACATTAGTCGACACTCGACCAAATTCCCATTTTTTACCCTTTTTATCATTATTAGATTACACTATAAGGTAATCTTAACGAAAACTCATAAATTCTTAGTCATTACATGACTAATTTACCGTTTCGCCCCTTTTACCATAAACCATGGGTTTTACCATTCATTTTTGTTCCGAACCGTATCATTTCGCGTCGGATATCTTATCTAGAATACTATCTCTATCGTATCTACCACTTATGGAATAACCACATATTCTACAAAAAGGTGTAAGCTTCACTTACCTCCCATCCGAGCTACGTTTTTCTTTTTCTTCTTGATTTGTTTAACCGCTCTCCCGTCAAGCTTCCACCTAGCTTGTTAGGCGTCAAACTATCACCATCATTCACAAGGTGGTTAGATAAATCATAATGTAATACGATTATTCCACCTTACGCATTTTATATCCAAAATTATCATTCATCGTATTATAGTCGGTTTGACCTTTTTAAAGTTAACGGCCTATTAACATAAGTGATTACACGATGTAGCTCGACTACTCGTTTAACTACTTGATCAATTACCCGGTAGCATCATTCTTAGGCTACCGTTTACCCACTTTATTTACCAATTTTTATAATCATAATCCACTGAGTTAACACAACGTTAATCTTTCTTAACACATGATGATATCAAACAACATTTTTAACATAAATTTATCATCATTTCATCTTATTATACAAAACCATTTCATGATAAGAATGATTTATGTACTTAAACACCTAAATTGTTCAAGTACTTTGCCTTTACTATCTAATATGATGATTCCAACCGCAAGTTAGACACTAACATCATCATCTCATAAATACCCACTTAGTAAATATATGGGTAATCATCAAATCCCTGGTTTTATCACTAATTCTTCAAGTTTTCAACTAGGGTTTGTTTCTAAGCATTAATTCAACACAATATCACTCATAGATTCATCATTCATTCCAGAATTTCGATTATGATTGTTCATCATAATTTTAAAGTATCACCAAATAACAAAATTCAACTTACCTTGTGATCCCCATGACTAGGTGATCATTTTCATGTGTTCATGCATTGATTTAGGGCTTGAATCGAGCCTCAATTTGTTGATTTTGTTGAAGTTAGGGTTTGGGCTTCCCCTCTTGCTCTTGGTCGTACGCACACACACACACACTAAATGTGTGTTGTGCTTTGATTTTTAGTTTTTATAATTCAAGTCCCCTTTTTAGCAACCTAAGTCCCTCTAGTTTGATTAGTTGTTAAGTAGGCCGCAACCTACTTATTTTTAGTAACATTCCCTCTTATTAACTAGGTTAATTATTCCTAGTTAACTTAATGGGTTTGGAAAGTCATAACCCGTTTTATTTTAAGTCCCGTTAACTCGGGCCTTTTATATACTTTGTTTTCTCAAAGTAGTTATCCTCCTTAATTAATATCATGTTTATTTGTTTAAATCCTAATATTTACCGGGTTAATTTTTTACCACTAACGGTATTTTACCCGTCATTACTATTAACGTGGTTTGATTACCAAACCCGTTTTGGGGTGTTACAAGTCTACCCCCCTTAAAGAGGTTTCGTCCCCAAAACCTTATTTACGTAGTTCATTGGTTTATTTGAACGGACCAAGTTTCGTTTTCAAAGCACCCGTTTCTTTTGGTCAAAAGTTTTCATTTATATTGACGCGTACGTCTTTCATGTGTAAGGCCTCGTGGGCCATTACTTTCAGCTCGTATCCGTTATCTTTATTGATTATCTATTTTGGCGGTTAGACTTGTTAGTCACCGGTTACCTTATACCCCATTGCTCGGGTATATATCCATATCGCCATCTCCGGCCTTATGTGTGTTTACGGTTTTCTAAATCACCTCACACTACTTACGTTTATTAAAACGTTGCTTTTGACTAAAAACTAAATTTTTAGTTTACGTTTTCTCTTTGTCTTACGTCTTTTTCTCATATCAAGGAATGTTACATCCGAGGATTTGTTCCTTTCCATTATCACTTAATGCGGGGAATTTCAACTAGTTCCCACGCTTAGCCCAATTAACCCATAGGTTCTTTCGCTTAGTCTCATAGACTATTTCTTTAGATTTCCACCTTTTTAAGGTGAGACTCAACAATTCGTTTCTTTCTATTTCCGACCCAAGGGTCTTCTTGGTCCCGTAGACCTTAGCATTACTTTTAATCCCGTAGGTTATGATAATCTTGTAGATCATCTTTTACTCGTGTCTTTATTATATACATACATAGCGTCAAGGCATCCCTTTTTATGTTTAGAATTATTTATTTTTGCCTTTGAATTTCATTTGACCTTGACCGTAGTCTAAGGCTACATTTGTTTTCTTTCGAATTATCCTTCCGACTCTATGACTTCTTTCGTCATTTGCGCGCCGGTTTGTTCTTCATTTACTGTTATCCGGTTCATACTTATATTTCTTTACAGCCCGTTACCCGGGTTCTTTTATCTTAACGTTTTTAACGCTCTTGTTTCGCTAATTTGCGTTTTTCCTGTCTATATTACCAAGCATTATTCTTAATTTAACTCGTTTGACTCGTTCATATGAAATTTCATCACTTATGAACGTCAAACTTCATTCTTTATTCGACCCGTTCAACTTTAAAATAGTTGAACGCAGTTATCAAAATTTCTGTTTGCAAATTCTCATCGTCTTTTTGTCATAACTCATAATCCGAGTCTTCTGACTTTCTATTTCGTGTTCCCGTCTCTTGGTTTACGCATACTTTCAAAGTCCTACCCATCTATCGGGTATTTTGCCGAAGTCATTGTCAAAGCAACCATCCGGGTATTTATTAAGACTTCGTTTTAATGTATTTGGTCATCTTAGAGAAACCCATCGCTTTTATTTAATCAAGTCCTTTATTCTTTATTTAATTCGTTTGACTTGTCCATATGAATTTCATCACTTGTGACAGTCAAACTTTTATCCCTATACTTTAGCATTCCTATTAGTCGGTCTGTATTTTCATTTACTTTGATCCTTGTCCCTTCTCTCGGGCTCGTTATTCTTACGTAATACGCTTCCGTCATCCGACTTGCGTTTACGTTTACTCTCAAACATCTTACTTATTTGATTCATTTGGGTACCGTTTTACTTCGTCTCATTCACCCCGTCCTTACTACATTAGACATAAATGTGTCCACTATAAGTAGTTTATGGTATCATATGCCACTACTTACTTAGCCAGAGTAAGCGATCAACACATGATACACATGACCTTTTTATAGGTTTCACATCATGCCCTATGTAAGTAACGCCTCTATTTATTTCATATCTCTGATCTCATTTAGTAAAACTTTATTTAATTGCAAAACAACAATCATTAGTTTTACTAGTTTTACATTTGAACATATAAAATGTTTTCCTTTCTATCAAGCTATTATATAATCACATTCGTTAATGCGATCTCTACTTTTCTCAATAGCATTGTATTGAGAGTTTCCCACTTGGATAATTACAATTACCCCCGTCCAAGTTTCCATATGAACTAATCCTATTATTTCTTTGTTATTCATCATCGTGAATAACACATGTTTCTATTAAATTTCTCTTGGAAATATCATCCTGAATAGATATCATATTCAGGTTTTCCAAGTTCTATCATATATATGCAACCGTCATTCCTTACGTGTTTGTTGCATATTACTACTTGTGCGATTAAATTTAAAACGTGCACCTGGTAATGCTTGCCCCGACGGGCTTTCCTTGCCATTACTCTTATTCACGATTGTTACGCGATTTGGTCCTTGGTGAGCATACTCTACTTGTCGTGCTTCGGACCGTGCCTCTGTCATGTCCGTCACTTGTTACGCCCTCTCCATCTTCAGATGCGAGTATCCTTCAACTAAAACATTTACAAAGATTAGTAATTTCGGCATTAATGAATGCCCATATTATAATACAAGGCTTTTTCCACTATACGTGTCAATACACGTAATTTCGTTGACTATATCTACCCTTTATCGATTTTATTGGTGTAACGTGTATTACACGATAACCCTATGTGTTGTTCTCAACACTTTAATTATACTAAACCATTGATATACATGTACTTACCGGATTTGCGATCAAGCCTCGAACCGAACACACTTTACTCTTTAACCATGAGCTCTGATTACCAACTTGTAACACCCTTACTATTATAAAAGGGTTTTTTGTACTAGTAACGACAATTAAATGTGTACTTACGAATACACATACATATAAAATACGGGTTTACTAAAAACTTTTACAGTTTAAAAATAGTACAACATAAAGTAATTGAGTTCGTCATTTAAAAGTTACGACGTAACACCGTGCGGAAGCTTTAATCTCGTGTATTCAGTTCTTCGTTGAGCTTGATCTTCACCCATCCTAAGTTCAAACACACCTACATTGTAAATTTATCACAAACATTAGTATATGAGACCCTAGGACCCGTCTAAACGGACCCGAAAGCTCAAAACCATCAAATAAACAAAATCATAATTTTTGTTAAAAGTCGACCGTAGGCTACGGTTCTCAAACCGTAGCTTACGGTTCACCTTTAATGTTTCAACCAAAATTTCTGAACCGTAGGCTACGGTCCAGGACCGTAGCTTACGGTTTACCTGCAGGTTTTGCTTGTTTTCTGTTTTTAATACGAAAACCTTCATAACTTTTTATCCGTTTGTCCGATTTATGTGATTCATTTTTCCTACGCATTCGTAATTTAATTCTACATCTCATGGAGTAAAAAATCCTACATCTAAATTAACAAAATTTTAGATTTCAAGCTCTCGGCTTGAAATTCAATTATAACACTTTTTGACCCGTTCATGATTTTATCAAACAAACTTGTTTGTCGCCTTCGATTTTTCGTGAACATATTATTAAAATTATTTCCTATTGTACAAGGTTCAAATCACGGGTTTTTACGCATCATTGACCCGTTTTTGCTTATAATCTTATCTTGACCCGTTAAGGGTATTTATGCACTTTTAAGTTTAAATTACGCACATTCCTTGTATGCCACATAATTCCCACCCATTCATATTGATTAGTCTTCCACCACAACTATGATTGTGGTGGATTTAATGTAACAGATTATTTATTCCGAGTTCTATCCCTCAGATATGTCATTTTACGGCAAGACGCATTTTAAGGCATTTAACCCTTGAAAGTTTATGCCTACAACTTTTACATGCGTCTAAGGGTTACAAAGTCATAATATAAGTTTCTAAACAACCTCTAAGGGTCGTTTGCCCGGTTTACCCATCAAGGGCCTTTTTCGTCAATTTTAATCCTTCATTTTTACGATGAAGGACTTTCACTAAATATTTGACCAACATTGCATTTTTAACTATAAGTCTATAAATGCGTACCTGGCCCGGGTCAACAAATAGACCCGATTTATACCTCGCTTTAATTATCCCATATTCTATGGCGACACAATTATCCTAATTACTAATCGTTCTTGTTAACATAAGACTTGATAACCACATTAGTCAATATTGTCAAATGATGTTATCACCACCATTTGACCCGTTTGGCCTATATGACCAAACGTTGCATAATTTAAAAACATGGTTTTTGATTTCCAATTTATACATCCGACCCATTTCAGATTTTACCACCAAATCCTTTTTCTTACAAGTTCTTTTCTTCATGCTCAACCCATTTCGGCTTACGCCATGGGTATACTTTTAACTTTGTTAGTGCATTCATCTGTCGACTTTGTCTTGTATCGAGTCTTACACTTAATATGTTAGATCAGGGCATGTTGTACGTGAAAATACAAGTTTTAGATTAGTTTAATGCTGATTTCGCTTGAAGGACCTGATTCTGCTTGGAATGACTGTTGTCACTTTCAAGCGAAATCTGATCTAGCTCATTCCGCTTGAAATACAACATGTCATTTCAAGCGAAATCTCTCCCCTGTATATATGTGTTCAAGCGAGATCATTTGTATCGATTCGGATTTTGGATACCGAGGTGCTGCCGGTTTTCCTTTTGCGTGTACTCTGTTATATATCAATTAGAAAGGTGTTAAAAGTGAATTGCTAGCTGTTTCTAAGTCAGTTTCTTAGTTTCCGCCTCTGAAACTGATTAAAACTCCTCTGAACGACTCGTTTGGGTCCGTACACGATCCTACAAGTGGTATCAGAGCTCAGGAGGAGGAGTTCTGCCGAATTCAGCGGGATTTCATTGTGTTTTTCTTGCATCTACACCTTCTTTCTTCATTTGAACAAGTTTTAACGGTCAGAATAGCCTGAAATTTTCACAACATAAGCGAAACTACAATCTAACAAAGCCTTGAAAGAATCATAACAAAATTCACATTAAAAATGACAGAAATGGACTGTTTATGTAATTCCGCTTGAATGAGTATTTTGTGATTCTGTATGAGATTGCATATTCCGCTTGAGACTTTCAAGCGAAACCAGAGATTTCGCTTGAGTATTGACTGATTCCGCTCCAAGTAATTGTAATTCCACTTCAACATATTTGTGATTCCGCTTCAAAGGGTATTGCTATTTATTCTGCTTGAAAGTTTGGTATTCCGCTTGAAAAGGTTCAAGCGAAATCAGGGTATTAGTTTAAGTCAGATTCCGCTTGAAACTTTACTGGTGATTCCGCTTCAACTGGTTATCTCGCTTGAAATTGTTGTGTGGTGATTTCGCTTGAAGATCTTATTTCGCTTGAAAAGTGTTGTTTTTGAAAAAAAAAACGTATTGCTGAATCATGGAAGAAGAGTTCTATAACGTGTTTGCTACACCTTCGACTACTCCTTCTGTCATTGCTCAAAACATGAACTTAGAAAACGAAATCGGAACAATGCAAAACCCCCCGAAACTTATGGGAATCGAGGAGTACCATGGATGGAAGAATCGGTTTGAGAATTGGGTTCAGGCAAATCATCTAAGAGCTTGGGAAAGTATTGAAACAAAGTATGTTAGACCACAGTCTGCTTTGAATGTTGATAAAATTATTTCAGAATTCTCAGACCAAGAGAGAGACAGTTATAAAGGAGAAAAAATGATGATCAGTCTTCTACAACAAGCTATCAAAGAAGATATCTTTATTTTGCTTCAGCATGATGGGAGTGCGTTTTCAATCTGGGAAGCACTTAAAAAGAAATTTGAAGGAAGCACAGAAATGCTCAAGAGTAAAGCATTATTGCTGAAAAAGGAATTTAAGTTGTTTACTAGTATGCCTGGTGAAACTACAAAGACTCTCATTGAGAGATATTGTCATCTTGTGCGTACCATGTCTCAGTTGAAAATTACCAAAACTCCTGCAGAATGGGTTGAAAAGCTAGCTGATGCTTTACCGCAGAAAGAATGGGGTACTTATCTCATGACCTTGAAGAATTCTGGAGAGTTTAGCAGATTGTCGATCGGAAAGTTTATTGAAAAGCTGGAAGCACAGGATCTTGAACAACAGAAGATTGCCAGAATGAACAGCTCAAGCCATCAACAAGATATCAAACTATACTACAAAGGAAATGTTCAAACTGTTGACGCAAGTCCAAAGATCTAAACTGCATTTAGTGCAGGAAATCAATCTGGAACAGGCAATCAAAGTTCAGTTAACACTAGTGGATTTTCAATTGTTAATCCTCCAAGTGTTCAAAGTGCGGATGTTGGTAATGGGCATATGATTCAGTGCAATGTGGCATTACATCTTCAAAATGGACAGAATTTTTCTGAAGAAGTTGTAAAAAGTCATATGGGATTACTGGTTACTGCTTTGGAATCCTATGAAGGGTTGATTGTCGGAAAAATTGATAATCCGATGTTAAAAAAGGAAGACTATGATCAAATAGATGCAGAGGAATTGGAGCTTATGGATATAAAATGGGCTTTAGCTAGTGTTCTAAGAAGAGCTGAAAAATTCAAAACGATTACAGGAAGAAATGACTTTTTGGATGCTCATCTTTCAGCTTTAGGTTTTCATAAATCTAAAGTTCCTTGTTTTAAATGCAGGGAAAAAGGTCATTTCAAAAGAGAGTGCAAAAATCAGGAGACTAGTGGGGCAAAGAATCCTTTTGGAAAAGATGATTACTATCGGAAGGCTATATATCAACAAATCACTCACCAACCGCATCAACAAAAGGATTCACAAACTGCACATGGAAAAATGATCGAAGATGCAAATAAGAAGGCTTATTATCGTATTATTATTGATCAAGATGATGAGAAAATGACTGAAGGTTTTAGCTCGGACAAGTATATTCCAGCTGATCCAAATGTTAAAGCTTTTATTGCTCAGATTGTTCGAAAGCTAGAGTTGCTGAAGGAATGGATGGATGTGTTATCTAATGAAGAAGAAAAATATGTTTCTTCAGAAGATAGTTCAACAGAAAGTAGTGATGATGATGAAGAAATTGAACATATTAATGTTGGAAAAACTCATTTATCTTCTGACAGTTTTGAATTTTATTTTGCAGATAAACTGAAGAAACTCAAAAAGAGAAAAGCTGCAAAAGAAATGAAAGAAATCAAGATTGTTGAGAAGATAGTTGAAGTAGAGAAGATTGTGGAGGTCGAAAAGATAGTTGAAGTCACAAAACCTTGTCTTACATGTTCAGAATCATGCAAACAATGTGTAGAAAAAGACGAAAGGTTTAGTGAATTAGAGAAGTTAAAAGAAAAGTTGTTGTTTGATATCAAGAATTAGAAAGAGTCATATGATGTATTAAACAGAACGGTGAATAGTTTGCAGAAAACTAATGCTTTGAAAATGATGAATGCAACAATGATGTCGAAGCAGAAAGAGATAAATTTTTACATTAAAGAATGTGCGAAATGGAAGCAAGAGTTGGATAGTGAAAAAGTTGAAAATGAAAGAATCAGACGATTACTGAGAAGTTATACAAGTTCTGATTACTTAATTGACAGAATTTATCCAACTGTTGCAGGTTTTGAAGCATTTAAAGACGAAGAAATGAAGCCAAAGAAGAAAAAGGATACTGGACCGTCTGCTGAAGAGGAAAAGAAAAGCTTATTGTGGAGACAATCAAATCAAGAATTTCTTGCTGCGAAAAAGAAGAATGAAGTTCAAAGAAAAGAAACCAGAACCTGTTTTAGATGCAATGAAATTGGTCACATTGCATGGAACTGTCCTAAAGCAACTAACACAAAACAGGGAGTTTCTGAAAAACTGAAAGAAGTAGTTGTTGTTAACACTGAACTACCAACTGAGAAATTCAAAGTGTTCAAAAATTCAACATATGAAGTTGGTGAATGTTCAAAAATATTTTACAGGAGAAGTGTGAAGCTTGACAACCAAAAGTGGGTTGTTAAGAAATCTGAAGTAAAATCCGGCGATGAATCTGATTCCACAAAATCAGAGGAGCCACATGTTGTTAAAAAGAGTGAAAACTCAGTTCCTCAAATGGATGATGAGAACTTTCCACCATTGAGGACTGAAAATTTTACATCAAAAGTTGGAAAAATTGAGATCTCGAATCAATTTTATTCTGAAAAGGATGAATTTGATGTTGAGAAGACATTTAAGGGAAATGTAAAGAAAATTTTTGGAAAGATGATCGATAGAGAGGTTAAAGGGGTAAAAGACTTTTATGCTACAAAGAAAGCAACATACACCCCAACTAAAGAGGAGTTGCTATCACCCAAGGCTGGTCAGGCTTGGGTGGACATTTTCTTTCATTGAAAAAACCTGACTTGCCGGAGATCCCAAGTTTGTAATCGCGGATCAGGAATCGGCATCATTCTTGATAAAATTTTGTTTTTGTGAAAGAATTTAAAATTGTTTAAATTTTACAGGCTAAGTGTGACTTGCCGGAGCTTACAGGTTAGTATGTGTGAAGCAGGAATCGGCATCTTGATTGGTAAAAGAATTTATGTAGATGTGATATTCCTACAATTGGTACAGGTTTGGTATTACAAGTAGTACAGAGGTTTGAGTGTGCATACATGCAAATGGTAAATCAGGGACATTAAGTTGTACTTGATTTACTACAAGTGGTTATAAAAATGAACAAGATGATGAACCAGTCCCTACAAATGGTAAAAACAAACTTATTTTCCGGAAAAATCATTCTGACTAAAACAAACTTAAGTGTTTTGAAATCATAATGAGAAAATGGTTTGTTGAAAGGGGGAGTTTTGATTGTTTATGCCAAGTGGATGGCGAATTAAAGCAATTCGATATCTGTTGTCAATTACTTGTACAGTTTGTTTTCAAATTTCTTAAATGTGTTTGAATTTTAGGGGGAGTAAATTTCAGAAAATCCAAAAACATTAGAAAATTTGAAAAAGTCAAAAACATGATAAAATCAAAAATGAGTTTGTTGTGAAAAGAGGAAATGATAGTACATCAGTGGACTGTCACAACATGCTAAAGAATTGGAAAGATAACATGTGATAAACAATCTCACTGTGGATATGCCAGTAGGTTTTTACACATTTAGTAGATTGTAACGAGATATAAACCTAAATTTTAAACTTGCTTAATTTGTGGGTAACATCTTTTGGATATATGGATAACCCCCGAAATCCTGTTTGAAAGGTCCCTCTTTCTGAGATACTAGGTCTTTATGCTCAGTGATATCTGGGGTATTATCCCGGGACTTCTGCTGAATGGAAATTCTGACCTAGTCCCCGTATAATACTTTGCAATTTTGCTTGAAATACAGCACCGCCCTCAGCAAAATGATGAAACAAAATTGATAATCATTGCTGTTGAAGAAAAGATCCTCTAAAGGGGACACACCTAAAGTCGAGCCGTCATCTCTCTGCTGAACGAAAGTTCTGACCTGAGCTCTCACGGTTTCGCACCTAACCCCTTACAAATATCATCTAGGTATACTCACCTGTAAGACTGAATATTGGGATCTGGATACGGGAGTATATTCAAGTAGTGGGACACGCAAATAAGTTTAAGTGCTTAAGACATTAATATCGTATCTCGAAACAATTGAACTTTGTGTGAAAATTTAAATGGACTAGTATACTGACAATCTAAGTGAATTGTTTAGAACTTAAAATGAAATGAAACTTAATGGTGTTGGTAATTTGGCTTAAAAACTGATATGATCCTCTTAAACAAACTCACAAATATATTGTTTGTAAATATTTCTTTACTGCATTACATTTCTCTTATTACAAAAGCCAAAAAGATTTTCTGTGTATTTTAGCATAAATTTTTGAAAAATTCAAAAAGATTTTTGACAACTGGCATTGAAGAGCTATTTTTTAAAATTCCAAGTGCTAGACATGATGACCATGTAGTGAGGGGGAGTCTGTGTTTAATTAAAAAAATAAATATTTTTTTTAAAAACAAATCAAGCAAGTGGTTCATCAGGATTATCATTGATAAATCATTCTGGTTAAATTTGAGGGGGAGTCTGAATATCTAAATTTTGTCTTAAGATTAAAATTGTGAAATTTTATTTTGAGGTAGAGATTGTGCAGATAACCTGAGTTGGATATGAGCCAGATCACGATCTTGGAATCAAAGCTGAGTGTTAGAGAGCCAGGTTTCCGATGCCTGAGGACTCTGTGGATTGAGTGTGAGCTTGATTATGATTCTGAAGCTGATGATACTGATGAACTTAAGGAATCAAGAGATCTGATCAAGAGAATTAGAAAGCTCAAGAGCCAGGTCAAGATCCTGAAAGAGAAGAGATTTTGGAAGCCCAAAGACTGATAAAGATTGAAGATGCGAAGACTCGACACTTAAGACTCGTCAACATCTGAGGGGGAGTCTGTTAGTGCATTCATCTATCGACTTTGTCTTGTATTGAGTCTTACACTTAATATGTTAGATCAGGGCATGTTGTACGAGAAAATACAAGTTTTAGATTAGTTTAATGATTTCGCTTGAAGGACCTGATTCCGCTTGAAATGACTGTTGTCACTTCCAAGCGAAATCTGATCTAGCTGATTCTGCTTGAAATACAACATGTCATTTCAAGCGAAATCTCTCCCCTATATATATGTGTTCAAGCGAGATCATTTGTATCGATTCGGATTTTGGATACCGAGGTACTGCTGGTTTTCCTTTTGCGTGTATTTTGTTATATATCAGTTAGAAAGGTGTTAAAAGTGAATAGCTAGCTGTTTCTAAGTCAGTTTCTTAGTTTCCGCCTCTGAAACTGATTAAAACTCCTCTGAACGACTCGTTTGGGTCCGTACACGATCCTACAAACTTCGATTTACATTAGTCGACACTCGACCAAATTCCCATTTTTACCCTTTTTCTCATTATTAGATTACACTATAAGGTAATCTTAACAAAAACTCATAAATTCTTAGTCATTACATGACTAATTTACCGTTTCGCCCCTTTTTACCATAAACCATGGGTTTTACCATTCATTTTTGTTCTGACCCGTATCATTTCGCATCGGAAATCTTATCTAGAATATTATCTCTATGGTATCTGCAACTTATGGAATAACCACATATTCTACAAAAAGGTGTAAGCTTCACTTACCTCCCATCCGAATTACGTTTTTCTTTTCCTTCTTGATTTGTTTGACCCGCTCTCCTGTCAAGTTTCCACCTAGCTTGTTAAGCGTCAAACTATCACCATCATTCACAAGGTGGTTAGATAAATCATAATGTAATACAATTATTCAACCTTACGCATTTTATATCCAAAATTATCATTCATCGTATTATAGGTCGGTTTGACCTTTTTAAAGTCAACGGCCTATTAACATAAGTGATTACACGATGTAGCTCGACTACTCATTTAACTACTTGATCAATTACCCGTGTCACACCCCCAAAATACCACATGCGGAAACCCCCGCGAGGCGTGTGACGTACCAGGATCTAACCACCAATCACATTGAAATCATAACAATGTCATTTGTTCACGCCCGTCCTCTCAGGTGCGGTGTGAGGTTGCCAAGCCTAATAGCGCTATCAACTAATACTCCTTTACCTCTCAAGTAACTATTCGATATAAGATGGGACTTACGGTGATAGGAAATGAGTGTATTATCCAACATTCCAATTTTTACCCAGAAAGACTTATTCCTCTCAGGAATACCCATTTGATTTACCCAAAGACTTATTCCTCTCAGGAATACCCAATTGATTGTCCCACCCACTAGGACGCATGCTCAAGAGAAGTGAACTCACCTTTGTTTTGCTCGGTATGTTAAGTTACCCGTTCCAAGTTGGTCAACCAAACCCTACTCTGGTTACCAATAACGTCAGTTTTATCATCAATTAAAACATGTATTTCTCACAGATTGCATTTATCACAAAGATTATTGTCCACACACGTAGCACATACCCAATTCTCATACAAGTCCACATCCTATGTGAATGACACAATATAACAAATAACAGAGGAGTTTCTACTCACACAAATCAGATTAGATTTCTCATTCTTAGACAGCATTGTTACAATGCAACAAATAGCATTTATAATTCAACTATCCAATATCATATACATCACAACAGTTCCATGGTTCTGTCCATGTGCCTTCACGGCGAAGAACCCCCACGTCGAAGAACCCCCACGGCGAAGGTTTATTCTTCGCCGAGAATGAATGCGACGAAGGTTCCAAATGGTTCGTCAAACACTAGTCGACGAAGACCTATTCTTCATCGAAGTTGGGTGCAGCGAAGAACCATGAAGGTTCATCATGAATCAGTCGACGAAGAACCTAACTCTTCGTCGAACCAGATTCTTCGTGGGAGGGGAAGGTCTTCGTCGCTACCCTCAACAGATAGTTACCATTCCCTTAAATCTAGTCATAACAGTTAACAGGTTTGACAATTTCCAAAACGGTTACATGATCAATTGGTTGCACATTCCAAATCTACAAGAACCCTAATTATCTTAGAATTTAACATCCTCCATCATCATACAAATTAACATCATCAATTATCATAAGAATTAACATCATCAAACATCTCAGTATCAAATCAATTACACAAATGCACATCAGGGTTTGTTTATCATACTAACCCATTCGTGAATATCATGTTCCATAAACTCATCCAACCCTAATCACGTTCTAACACCCTGTGCATATAGTCAGAACTAATCATGCATGCCATTTGGTTTATTGATAAGCCCTAATGCACGATACCCATCGAGTCATTGCATTAAACAAATCTCGATGCATACTAATCAGATAAAGCAATAACAATCATGCCAGCATAAATCACATAGCTTCTATCATAAAGATCAGATTCAAACCAAACAACAAGGAGATGACAAGTAACCTTAAAGTTGTTATACTAACCTTAAGATAATCCAAATATACTTGAATCGATAGGATGAGGGGCTTCGAAATGGAGGAGATTGCCACCACAGGAGAGGGGAGTGTCTTAGGGTGTAGGATCGGTTTTCGACTCTGAAACGATTGTGTATGAACACGTGTGACATGCGGAATCCGTACACATGCATGGACCGAACATGAGAACCGTAATAAATCTGCGATTCGATAAAACATCTGAAAAGTACAAAGTCACGTGAATCACCTAGAGCACTTTCTCTCTCTACTTTCTCTCTCTAGCTTCTAAGCTCTCCAATCTCCAAAATGGCAAAAGTTATTAATCTAAACCCTGATGGTTCTATTTATAGGCCCAGGGGTTATAAGGGATTTCCCCTTATTTACAATAATGCCACCTTGCTTTTCTACTAAATATAACACTATAAGCTCAAGTATTCTTCTATTTCAGCTACGAATCGTACTGACGGAGGCGACAAACATAAATGCACCAACAGACTCCCCCCTTGGATATTGCCGCAGTCAATCTCTTAGCGTCTTGTCTTTCTCTCTCTCTGAGTCTTCTTGAAGCTTTGACGTCTTCAGCAAACACATACTCCCTCTTTCTCTAAAAGAATCCCCGTGGATCTGTCTTCAGCTTCAGCTCCTCCCCATTTCATTTAGACTCTTCCTTCAGGCTCCCCCTTTCGTCAAGCTTTCGTGCTTTTGGGATCGACACCTGGCTTTCCGGTTACAAGTTCCCCCTTGCGTCGAGCTCGTCTTCAGACTCCCCGTAAGACTCGACTATCGGGATCGTAATCTAGAATAGCATCTACAACTCTCAAACATTTATAAGTAACAACTTTATAATCATCCAGGATTGAAAACCTGGCTCTCTTAGCATAAACTGAAATATTTCAAATATGCGACAGTGAAATCTTTTTCAATTGTCCAGGAATCTTAACCTGGCTCTTAAAAACTTTTAATCAAGATCCTGGCTCTAAAATATAATAATATGAATATATCCAGGAATACTTGATTCTCTTCCCCTATCAAAATGCTTTATAGATTCGACGGTTTAAGCAATCAAAATCGAAACCTAGCTTTTTACAACAGATTTTAACAATCTAATCATCCAAAACCTTCACGATTTATCATCCAAGTCCAAATTAATGACCTTGGAGATTTCACAAACTGTTTTGATTTTTGATTAAAAACTTCAAGTTTCAAATTAATGAACCTGTTTATTTTCAGAAACACGTTCAGCATACTTAGATTTTGAAACTCAGCTTCTCAGACATCGGTTGTCAAAAATAAAGCAGAAATCAAAATCTTTTTGTATTTCTCTGAAACATAAAGCAGTAAAGAAATATTTACAGACAATATTTTTGTTTGAGTTCGCATTAGAGGATCATATCAGTTTATGACAAATCACTATCACCATTGAGCTTTAAACACATTAAGTTCTAAATGATTCACTTAGATTGTCAGTATACTAATCCACTTAAATTTTCACACGAAGTTCAGTTGATTTGACATACGAGATTATTGTTTTAAGGGACTTGACTTATTCGCGTGTCCCACCTCAGAATATACTCCCGTATCAAAATTCCCTAGATTCAGTCTTACAGGTGAATATACCAATTTGATATATTTAATCTAGGTTAGTGCGAGACCTTCAGAGCTCAGGTATGAACTTCCGTTCAGTCAAAGAGATGAAGGCTCGACTTTAGGTGTGTTCCCTTTCGGGAATCTTTTCTTCAACTGCAATTGATTCATATCTTTCGATATTTTTCAATTTTTATGTAGAGGGTAAGCTTAAAAAGCGCGTAAAGTATTATACGAGGTTTAGGCCATTGCTTTCGCAATATCAGAAGACCAGGTATAATATCCCAGATATCAAACAGTATGAAGACCTAGTATCTCAGAATCAGGCAATCTCTCAAACAAGATTTCGATGGTTACCTATATATCCGAGAGATGTTCCCCACGAGATAAGTAAGTATGAAATTTAGGTTTATATCTCGAAAACAATCTACTAAGTGTGTAAAACCTACTGGCATATCATTAGTGAGACCGTTTATCACATTTGACTTTCCATTTCTTTAGCGTACTGTGATTGTCTACTGATGTACTATCATTTCCTCTTTTTACACAAAAACTCATTTTGAATTTTATCATGTTTTTGGCTTTTTCAAATTTTCTAATGTTTTTGGATTTTCTGAAAATTTCTTACTCCCCCTAAAATTCAAAACATTTAAAGAAAATTTGACAACCTAATACTGATAGCTTTGTCTCGCCATCCATTTTTCTGCTTCACATGCTCTACTTTGTAGAAAATATACCCCCATGATTTACAACACATTGATATTCGACAGTTTGAAAACAGTTTTTCAATCTTGTGAAATTAATCATGTTTGTTCCGCCATGAGGGTTTCGACATATTCAATCAACGTAAAAACAAACATATTTTGATTTTTCTAATTTTTGGCAAAATAAAAACATATTTTTTGTTTTTAATTTTTTCAATTTTTAGGGTTTTTTAGAAATATTGTTTATTTATGTATAGAAACAAACAAACTCCCTATTTAACAGTCGCAGGGACCAGCAGCCTTCTCTTCTCGTGCCAGGCTGCTCCCTCCGTTGGTTTGACTTTCATCCTCTTTCTGAAGCACCTGCACATTCAAATTTCTCAATTATTTGAACAAGTTAGCCCAGATCTGTTTGACCTTAGGCATTTCAACACAATAAGTTTTATTCAATCTTGGAAAATTATCATCGTTTTGAACAAACAACTTTTCATCTTTTACTTCATCCTTTTTTATTGAATCAGTTTTCTGTTCAGAA
Source organism: Helianthus annuus (assembly GCF_002127325.2). Lineage (NCBI taxonomy): Eukaryota > Viridiplantae > Streptophyta > Magnoliopsida > Asterales > Asteraceae > Helianthus > Helianthus annuus. Next base: position 116,827,925 of record NC_035433.2, on the reverse strand, counting down.
ACAGATTGTATCTTAACCACCCAACTTTGACCTTTTGAAGCACTTCTTTTGTAAAAATGTGAGTCATTCTAAGTGTTTTGATTTTCAACAACTTTTGTTTTCCAAAACTGATTTGGTTTTGTTGCATTGACAGTTGTTTTCCAACTTTGTGTTGTTCTAAATCTGGGTATGTGAGATTTCCAGGTTTGTCTTGAATCGAACCTATTCAGGTTTGATTTCCAAGTTTGATTCGAATCAAACTTGTTTGTATTGTACCTCCAAGTTTGTTTTGAATCAAATCTGGTTGACCTTTGTTTCACATCCTCAGATTTTTGTTTTTCAACATCATCGGTCTTCTATTTCGTCTCAACATCAACAGGTTTCGGATTTGGACACTTGCGAGCAAGATGTCCAGTTTGATCACATTTGAAACATGTTCTCTTTGACACCTCTTTGACCTGTTGTTGTTGCCTTTTCTTTTGAGCATAGAACTCTTCATTAGATTGTTGTCTAAATTGGAGTTCTTTCTCTTCTTCTGAACTTTTTCCGTGAACAAAGTTCATCTTTTGTTGATAATTTGGAGTTTCATTTCTCTTCCAATTCTGTTTCCTTTAATAACCCAACCCAGCCTTCATGTTTTTCTTTTTGTAACCAAGTTTGTTTTAAAAGGTTTTGTGACTCTTTCCAGCAAACTTTGAAATCTCGGATTTTTCAATTTCAATCATTTTGAAAACTTTGTTAATCTTTTCTGAAATCACATTCTAAATCAGAACTTCAGGATCTGAGAATAAGTTGTCTGATCCAATCATGGTATAAACCAATCCTTTTGAATCATCATTCGCATTTTTCTTGGATTCTGAGTTTTTCAGATAACCTTCATGAAAACTACCTTCATTTTCATCTTGTGATTCAGATTTACCTGTTTCAACCGACTCTTCTTTCAAAACACTTTCAACGACCTTACCTACCACCTCTGAATCACTAGAATCATCAGATTTGGAATAGGTTACGTCAATATTGTTTGGCAATTGATCAACCATGTTGAAAGCTTTTTCGACCTTCTCATCATCATAAAATGCGAACTTTTCCGGTGGTGGAACTTGATGAAACTCTGAGCCAATACCTTTCTTGTTTTTCTCAGAATCATTATCACCCGATTTTATGTTGAAAATACGTTCAAGCACATATGATGAAGTGTGATAGCTATGTAACTTGTTGTTATCTTGTTCTAAATCAGCTATTTGACGCTTTAGCTTAGCAACATCCTCAATGTAAGAGTTTACAACTTGTTGCTTTATTGAATACTGTCGCTTAAGCATATCAGTTGTTTCAGAACAATATTTCAATCTTGATTGAACAAGTTTCATTTGACTCTTCACATCTTCATATGACTCTTTTGTAATGTGATAGGCCAATTTTATTGAATCATGCTCCTTTTTCATTTCTTGAAAAGCATTTTCTTTTTGCAAACATTCTTCTGTCATTTTTGAAACTTTTTCTTTCAAAATTTCATTTTCTTTTTCTAAACTCTTGAATTTTTGTGTGAGGTTTACATCATTATCTTTTAAACATTTTTCGTTTTCTAACATTTCTTTACATTTTTCTTTGAAAACTTTTTCCATTTTATTGAATTCTAAGTCTCTTGTTCTGAATTTTTCATCTTTTTCAGTACAAGCACTGCACGTTTCCATGCATTTCTTGCACTGTTCAACAGTTTTTAAGATTTCAGATTCAGTTTTTACCTCAGCGACTGGCACCTCGGCTTTAGCTTTTGTCTGTGTCTGATCAGCTTCTTTTTTCTTCTGTTCCTCATCAACACCATTAGCACCATCATCCACTTCAACCAAACTTTCCACCTTCACTTCATGTTCTCCTTTCTTCTTCTGATCTTCTTCGTTCTGCTGTTCTTCAGTAACATCTTCTTTTTCTTTCACAACTTCAACTTTCACTTCCTCAGCAGCCTTTTTCAAATCATCCACCAAATTTTCAACATTCTTCTTCATCCTCTCTTCATCTCTCTATCTTAGACTCCCTGGCATGACATCTCTGATGATTTTATCTAGCTTTTTCTCATAATGTTTATCTTTCGCAACATTTGAATACTACTCGCCGGACAGAGGGATTACTGCAAGAACGTTGTCAAACACCACTTCCTTTCGATGGACAACTGGTTCACCTTTCTTGCTGACATAACACTCTCGCTTCTTGTCCCATCTTTTATAATTCCTAGCCTCTTCATATTCCTTCTCCATTTCTTTAATTCGATATCCTGCAATACACCTTTCTCTATATATCTTCTCTTTCAGAATCTCTTCTCTCATTTTCTCTTTTATCTCAGCAACAAATGCACGATGTACGTTTGATGATATAGTTCTGCCATGAGCTGTGAACCGATCATCAACAAGATCATCTTCTGGAAGGAATTCGCTCCAGTCAAACCCTTCATTATCTTGAATCACAACACAAGCTCTTGATTTCTCTTTTTCAGGATTATCTTCAATTTGTTTCAACCATGGTGATTCCTCTCTGTTCTTGTGATAGATCGCCTTTTGATAGTAATCTTCTTTAAACGGATTAGCTCTTTCTTCAACAGCAGAGTTTCTGCATTCTCTTTTGAAATGACCCTTTTGCTTGCAATTGAAGCAGGTCACTTTTGATTTGTCGAATCCCAGCTTTGTTGATGGTCCACAGATTGATGGTCTGCCAGTAATATCCATGAACCACTGAGCTCTTCGAATGCAGCAAGCTAAACATCATCTCAGATCTATGAGTTCCATCTCTTCTGGATCAATCTGGTCGTAATCTTCCTTTGTCAGTTCGGAATTTCCAATTTTTCCAGCTACCAGATCTTCATATGATTCCAGAATGGATCCAAGAAGACTCATTTGCTGTTTAGCAGCGTTGATGTTCATTGACGAAGACTTCTTCAGCTTTAAAACAATGTTGCAGAGAATCTCTTCAGGTTCTTCAGAGTTTGATGTTGTTGATGATGAATGGTATCCCGAATCGTAGCTTGATGAGTTTTTCTGTGGTTCTTTTGACTTTTCAACACTGAATGCCGTCTTTGGTGATTCACTTACCGTCACCGAAGGTACATTGCCTTATAGTAAAGACCGACATTCTGGTGATGCGAAGAACTGCTCATCTTGCTTTGCTTTTGTAGCTCAAGCTCATGACTTTCTATCTTTTCTATCAAAACATCAGAGTAATTGTGTCAAACAATACATCGTTTTTCAAAATAAACACGAACGTTTGCCACTGATTAGCTCGTGGTAACGCTTCAATTATTTTATCAATGATTTCCTCACGTGTTTTACCAATTTCAAACCTTTCAAGTTCAATTTTTAAATGACAAAATCGCTCAATCGTTTGCCTCACCGACTCTCCTTTTAAGTTGTCAAACATATCAAATTCCTTTTTTAGTAAAGCAATTTTATTCATTTTAATCTGTTTACCACCCTCAGCTTTAACCCTTAAAGCTTCCCAAACCGATTTTGAAGAACCATCATGAACAAGTAATGCAAATATGTCATCTCTAATCGATTGTTGGATTAAGGCAATCATTCTTTGTTGGTATGAAAAGTTCTTTTTGTCATCAACAGATAAGCTTTTGAATGGAATCTCTTCGTTTTTATCGTTGACAGGTCTACCGTAACCAAACTCCATGCAAAACCAACTTTCATGCACATAAGCTTTGGTCCAGTTAATGAATCGTTCTTTCCACCATGTGTAATCTTCAATACTTTGGAGCTTTGGTGGTTTTGAATGGGTTCCGTAGAAATTATCATGTCTAATATTAACATTGATTGCTTTTATTATGGTTTTTGGTGTAACGGTTGAGGTTTCGGAAGACTCGGACGTGAACGCCTTGTAAAACGTGTTGTAGAATTCTTCAGCCATGATGCTCCTCGTTTATCACCTCGAATCACCTACAGATGAACAAATAAACTATCAGTTTAAAACTGAACAGACAGGTGGATCAGATGAATATCCGATCGAACAAGGTCAATGAAAGTCAACAGAATAACAATGATCGGATGGCAATGAATCGGATGTCAGTTCGACCGGTTGGTCATCCGACGATTAGCTCACAACACAATTGACTGCTAGGTGTCGGATGGCAATCCGTTCGGATTACCGTTCGATGCTTGAACTTTAAGACACACCAAATAATCAGCAATGGATCGGATATGATTTTGGATCGGATGGTGAACCGACCGGTTGGTGATCCGACACTTGAACCTGTTATACCAATCAAATAAGATGTTTAGGATCGGATGGCAATTTGTACGGATTGGCATTCGACGATTTGCACAACAAGTTAAAATGTGAAAGTGTAAAAAGGATCGGATGGTGATCCGATCGAGTCACTACTCGACACTTGACCTCAAAACAAACATAATGCTCGTGTATCGGATTGTGATCCGATCGAGTAGCCACTCGACGATTATGCTACTCGACACTTTGAACTTTAAAAACTTTTTCATATGCAATCTCTCCTTTCTATTGGACCTCACACCTTATCAACACATGGGCTGACATCTTTTAAAAAACTATTGGGCCGACATGTATTAAGTGGACAGATATGTATTAAATGGGCCGACAAAATTGTTGTAACTCAGAATGTGATTGGACCTCTAACTTTAATTGGATGACATTTTAAAACAGAAATGATACTTGAAACAAATTGGCTGTGGATCGAGTGAGTTGATGGATCGGATGGCCATCCGTTCGGATGGCCATCCGATCGGTGATCATCTACATGAACAACAACAGTAACAGTAAACATTTTTTTAAACTTTTTCGAACCAAAAATCTTCAATATCTCACAAATCGCTTAGAATTAAGTTCTGAAATTTCATAGGCTTTTACATCAACTGATTTCGCATAACATATCAAAAAATCAGCGATTTTTAACCGTAAAATCTCGTTTAATTTGGCGATTTTCAGTCAAGAACGTGAAGAAAATGAGTAGAGTTAGAAATTTGACAAATCTGAAATTGATGAAATCTCGTGTGATTTTGTGTGTTTGATCCGTGCAATCGAGCTCCTGCTCTAATACCACTTGTAGGATCGGTTTTCGACTCCGAAACGATAGCTTATAAACACGTGTGACGTGCGGAATCCGTACACGTGCGTGGACTGAACACGAGAACCGTACTAAATCTGTGATTCGATAAAAGATCTGAAAAGTACAAAGTCACGTGAATCACCTAGAGCACTTTCTCTCTCTACTTTCTCTCTCTAGCTTCTAAGCTCTCCAACCTCCAAAATGGCATAAGTTCTTAATCTAAGCCCTAATGGTTTTATTTATAGGCCAAGGGGTTATAAGGGATTTCCCTTTATTAACAATAATGCCACCTTCCCTTTCTACTAAATATAACACTATAAGCTCAAGTATTCTTCTATTTCAGCTACGAATCGTATTGACGGAGGCGATAGACATAAATGCACCAACATAGGGTTTTGCTAACTTGTGTCAAAACTATAACATAAAGCCCTGTATAGCCCTTTTATGAATGTGCGATCGAGACAGGTGGGCCGGACACACTGGTTTGGGCCGAGAGCCCTTTTTGCGAAGTATCACTTGGCGAAGAATGATTCTTCCCCACGTTATGAGGGTGACGAAGAATCAACCTTCGTCGAAGGTTAGTTGTGACGAAGACCTAATCTTCGTCGACTTGGGTTTGGGCGAAGAACCTTAATCTTCGTCGACATGGGTTTCCATTACACTTTAAACATTAATCATCACACGTTTATCAACCAATCATCAGAATTAAACATCACACATTTAATCAACCAAGCATCAGAATATTTAATCATTCAAGTAAACTACACACGACACCACGTAAAACAAATTGTAAAAACAGGATTGTGAAACAAGTGATGCGTGTAGGAAAGACCTTGAAATCTCGGATTGTCACATCATCCCCAACTTGAAAGAAATTTCGTCCCAAAATTTGATAAGCGGTCGGAGAGGTAAAAGAAGCGATGAGTATATTAGGATGACTGTGGGTTTTCCCCGGGTACCACATCATCCCCAGCTTGAAAGGGAATTTCGTCCTGAAATTCGCCAATGACAGCAGAAGTTGTTTCAACTGTCTGAACAATTGAGGATACTAGAGCTTTATCAAATCTTTGCGTTCCCACGTGAACTCCGGTCCACGTCTAGAGTTCCAACGAACTCTCGCGATTGGAATTCGACTATGTTAACGAACCTTGACTTCCTGGTCCATGTTTTCAATAGATTCCTCGACAACTACAACTTGTCTAGTTAAGGTATCACAAGTGATTAATCGGACAAACACGTCTTTAGATTCGAGACATAAATGACATTCTATACGTTACGATCGCCTACAGCGAACTTCCAGCGTTTCCTAAGCTTATCAGCTTTCCTGGCGGTCATGCGTTGCCGCCAAACGATTTTCGATCTAAACAATCTTCCCAAGAGTTTTGAGTACAAGTCCTGGACCTGTGATTAGGTTGTCACCCACCTTAGTCCAACAAGGAAATTGGCATTATCGTCCATACAATGCCTCAAACAGAGCTGTCTGAAATACAAGAATGGTAATTGCTGCAGTAGAACTCAACCAAAGGTAAGTGTCCTTCCAATTTTTACTAAAGTCATTCTCCCACATGCTCGCAGCATGTCTTCGAGTGTTAGGATGGTTCGTTTACTCTGACCGTTTATCCTACAGTGATAAGCAATGCTCACGTCTAGACGTGAGCCAAGGGTGTTGTGTATTGCCTATCATAAATCAGGTATAAATCAAAATCAGAAGTTAGCACCCCTTTCCTAAAACCGCCCTTCACATGTAATTACTCACAGGATACGAAGTCTTATCAATTTTTCCTTGATTGCAAGAAAGTGTATTGGTTACATGAGACAATCAACGATCACCTAGGTGATATCGTTTCCGTTTTGAGTTTTAGGTAGACCAGTGACAAAATCCGCGGCAGTCTGTTCCCATTTGCAAATGGGTGTTTCTAGTTGCTGACACAACCCGGGAGGTTTCTGATTACTCCACCTTGATTTTCACATAAGTCAAACATCGTTCTCATTCATTGCTATGGGGGCATTCACGTCCGGTCACTGGTACAAGATCCTTATATCCTAAGACATTCTATCAAAACCCGGGCGAGTAGAATATCGAGGCTTGTGTGCTTCCCCCAACACAAGTTCCCTAGGATTGCTGTATAATGAGACCCATATCTGTTCCATGAGGTAGTGGGTATCGCCCGATTTAGATACAAGTCGTTTTTCCACGCCTCGTACGGATTCAACTGGAGGTTCTCGTCCTTCCACACTTCGGTTCGAGCAGAACGGATCTCGTCAGGTAGGTTAGAGTCGATGGTGTGCTGCGGGGCTCGTATACGTTTAGGTTCCACCGTCGAAATCATTCAGAAGTTCCATCTAACGATTCCATCACATGTTTAGTTCTTTCGAAACAAGGGTACACGAGAGGCCCTTGTGATTGGTCTATGTGGTGCATTTGGTACCGTCCAAGTAATGCCTCCAACTTAAATCCAAAGACCATGGCTTCTACCACAGGTTGTGACTCGTATAATTCTTCTTGTAAATCCACTACGTAAGCCATCACCTTCTCGTGTTGCATCGGCGTGTAACTGGGATTCTGATTTGAACCATCATGGTATACCACTAGGTCACCCATACCCTCGAGTAAAGACGATGCTCAGTGCATTGCAGAGTTGGGATTCTGTCACACCCCTTTCTTAGGCGGAAGCACGAGGTGTGATCATGAAAGGTTCTCATTGCATACGAAAGGTAAACATACTACATGCTCGTAAAAATAACTTCAAATGCCAAACATTTCATAACTTGAAAACATAAGTTTAGTGTTTACATCACGAGATAGCATAAAACATTGTCTTGAAAAGTTTACAACTTTATTCGAAGATAAACAAAGACGACATCCAAGAGCATGGGTAGGACCGCGCGCACATCCACTTTTAGTTACCTGAAATACATGTGAGTTTTGGAAAAACGTCAACATAATGTTGGTGTGAATTCATGCAGTTTTTGTAATGAATGTTGGTATACTTTGTATGAAAACATGGTATGTATTTCGTATAAATCAAGTATTTCTGTATCTTATGTAAGTCAAGTATATCTGTGTCTTGTACAACTCAAGTATTCCTATATAAATCAAGTAATCTTGTACGTATTAAGGTTGTTAATGGGTTGCAAGGCCATTAACATGTGACACGACATAGGAAGCAACCAAACCTTAGGCATTTTTCTAGTTGGCATATTCTAAGACACAAAAGCACTGCTTGGTACTCGTTCTCACCAAGAGTGTGGCTGCCCGAAACCCGTTAGATCTAACCTTTTGTTCTGCGGTCTAGGTATATTGTTGATTAATGGTGCTTATGGTACCCTATTCGTGACACGATTTCTCGTATCATGTATCATTTCTCGTATCATCATACCATTTGTAAACATTGTAACGTTTGTAACATGTATTTCACCCCCGAAGTTATAAAACTGAAAACAGTTAGGAGAAAAGGGGGAGCATGAACTCACAACTTTGCGTTCCTTGCGTCGTAAACTTCACCGGTTTTGCTTTATCTAGCGTCGTGACCTAAACGTGTTTTATTAACGTTAGTCACTAGACTTGTATCGGACAAGTACAAGTCACTATCTTTTGTATATGTTTTCTTGTGTTAAAAATAATTTATATTTTTAACTATGTATCTTACTTATATTATTTTCTCGAAAATAAATATAAATATCTTGTATTTTGCACTTTGCACCCGAATTATGTATCTTTGTTCAAAACTTCATTTCATGTTCATAACTTGTCCAAGTGATTTGTTCTATCAAGTAATATATTTTCATAAATATATTTTCTTGTATTTGTCTAAGCATGTTTTATGTGTGTTTTTGTATCTTCACTCCTTAAGAGTATTTAGTGTATTTTCAAGTCCTAATACACTATTACGTATAATACATACTACATACACTTGGCACAGAATTTGGTGACCGATAAATATATATATTTTTCTAAAAAATATACATACTTAGTATCAATTTTATTCTTGAAGAAATCATCATTTTTTAACATAAAAATTAGGGAAACCTTGGTAAACATTTTTAGGGAATAAGTTTCTCAAAAACTTATATTTTTTTTCTAAGTGTCAAAATTTGTAGAAATTTTGACAGAGTTTCCCCTAAAAACGGAGGTTTCCCATGTTTTCAAAACATGTGTTTATTTTCTTTTAAAATCATCATCAATATCAACAACACAATCAAGTCTCACCATATGCCTAAATCATGTAATTCACCCTACATCATGAAGTTGAAGTTCTTGTAAAAACTTGTAGTAACTTACCATGTTATTTAGTAGATTTAGTTACCCTTAAAAATATGGTCATTTGTTTATAAATCACTTTACTAAAAGATTTAGTCATTTACAACTTGTAAGATGATTTTTCTAAAAATATTTCTCTTGTATTTTTCTTGTTAAAAATATGTTTCTAGTCTTGTTTAGACACTAAAAATATTTTTAGTTTACTTAGAACCATGACTTTGTAAGTCTTGTAAATAATCTTGGTTTCTTGAGTAAATTATTTCTGAGATCATCTATTCACAAGAATTGTATTTTGTTTACACCATCTTTACATAAGAAAACCCATTTCATTATTCAAGTTCATGAAGGCATAAAGTATGGAGATCTTGGTCTTTCACAAGATCACCACTTTAACTTACTAGATCATGTGCCTATTCACAATCTAGTAGGCTCCGTATGGTGTCTAACATCACCCACACTAATAATAAATCAACAAGAAGCAAATCAACATATTCAACATGTATTCCTATATATTTAAGCTTATGTGAAAGATTCATGTTCATATTCGTTAGTGTTCTTGTGATTTTCACCATAATAAATCTTTTAACCAATCAATACATGAAGTAATAAGAGATTATGAGGGCTCACCACTAGCAACAAGGCTAGGGAAGATTACTAGAACTTGAAGATGACAAAATGGTTGGATAAAAGCAAATGGAGGAGGTTCTTCAAGTTCCACAAGCTCCACACTTCGTTAATCACCTTCTAGCACCTTATGTTAAGCTTGGAATGGTTGGTTAATGGATGAAAATGGTGGTAGTGTGGTGGTGGGTTGGAGCCGTGAGCAAGGAGGGAGGTGGAGGGGATGATGAAGTGTGTGTGAAATGATGAAATGGTTATATTTATAAGATAAAATCATAGAATACCTCATAATATCTCAATCATATCCATGGAAGATCACATGAAATCAAAAGAAATCCAAGTGATACCAATTGAGATTTTGTAGAAGATTGGCAAATATTAGGTGGGGTCCATCACGTGACCGTCCATGTGTAATGGGAGGGGGGGTTAAGTGTAAATTTTGAACCATGTAGTTACCTTGTAATCATATACCAAGTATCTAGTTATTGTAGTTAGTTACTAGATATTTTAGTGTGTGTTATGGTGTTCGGGGACCATGACTGGCTCAGAAACATTAAAACAATGCTCCCAATAATATTTTTATATTCCGGGTAATGTCCGGTTGTTCGGCTAGATATCAGTTTGTTAAAGTGCTTAATTGCACCGTTTAGTGTCCTTTATGTCCCATTTTGTAACACTTTCAATTCCCAACACTTAGGGAAGTATTCTGGATGATAAATCATAATTTCTGCATAATATTTCAGTGTCATATTGCTGATTATAGCTGAATTTAATAAAATTTTGCACTTAAAGTGCGTTTCAGGTGCTTTTTAGTGCGTATTTTAGCTTCAGGAAGGTCTATATATATACCCTTGTATGTATTCTTGAGTTTTAATGTATTCTTGACGTTGGACCTGCACCTAGGCCCCAATTCTAGTGTCTGACTGCTTTCTACAGAGTTGTTGGCATATTGTGTTTTACCGGTGAGTTTACTAGTATTTCTGACGCAACGCTATCGTTACTGCATAAAGCAATATTTTGTAGTATAAAACGTACATGAATTCACTTGTATAGTATGTAATCAGACAATGTTGACATTTAAGCACATAATTGCAGTCATTAAATAATAATTAAGGTGTACGGAAATTACCGGTTTTGTGCCAGTTGTCACATATTTGAAAGCTGAAAAGATGTCCTCCTGTTTGTCTCCCATGAATTCACAGCACCCTGTTGTGCTAAAGAGATTAAAGCTGCGCGATCTTCGAAAATCATGTGATAAGTCTTGCGATAGTATCTAGCGAGGCCAAGAAATTGCTGTATCCCCGAAGGACTCCTTGGTGACCAATTCAAATAAAATGGATCTTAGCGAGATCAACGTGCATCCCCACTTCGTTGACTACGTGACCAAAAAGTGTACTTCTCGAATCCTGAGGTCACACTTAGGTAGACTTCGCATGGAGTTTCTCCTCCCCTAGGAGCTCTAAGATGAAATACAAGTGCCGTTCATGGTGTTCCTTTCTCCTGGAAGTGATTCAAAATGTCATAGATAAACATGGTTGACGAATCTGGCGAGATGAGGTTGACACATGCTACTCATGTGATCCCTAAGGCCGTTGGTGTGTTGGATGACTTAAACAACATGAACAGAAAATCATTGTGGCCGTACTGTGTCTGTAACACCGTGTTAGGAATCATCCTCCCCTGGGTCCTCCATCGGGTGACAGTCCGATCTTAAATCGGTTTCCGAAAATATCCTGATCATTACAGCGGATCAAGCAGGTCGTCGATGCAAGATAGAGGGTGATGGTCTATGATTGCCACCTTGTGGTAGTCTGTACACGTATGAAAGGACTCGTCCTTCATTTCCACAATAGAGCTCGGGCTCCCCAAGACGAGGAGCTGGATCAATGAAACTCCCATCCAGTAGTTCCTGAAATTGTTAGAACAGTTCTTGCAACCCTCCAGGCGTAAGACGATAAGAGGTGCCAGAAATCAGGACTGCTTCTAGCGTGATACACATCTGATGTTCCTCCTGACAATGTGGGGGGGGATCTGGAAGTTCTTCGGGCTGCGCATCGCTAATCAATGATAGGGTAGCAGGGTAGATGAAACACTTCTGGGCTCCCACCGTCGAAATGATGCTGATAAACAGTGAATCTCCACCATGAAGAGATATCCATGCGATTTCCTCCTTATAGAAGATTTCTGCTTGAGGCTTGGACATCCAGTCCACACTATCGACTACACCAAAGCTTCTAACAGTAGCAGGGGGAAGGTCAATGCCGAACTCGTGACCTACAAGATTGAGTTGCACCTTAGGTGAACGTGTGAGACTTCAATTGGCTTGCCATCAGCCACCTCTACAACGTGTCTGTCTTCAAGAGGCATCAAGGTTAAACAGAACAGGGACACAGCGATTAGTTACCCAAAACATTCAAGCTACCATGTTGCTATTATGCCTGGCGTCGCCTACACCAATCCTAAATACCCTTCCACGCGCACCACTTCCGATGTTGTTGTTACTGTTACGAGATTCCCAATACTGTTATTGTTCCCTGGGTTGTTGACGTCTTTACATAACAACGCCCCATCCTTGTTAAAGTCACCTTCATTTCCATATTGATAGTTATGATTTGCGAGTACCTTGTCATCGCCGTGGCCATTGCCTCTAATGTTGTTGCTTCGAAAACAGATCCTTGCGATCTTTTTCCCTTAGGGTCCACCTTCCCGTTGTTCTTATCGCGTCCTAGGGTACTGCCCATGGCGCTAGTAATTACACATCCCATATTCCAGTCGGTTTCTAACGTTTTATGCCCTGATTGATTCGTAAGAGTTGGCTCCCAGACGTTGCTTACTAGGTTTGGGGACTCGATTGAAGTCAATCTACTGATGTTCATTGTCAGAGAGCAGGGTCCTCCTATCACTAGGGTTGGTAATGCATCGCGTTCATCTTCTTGTCCATCGGTCTTGCGAGTCGATTGAATAGCGCACAATAAATTGTTAGAGAATCACAGAGGTGTCCATACTTCTGAATTTGAGGCGTCATTTTGTTGCGTCAAAGTAAATGAGAAAAGTGAGAAAGTATAGACCAAACATTTAACGTTTCGGCAACTGTCTCAAGGACATTCGCACAATCACCTAACATTTCTACACGGTTCGCTAGACGTTCAGGTACGTGTTCAGGTATCACTCGATACCATCGAGACTCGTAAGGGTTTAGAGGGAAGTGAAAGAACCACGTTCAGACAGGAGACAGTCATTGCTATGACCCCTATGGATCGTTGTGTTTCACATTTGGTCGAATAATGGAATGGAACCCCTTTCACACTTGTTAGGCCTAGTTGGGACTCACATGCACCCCACTCTATTATTATGTGTGCACACACAATAATAATATGATTTGCATGCTCGTCTCAGTTCCTCCTAACTCATGTTAAATGGTTCCTCAGACTCGAGTAGCAAGACAAGGACATCACAAAACGTGGGTCATGAAGCCTAGGGAAACACCACACTATCAATCACTTAACACATGCAAGTAATACATGAATTCATATTGTTGTGCTAAACGTGCAATCACCTGCAATATCATATGTAAGTGTTCACTAGTTATGCAGTGCAATGAGTAAACGAGAGACAAACCTTGCAGTCTGGAGCTGAGTGTCATGGTCGTATTCAGAACTCGTTCGGTTATAGTATGGTTTTATAAAAACGTTTTAAAACCAAGTTCACTATAACCAGTGGCTCTGATACCAAACTGTCACACCCCCAAAATACCACATGCGGAAACCCCCGCGAGGCGTGTGACGTACCAGGATCTAGTCACCAATCACATTGAACTCATAACAAGATTTCAAATAAAAACTTTCATTAATTAACATAGAGTGTTACAAAACATTAAATGTAATTCAACGTGTTCAGCGGAAGCATAAATCATTAGTTAAGTGTTTCATAAACCATATGCATGAAAACCATTAGACTTGTCTCGCGATTCCATGTATCTCGACCCATGACCACTCCAGCCTTCCAGACAGCAAGTTCCACATCTACACATATCTATAACCTGCGAGCATGCAAACAAGTGTATCAGACAACGCTGGTGAGTTCACAGTTTTATGAAAACATTTGGTTACCAAGTGTTTAATCCAGTTTAAATAACGATTTCGAAAGTATTGTTGATAATAACTCGAGTACCGTACAAGATGGCTTCCAGATTGTTTTGCCCGTCCCCAATGCCCCCTATCTAAGCATTGGTCATGATTAAGGTCAATAGTTCACGCCCATCCTCTCAGGTACGGTGTGAGGTTGCCAAGCCTAATAGCACTATCAACTAATACCCCTTTACTCTCAGGTAACTATTCGGTATAAGATGGGACTTAAGGTGATAGGAAATGAGGGTATTATCCAACATTCCAGTTTTTACCAGAAAGACTTATTCCTCTCAGGAATACCCATTTGATTTACCCAAAGACTTATTCCTCTCAGGAATACCCAATTGATTGTCCCACCCACTGGGACGCATGCTCAAGAGAAGTGAACTCACCTTTGTTTTGCTCGGTATGTTAAGTTACCCGTTCCAAGTTGGTCAACCAAACCCTACCGTGGTTACCAATAACGTCAGTTTTATCAACAATTAAAACACGTATTTATCACATATTGCATTTATCACAAAGATTATTGTCCACACATGTAGCACATACCCAATTCTCATACAAGTCCACATCCCATGTGAATGACACAATATAACATATAACAGAGGAGTTTCTACTCACACAAATCAGATTAGATTTCTCATTCTTAGAAAACATTGTTACCATGCAACAAATAGCATTTATAATTCAACTATCCAATATTGTGACATCTGTGCTTATAATCATTGTAGACAGTTTGGTTATCAATGAAATAAAGTTATTTGATCTCAATGTTTGTTTGTTTATCTTTGATGTTTTTCATGTTTCGACTTTTATTCAATTTTAAACTCTATATCGCTTTCTGGAGAATTATACGCAAACTGGTGCGTAAACGTAATCAGTTTAAGGTGAAAAATACTCCGGAGCATCAACATATGCTTAACATACCTTAAATAACCTTTACATAACTTATAAATAAGTTTTGAAGTCTTTGGTATGGCAAAATCAAGTTAATTCGCTTACAGGGACTAAAATTGACAAACTGTGAATGTATGCCGATTTGAACTGTAACGAATATTCCGGAACATGATCATAAGTTAAACACACCCTAAATATCCTTTACATAGCTTATAAATAGGCTTTGAGGGGTTCGGTGTGCTAAAATAAACTTTATGCTCATTCAGGGACTAAAAGCGTCAAAAGGTGCATAAGTTTGCATTTTCACGCATAACTTACGTTCTGAATACACCCCGACATCCAAAATTTCATGTAATCATAAAAATATTATGTTTTAGTGATTGGCTTGTCAAAAATCCATTCGTCGCGCAATTTGGACCGTTTTTGCGTCCATTACGACTTCCGTCGTAACTCACCGAACAACGCGATCGTACGGCCAAACAAACCGACATCCGACTTAATTTTGAGCATGTTTCATGTTCCCTATGCTTTAACATCCTTATGAAGCTTAAAAATAGGTTTGACGGGTGTTAGAAGTGCCAAAACATGACCATACGCGCACAGGGACTAAAGCTGCCAACTTTGAAAGTTACCGGTCTGCAGACCAGCATACGGTCCGTAAAGCATCCCCATATGTGCAGAAAGTTGATTCCAGCTTGATCCAGCTGTTCCAAACTTGTGCAAATGGTTTTGAGCTTTTCTAGGGGCTCCCCTGGTTTTGTAAATCTATGGGCTTGATGTGTACGGCCTAGATCGAATCACGTTATTCGACGAACGATCCTAACGGTTCTACCACATCTATAAATACCCCCTACATTCACTTGTGCAAAACCCACTTGATTTCTGAGATTTTCTCTAAGTTGAAGTGTAAAACACTTCATACCTAAGAAATACTTGGAAAATCAAACTTGCGGAGACCTTATGTAAGTATTCTTTCGTTCTTTTCTTTCGTTTTAGCATAAAAGTCAAACTGCATTTGACTTTCTGCATTGACCAGTTTATGGTCAATGTGAAGTTCGTTTGAACTTCCTAACGTGAGCGTAATCACGATGGTTATAGTCCCTAGTGACTATACCTACTGATTACCACGTTATCTAGGCTTAGTGATGAGTCGTAGTTTCGGCCAAAATGCGTATTCTTGCGTATTTTGTAACCAAACTACTTGTGGGTATCAAGACCCTTTGTCTTGATACCAAACCTGTTTTCAAACCTCGTTAAACATGTTTTAACATGTTTAGCTCGTCACTTTTAGATTTGTGCTTGTCTAGGGTCGTAAAGGTAAGCGATCTAAACAATCGCTTATGCTTTCGAACCCGACCCATTTGGTCGATCATTAGGATCCGAGCAAATACTTTAGGTGACCATAGTTGTATAAGGAATAACCTTCCGAGGTTATACCTTATGGTCACATCGTTTAAGTAGTTGTATGATGCATATATTATATGCCTTAGGAAAATTACCAAAATGCCCTTTTGCGCCAAAATTCATTTTAAACCTATGTAACATAATTTTTGACATCTAAACTGATTTGGAAATAGTATTAAACATGTTAAGGCATATTTTACTTGTCATAGGACTAGTTAGGCGGTCCGAACACGTTTTACGCGAACGACGCGTTAAAGTAGCATAAGCTACCTAAACGGGTCGTAACGGGTCAAAAGCACTTAGGATTGGTTTCGTTTTAGTATGTAGGCTTTGTCAAACCATACTACATAAGTTCTTACACTTATTTGGTTTAACAAATCCTCGTACTACCCGATCCTCCGAATAGGTCCTTTTATTAACGTAGACACCTATATTAGGTGCCGTTTGATTCCGTGATCTTCTAGCTTTGCTTGGTGGATATCTAAAGTCTATTGAGCAATCTCAGGTGAGAACATAGACCCCTCTTTTACTGTTCTTCAAACATTTTAGGGTGAAACACATGTGCCTACTTGTTACTTTCGTGCTTTCCTGTTTTCATATCATATGCTTGCTATAGTACATGATTTCATTACATTGTTTTGCTATGTATGTTAACTTAGCATGCTAGCACATTGATTTACATTACATTATTTTGCTATATATGTTTACTTGGCATATTAGCACATTGTTTTACATTACATTTCTGCTATGTATGTTGACTGAGCATGCTAGCACATTGATTTACATGACTTTTCCACGTTGTATGTTAACTTAGCATACTTGGTACATTGTTTTCATATAACATGTTTACATTTGGTATAACATTTGGTTTGTACAAACGGGACTTATATACATTCATTAACATTAGCTACACCGCTCGGTAGTAAGTAATGGTACCATAGGACTTGACAAATCCAGTTCCTGACATCCTAGGTTTGTTTGGATGAAAGGAATAACTGAATCCGAAAACATTTCTTTTGATAACCTTGACTTAGGGTTATCCGTCTGTCTCAAGGCTTGAATGTATGCGTTTAACTTACCACATAAGTCTTTGTATCAGAAAACATGCATTTACTTTGCAAAACATAACTTTTTGATGTATTCAAAATACTTTGTTTTGTACATTTTTACATTTGGTTTAAGTGATCACATTCTACTTACCATACATAACATTTGTTACATACTACATGACTACATTTGGACTTTTAACATATGACATTGGTTTATACAAGAACATTTGACATTTGGTTTAAAACAAAATGAACGTTATACATTGGTCGTTTGTTTAAATGACTTAAGTAACGAGACGTGTGTAGTATGATACAAGCATAGTGGATACGCTGCTGGTACTTCCTATATATAAGTCTTTGTATTGTATTACATGTCGTAGCGTTATTTAAACCATTCAATTTGGACTCATATATTTTACACAAATAACTTACTTATCACAAGACTTTGTTTTACAAAACAGTTTGTTTTATACAACTTATTTTACTTGGTTATTCATTTAACCATACATAATTCTTTTAAATATACGTATCATCTGATTTATTATCGCTTTTCTAAAAATTTATAAAAGCAAACACTTATACGAGATTCATGACAATTTTTTATTAAACATTTCTTAAACCTAAGTCATGAATCCTATTTTCATAAAACCTATGTAACTCACAGGCATTTTTATGCTGACGTACCTATTTTCACATGTGTTTTCAGGAGCTGTTGCTTAGGATGATGATCGTGACACTAGGGCGGACCTGTGCCTTAGAGACTTAAAATGAAGATAGACTTAGTTTAATTATGTGATGTACACTGGTTTCTTTTTGCTTTAAGACAATGTAACTCTTTGGTTTGAAGAATAAAATATAACTTTGTATGTCATGGTTGTGAAACAATAATTCTGTTACAAGACTCCCCGACGTTTCCGCCACGATTTGATGTTTTACGTGGTCGGGGTGTGACAGAAGAGTTGGTATCAGAGCCAATGGTTATAGGGAATTAGGTTATTAGTAATGCTTTGACCTAGACTATAACCTTTCTAGGACCCCAACACAAGTTATCTTGTGTTTAGATCTTAAAACATGCACTCCACCTATCCTTAGGTGATTACCAAAACGAGAACCCATTTTTCTAAAACGATTTTTGAAAAACAATCTTTTGTTTTTAAATGATTTATTATATGATTTTGAACCCTTCCAGTTTGATTTTTGGCCTTGTGCCTTCCAATTTTTCAAAATCTCGTCAAAGTTTTGGGTTCTAAATAGTGTGAATGCCTGTACCCTAGGTTTCTGTCTAAGGCTAGAGTGTCCGTACAAATCCACATAACTGGGCCAGTCACTCTTACCTGGGAACTCTTGGGGTGAGTGTTCACTTATAGGCGAGCATGTCTTCGCTATGCATTATTTTTGACCCATTTACTTTGATTAGTCACTGTGTGTCGTTTGTTTGCTTTGTGATACGGACAAATAACCACCATCTTTGCTTTTGTTGATTTTGTTTCATCTCGTTCTTTTCATCTAATTATCTCACTCGTTTCCTCTCATGTTTCCTCTTTTTAGCATGCCTCCTCGACGTGAAAACACGTTATCTAATGCCAAAATGGTAGATATTCTGGCACAGCACATGGCTGCCGCACTCCCAAACATTATAGCTCAGGTGAACCAAGCCAATAACAATTAGAATGCTCCTTGTAACTTCAAGAGTTTTAATTCGGCTAAACCACTCAAGTTCAGTGGTACCAAAGGGCAATTGGGCTCCTTCAATGGTTCGAGAGCATTGAGAGTACATTCCGTCACGTTCTGTGTCCTGAGAATCGGAAGGTCGAGTTTGCTTCTAGCGTATTTCAAAAGAGGGCTTTGACATGGTGGAACGGGGTTATGAGAGATCGTGGTGCTGAAATTGCTTTATACAAACTTGGGCTGAACTTAGAACTCTTATGATGAGGGAGTTTTGCCCTCATCATTAACTGTGAGCGTTGGAGAGGGAGTTTGATGATCTGAAACAGGATAGTGGCGAGCACCGGGCATATACTGATAGGTATGAGGAGCTGAGTTTGTTATGTCCAACAATGGTTACACCACTCGAGAAGGCTATCGAGAGGTACATCAATGGTCTACCTGACTCCATACAAGACATCGTTACTTGTAGTAACCCTACCACAGTCCGTCAGGAAAATCGAGTTATCAGCGACTTTGACTGAGTCACAGATTCGAAAGGGTAAGCTGCACAAAAAGGGGGACAAGAAGGGTAAGAAGCTGGATTCTAATAAGAGGGATAGCAAGAAAGGTAAAAACAAGCAGGGTAAGGATTCGGGTTCTGCAAAGGGTTCTAGGAAGCGGAAGGCTTCCCAAAACTATGTCGTTACTGCACAGGCTCAAGCTGCACCAACTCAGCCTGCACAACCACCCGCCAAGAGGCCTTATCTTGGCAATGCACCTTTATGCAATAGGTGTAACGGCCATCACCTGCCACACCTCCAGTGTCGTCATTGCACTAACTGTGGAAGAAATGGTTATCTTGCTGCTACATGTCGCATTCCTGCCAATTTGAATCAGGCAGCTCAGAACCAAGCTCAACAAGTTGCTCAGCCCCTTGCTCAGCAACAAGGTCAAGCTGCACGACCTCACTACCCACCAGGCTCTTGTTATAACTGTGGGGATCTGACCCACTACCGTAACCAGTGTCCAAGATTGGTGAATGCGAACCCAGTTCAGGCTCAGGCTCGAGGGCGAGCTTTTAATATCAATGTTGTTGAGGCGCAAGCCGACAATGAGGAGGTGAATAGTACGTTCTTTGTTAATAATCAACCTGCATCTGTTCTTTTTGATTCAGGGGCCGATAAGAGTTTTGTGTCGTTATCTTTTGAGCCTTTGCTTCGCGTGTCTAGAACGAAACTAGGTAAGCTTTGACAGTCGAAGTTGCTAGCGGTGAACCTGTTGTTCTTGATTCTGTTCTTCACAACTGCCAGTTGAACCTTAACGACCATCTTTTTCCTATTGACCTCACGCCTATGCAACTTGGAAGCTTCGACATTATTGTAGGAATGGATTGGTTAACCAAGCATCACGCAGAGGTAGTATGCTTTGAGAAGATCGTTCGTGTGCCACTTTCATCTAGTGAGATTCTACAGGTTCATGGTGAGAAACCTGCTAGTAGCCTCAAGCTTATGTCTTGTTGCCAAGCTCGGAAGTATCTGCGAAAGAATTATGTGGCCTTCTTGGCACATCTTACAGCAAATAAAGGCAAAGGTAAGTCTATTCAAGATATCCCTGTTGTTCGGGATTATCCGGAGCTGTTTCCTGAAGAGTTACCTGGATTACCTTCAGCACGCCAAGTCGAGTTCCGTATTGATCTTGTACCTGGTGCAAATCCTATTGCCAGAGCTCCAATCCTATTAAACATTTAAGGCATATTTTACTTGTCATAGGACTAGTTAGGCGGTCCGAACACGTTTTACGCGAACGACGTGTTAAAGTAGCATAAGCTACCTAAACGGGTCGTAACGGGTCAAAAGCACTTAGGATAGGTTTCGTTTTAGTATGTAGGCTTTGTCAAACCATACTACATAAGTTCTTACACTTATTTGGTTTAACGAACCCTCGTACTACCCGATCCTCCGAATAGGTCCTTTTATCAACATAGATACCTATATTATGTGTCGTTTGATTCCGTGATCTTCTAGCTTTGCTTGGTGGATATCTAAAGTCTATTGAGCAATCTCAGGTGAGTACATAGACCCCTCTTTTACTGTTTTTCAAATATTTTGGGGTGAAACACATGGGCCTACTTGTTACTTTCGTGCTTTCCTATTTTCATATCATATGCTTGCTATAGTACACTTATAGTACATGATTTCATTACATTGTTTTGCTATGTATGTTAACTTAGCTTGCTAGCACATTGATTTACATTACATTATTTTGCTATATATGTTTACTTGGCATATTAGCACATTGTTTTACATTACATTTTTGCTATGTATGTTGACTGAGCATGCTAGCACGTTGATTTACATGACTTTTCTACTTTGTATGTTAACTTAGCATACTTGGTACATTGTTTTCATATAACATGTTTACATTTGGTATAACATTTGGTTTATACAAACGGGACTTATATACATTCATTAACATTAGCTACGCCGCTCGGTAGTAAGTAATGGTACCATAGGACTTGACAAATCCCGTTCCTGACATCCTAGGTTTCTTTGGATGAAAGGAATGACTGAATCCGAAAACATTTCTTTTGATAACCTTGACTTAGGGTTATCTGTCTGTCTCAAGGCTTGAATGTATGCATTTAACTTACCACATAAGTGTTTGTATCAGTAAAACATGCATTTACTTTGCAAAACATAACTTTTTGATGTATTCAAAATACTTTGTTTTGTACATTTTTACATTTGGTTTAAGTGATCACATTCTACTTACCATACATAACATTTGTTACATACTACATGACTACATTTGGACTTTTAACATTTGACATTGGTTTATACAAGGACATTTGACATTTAGTTTTAAAAAAATAAACGTTATACATTGGTGGTTTGTTTAAATGACTTAAGTAACGAGACGTGTGTAGTATGATACAAGCATGGTGGATACGCCGCTTGTACTTCCTATATATAAGTGTTTGTATTGTATTACATGTCGTAGCGTTATTTAAATCATTCAATTTGGACTTATATATTTTACACAAATAACATACTTATCACAAGACTTTGTTTTACAAAACAGTTTGTTTTATACAACTTATTTTACTTGGTTATTCATTTAACCATACATAATTCTTTTAAATATACATATCATCTGATTTATTATCGCTTTTCAAAAAATTTATAAAAGCAAACACTTATACGAGATTCATGACAAATTTTTATTAAACATTTCTTAAACCTAAGTCATGAAACCTATTTTCATAAAACCTATGTAACTCACAGGCATTTTTATGCTGACGTACCTATTTTCACATGTGTTTTCAGGAGCTGTTGCTTAGGATGATGATCGTGACACTAGGGTAGACCTGTGCCTTAGAGACTTAAAATGAAGATAGACTTAGTTTAATTATGTGATGTACACTTGTTTCTTTTTGCTTTAAGACAATGTAACTCGTTGGTTTGATGAATAAAATATAACTTTGTATGCCATGGTTGTGAAACAATAATTCTGTTACAACACTCCCCGATGTTTCCGCCACGATTTGATGTTTTACGTGGTCGGGGTGTGACAAATATCATATACATCAGTTCCATTGTTCTGACCATGTGCCTTCACGGCGAAGAACCCCCACGGCGAAGGTTTATTCTTCGCCGAGAATGAATGCGACGAAGGTTCCAAATGGTTCGTCAAACACTAGTCGACGAAGACCTATCCTTCGTCGAAGTTGGGTGCGGCGAAGAACCATGAAGGTTCGTCATGAATCAGTCGACGAAGAACCTAACTCTTCATCGAACCAGATTCTTCGTGGGAGGGGAAGGTCTTTGTCGCTACCCTCAACAGATAGTTATCATTCCCTTAAATCTAGTCATAACAGTTAACATGTTTGACAATTTCCAAAACTGTTACATCATCAATTGGTTGCACATTCCAAATCTACAAGAACCCTAATTATCTTAGCATTTAACATCCTCCATCATCATACAAATTAACATCATCAATTATTATAAGAATTAACATCATCAAACATCTCAGTATCAAATCAATTACACAAATGCACATCAAGGTTTGTTTATCATACTAACTCATTCGTGAATATCATGTTCCATAAACTCATCCAACCCTAATCACGTTCTAACACCCTGTGCATATAGTTAGAACTAATCATGCATGCCATTTGGTTTATTGATAAGCCCTAATGCATGATGCCTATCGAGTCATCGCATTAAACAAATCTCGATGCATACTAATCAGATAAAGCAATAACAATCATGCCAGCATAAATCACATAGCTTCTATCATAAAGATCAGATTCAAACCAAACAACAAGGAGATGGCAAGTAACCTTAAAGCTCTTATACTAACCTTAAGATAATCCAAATATACTTGAATCGATAGGATGAGGGGCTTCGAAATGGAGGAGATTGCCATCGCAGGAGAGGGGAGTGTCTTAGGGCTTTGCTAACTTGTGTCAAAACTGTAACATAAAGCCCTGTATAGCCCTTTTATGAATGTGCGATCGAGATAGGTGGGTCGGACACACTGGTTTGGTCCGAGAGCCCTTTTTGCGAAGTATCACTTGGCGAAGAATGATTCTTCGCCACGTTATGAGGGTGATGAAGAATCAACCTTCGTCGAAGGTTAGTTGTGACGAAGACCTAATCTTCGTCGACTTGGGTTTGGCCGAAGAACCTTAATCTTCGTCGACATGGGTTTCCATTACACATTAAACATTAATCATAACACGTTTATCAACCAATCATCTGAATTAAACATCATACATTTAATCAACGAAGCATCAGAATATTTATTCATTCATGTAAACTACACACGACACCACGTAAAACAGATTGTAAAAACAGGATTGTGAAACAAGTGATGAGTATAGGAAAGACCTTGAAATCTCGGATTGTCACAACCCGGTAGCATCATTCTTAGGCTACCGTTAACCCACTTTATTTACCAAGTTTTATAATCATAATCCACTGAGTTAACACAACGTTAATCTTTCATAACACATGATGATATCAAACAACATTTTTAACATAAATTTATCATCCTTTCATCTTATTATACAAAACCCATTTCATGATAAGTATGATTTATGTACTCAAACACCTAAATTGTTCAAGTACTTTGCCTTTACTATCAAATATGATGATTCCAACCGCAAGTTAGACACTAACATCATCATCTCATAAATACTCACTTAGTACATATATGGGTAATCATCAAATCCCTAGTTTTATCACTAATTCTTCAAGTTTTCAACTAGGGTTTGTTTCTAAGCATTAATTCAACACAATATTACTCATAGATTCATCATTCATTCCAGAATTTCGATTATGATTGTTCATCATAATTTTAAAGTATCACCAAATAACAAAATTCAACATACCTTATGATCCCCATGACTAGGTGATCATTTTTATGTATTCATGCATTTATTTAGGGCTTGAATCGAGCCTCAATTTGTTGATTTTGTTGAAGTTATGGTTTGAGCTCCCCCTCTTACTCCTGGTCACACGCACACACACACACACACACACTAAATGTGTGTTGTGTTTTGATTTTTAGTTTTTATAATTCAAGTCCCCTTTTTGGCAACCTAAGTCCCTCTAGTTTGGTTAGTTGTTAAGTAGGCCACAACCTACTTATTTTTAGTAACATTCCCTCTTATTAACTAGGTTAATTATTCCTAGTTAACTTAATGGGTTCGGGAAGTCATAACCCGTTTTATTTTTAAGTCCCGTTAACTCGGGCCTTTTATATACTTTGTTTTCTCAAAGTAGTTGTCCTCCTTAATTAATATCAAGTTTATTTATTTAAATCCTAATATTTACCGGGTTAATTTTTTTTACCACTAACGGTATTTTACTCGTCATTACTATTAACGTGGTTTGATTACCAAACCCGGGTATTTTATCTAGCGTTATAAATCCCGGTTTATGGCGTTTTAAATTATTTTTATTATTCTATAAAAATAAACCCGCCAAGACTGAAATAAATATCAGTTGCCGAGACTGGCTCCATTGTCTGTGTTTCGTAGTATATGCGATGTGTTGCGCAGTAACGCGCGGTACGCCCTTAAACTTGAAATTACACTTTTCGTCCTTTATGTTTATACCGGATTGCAACAGATAGCCTTTAACTTCAATAATTACAGTCACAGTCCTTTTTTTGTAAAACTCATAACACCCTACGTCCTTTAGCACTAACTAAGTTAAATTTTTCAGTTAAATATGACATGTTCCATACACATGAGGGCAGGTTAGTAATTTTACTATTATACTTAAAATATAATTAGAAAAATAAACAATCCTAATCTCATCCTCTACCTCTCTATCTCAATCTCAGGTCTGTCTCTTTCTCAAACCAACCCCCGCCACCACTGCGACAACCACCACCCCCACCACCACCTGATCCACCACACCACCCCTGAATGGGTTTCCAATGGCTAAGCACTGCTGGCCCACTTTTAAGAAAGAAGATTGACTCACCTTCATCAGCCTTAGCAGATCCACAGGTGCTTCCACTTACATCAACGATAACAATAATAGGTATAGTCAAAAAAAACCCAAAAAGTGTATTACCAAAAAAAAATGAAAAAAAAAAGAGATAATTACCAAAAAATGGGAACGATCTGCACCAATAAAAAAAATCCCTAAACCAATCAATTTCACAATTCAAAATCACAATCATAACAGTAAGAAATCAATCATATAATAGCAATCGGAAAGTACAGACCGACGAAATTCAGCAATCGGAAGCAATGATTTCCTGGAATGTTGGTAATCAGAAAGATTTCTCTCAGCTAAAGATCGTAATCGCGTTCAGAAAGATTTCTCTCGGCTTAAGATCGTAATCGCGTTCAGAAAGATTTCTCTCGGCACCTTGGTTTACCCTATCAATCTTTTTAACGGGCGACAGTGGTTGGTGGTGGTGGCAGGAGGTGACGACGGCTAATGGTGGTGGCAGGAGGTGATGGCGGCAGCAGTGGTTGAAACATGAACAAGCTTCAGATCTGATGATGGGTTTGTTGGTGACAGGCTTCAGATCTGATGATGGTTGTTGGTGGGTGGTGAGTTTGACGGTGGTGGCTCCTGGTTTGTTTAGAGAGAGATAAAGTGTGTGTAAGAGAGAGTCAAAGTGAAAGGGGTTATTTATATTTAATTTTATTTTTTTTTATTTAGACTAGGGTAGTAAAATGACTAAACTGCCCTTAAGTGAATAAAGTTAATTGAAAATTTTAACCTTGTTAGTGTTAAAGGACGTAGGGTGTAATGGATTTTCCAAATAAAGGATTGTGATTGTAATTATTGAAGTTAAAGGCTATCCATTGTAATCCGATACAAACATAAAGGACGAAAACTGTAATTTACCCAATAACTTTTTTAAACGTTTTACTTTATTTTTCAACACGAACATGATTAAAAATAAAATTTTAATCATAACAGTATATTTTTAGGATTTAAATATTATCCGGCCGGTCACCAATGTTCGTTACACCGTTTTGTCGCAAATAGTTCTTAAGTTCAAACAAACATGTTTTTGCCATACCGAATCCTTCTAAACTTATTTCTAAGTTATTTAAAGGGTATTTAGGGTATGTATATTATATGTCATTGTTCCGGAGTGTACATCGTGTTAAACTGATTACGTTTACGTAACAGTTTACGATTTCACTTCCAGAACAGGTTTGAGAGTTCGGAATTGAACAAGGATTGAAAACGTACTAATGTCTCAAATAATTAAACAAATATTGGAATTTAAAACACCATGTTTCACTAAATACAAAGTTGTTCGGAAACTACAGGGTTTAAAATACACAGATGTCACACCGATGCTGCTAAAAAAATAAGAATCATGCGACGCTTAAATTTCCTGCCTACGCAATTTTTGATCCGACGGCTCTTTTTGAGGGTCCGTCGCCAACGAACCAGACACCCGTCGCCGACGGGTCTTGTACATTCACTTTTTTTATTTTTTAAATTTTTATGTTTTTTTATGAAAAAATTGAGGAAAATTATATATTGTTTATAAAAGGACCATATACTAATTAAAATCCTAAAAATTATTGAAATCCTTTTTGTGATTATTTATAAGTTAAAATTTCAAAATTACAAAACCGTTTTATGGTCCTACCACCCCCCCCCCCCCGAAAAGTCGTGTATTGTCCCTAATACACAAAAACAAATCTAGAAACATACCTTGCATCATCAAGACTCGTTCGTAATGTCCGGACTTCACACATCAAAGGGAGTTAGTACGGAATGAAAACGATTATAGCCAAAACACTCAAACAATCAAATAAAAAGTACAAAACTATACAAAAATTGTTACTAGTCCTTTTAATTGACCTGATAGGTTGGCACGCTTACCACAAAGCTTACCAACTCCACGTTTTCATCCTTCTTTTCTTCGTTACCATCGAGGAATGGTTTAAGGCGGTGACCATTAACCGTTTGCTTCGACCCATCCTTCGGGTCCTCAATAGTAACATCTCCAAGCTTCTCGACCTGTGTAATCACGTACGGGCCCATCCACTTACTCTTAAGCTTCCCAGGGAAGTATTTAAGCCTTGAGTTATAAAGGCACACTTTTTGACCCACTTCAAACTCTTTCGGCTTCAATTTAGCATCGTGTGCCCTTTTCATCCCATCTTTATATTTCGAAGCACACTCATATGCTTCTTCCCGAAGCTCTTCCAACTCGCATAACTTTAGCTTTCGCTCCTTACCTGCATCATCGTATTTCATATTAACTTCTTTTATAGCCCACCATGCACGATGCACAAGCTCTACCGGTAAGTGACAATTTCGCCCATAAACCAAGCGGTACGGTGTAGTTCCAATAGGTGTTTTATGAGCCGTTCGATAAGCCCATAAAGCATCATTTAACTTCGTCGACCAATCCTTTCGGTCCGGTCGAACGGTCTTTTGCAAATTTCCTTTATTTGCCTATTGGATACTTCCACTTGACCACTCGTTTGTGGGTGATAGGGGGTAGCTATGCGATGGTCAACACCATACCGTTTTAATAGTTTGCCAAAGTTAAAGTTCTTAAAATGAGATCCCCCATCACTAATGATCACCTAGGGAATCCCAAATCTAGAAATTGTATTTGTTTGTACAAAGTTGCAAATTACGGTATGGTCATTCATTTTAGTGGCGATCGCTTCTACCCACTTCAACACATAGTCGACCGCCACTAAGATATACAAATTACCATGCAAATTTGGGAATGGTCCCATGAAATCGATCCCCATACATCAAAAATATCTACTATGAGGATCGGTTGCATGGACATCTCATCCCATTTAGAAATATCCCCTAATTTTTGACACTCGACGCAGTTTTTAGCAAAGTTAAATGCGTCCTTAAAAATAGTCAGCCAATAAAGACCGTTATTGACCACTTTGTGGCCCGGTTTTGTGACCACTGAAATGGCCCCCACAAGCAAAAGAATGCAATTGCATCAAGACACTAGGAATCTCATTGTCCGGGGTGCATCTTCTGACGACTTGATCCGGACATATCTTGAATAAGTCCGGTTCTTCCAGTGTGTAGTATTTGATTTGAGAAAGAAAGCGCAACCTCTTCCTTCTATCCTAATGAGCCGGCAAATCACCTGTAACCAAATAGTTAACAATATTAGCATACTATGGTAATATTGAAACCTTTAAAATTTGCTCATCTGGGAAATTCTCGTTAATCTCCACACGTGAAGAATCCTCCTCCACTACCAACCGAGACAAGTGGTCCGCAACCACATTCTCACTTCCTTTCTTGTCTCGAATCTCCAAGTCAAACTCTTGTAGTAAGAGAACCCATCGGATTAGCCCCGGCTTAGCATCCTTCTTGTCCATGAGGTACCAAACTGCAGAATGATCAGAATACACAACAACTTTAGAACCCCATATAAGCCCGAAACTTATCCAACGCATATACCATCGCAATTAACTCTTTCTCGGTTGTTGTATAGTTTAATTGTGCATCCGAGAGAGTTTTACTTGCGTAATATATGGCAACCGGTTTCTTATTCACCCGTTGACCCAACACGGCCCCCACTGCAAAATCACTTGCATCATACATAATTTCGAATGGCAAAGACCAATTTGATGATTGCAAGATTGGGGCCTCAACCAACTTTTGTTTCAACACATTAAAAGCATTTTTACAATTTTCGTCAAAAACAAAGGGCACGTCCTTTAAGAAAAGGTTACATAAAGGTTTTGAAATGTCACTAAACCCCTTAATAAACCTCCTATAGAAACCTCCTATAGAAACCCGTGTGTCCCAAGAATGATCTGATACCTTTAACACTCGTGGGATAAGGTAGAGTGGAAATTACTTTAACCTTAGCATGGTCTACCTCGATCCAGCGACTTGACACCACAAGTCCCAACACTATTCTCTCTTGAACCATAAAATGGCTCTTTTCCCAACTCAAGACCAAATTAGTTTCGACACAACGTTTCAATACTTTTTCTAATTGGTCTAAGCAAGTTTCAAACGATGACCAAAAATGGAAAAATCATCCATGAAGATTTCCAAAGACTCCCCCACCATATGCGAAAAGATACTCATCATACACCTTTGAAAGGTGGCAGGGGCATTACATAATCCAAATGGCATTCGCCTAAATGCGAAAGTGCCATACGGACATGTAAATGTAGTCTTTTGTTAATCCTCTGGATGAATAGCAATTTGATTGCATCCGGAATATCCATCCAAGAAATAATAAAATTTTTATCCGGCTAGTTTTTCCACTATTTGGTCAATGAACGGTAAGGGAAAATGATCTTTGGAAGTAGCGGTATTCAACTTTCTATAATCAATACAAATACGCCACCCGGTTACCGGCCGGGTAGCTACCTCTTCACCTGCGTCATTTTTTACGACTTGTATACCTGCTTTCTTTGGGACAGCTTGTGTTGGACTCACCCACTGGCTATCAGAGATGGGATAAACAATACCCGCATCGAGCCACTTTAACACCTCCTTTTTGACAACTTCCCGCATATTTGGGTTCAACCTTCTTTGTGCATCATGGGGGGGGGGGTTGTTATGGTGTCGTCATTGTTGATGATCTTGTGCATCACTATTTGTAGGATCGTGTCCTGACCCGAATGAGTCGTTTAGAGGTGTTCAACTTCGTTTCAGGTGCGGAATAACAAGAAACGGAGGTAGAAATAGTTGATTCTTCACTTAATCTACTGTTTGTATTGATTTGACAACGATTACAGCTCGATCTTCACACCGGCAGTACTTCGGTATGGAATACAAGGCAACCATTATGATTTCGCTCATGAGACTCCTATTTATAGGGTGGATGATTTCGCTCATATGTACCTGACCACATAAGCGAAACCCGAACATTACCATATAAGCGAAACCCCCTGTTCCTATGAGCGAAATCCTCACTAAACCACATATAATCTCCTATTTTCTCGTAAATCGTGCCCTAATCTATACAATTCAATGTAAGACTCGATACAAGACGAAGTCGACAGATGTAGTGCACCAACAGAATACCCCTCAGATGTTGACGAGTCGACTATCGAGTCACGACAATGCTGTGTCTTCACATCTTCAGTCTTGATCTGTCTCTGGGCTTTTCTCTCTTTATCTTCATCAACAGACTCCCTTTTTAACCATATTTGCTTGAATATCTTTAGACTCCCCCTCTCGATTTGCTGGCATTCCTTTGTTCTTCAGCAACATCTGCATTAGGATCATTGTCTGGCTATTCATATTCCAGGATCGATACCTGGCTCAAACTCTATCTGCAGAGTCTTTAATTTTCAGGATCGAAACTTGGCTTTCTTCAATCAGAGTCCTTAGATATTGTGACCTAGCTCTTTGTCTTTAGATCCAAGATCGAAACCTGGCTATTCCTGCACATTCTTAACCCAGAAGTAAGATTTTAACAGATTAAGAATTTGAATGCACCAACAGTCTGAAATAATCAGACAACTCTCTCTCATAATCATACGCACCAACAACAACTCTCCCTCAACCACTTTCTTTATGATTAACCACTTGTTGATTTTCAAAACATATTTGATGTTCAATATACACTCCCCCTCACAACAATGTCATCATGTTTAGCATTCAGAATTTTGAAAATCAGCTTTTGTAGGATCGATCTGCGACCCGAACGAGTCGTTCAGAGGTAATTCTATCAAATACAGGTGCGGAAAACAAGTATTTGACTCAGGAACAGCTTGAATATCACTTTAAACACCTTTTCTATTGATATATAACAGATTCTGGTACAATCTCGATCCGGCAGCACCTCGGTACGAGTTTCGGCAAAACGTTACAAATGATCCGCTTTTAGAGCTATTTATAGTGTTTCAGGTCCGCCCCAAGGTACCATGTTCACATAAGCGAACCAACCTTGGTCGTATAAGCGGACCACACCTTTGACATAAAAGCGGACCTAACATGTCCCTATAAGTGAACCTATCTCTAAAAACCTATACAATCTCCTATTTTCTCGTACAACGTGCCCTGATCTAACATTCTAATACTATGACTCGATCCAAGACGAAGTCAACAGATGAAATGCACCAACAGACTCCCCCTCTGATGTTGACGGAGTGCCATCGAGTCACCACACTGTCTTCAATCTTCTGTCTTGATCAGCCACTGGGCTTTTCTCTATCTTCCTCTCTTTCTTTTCTATCATCAACAAACTCCCCATCACAAAAACTTTGACATCTTTCGAGTTTATTGAGTCCAAACTTGTACTCCCCCTCAAGTATAACATATTCTTCCTCAGATGTTAACATTTCCTGCATACACTCTACCACAAACATAAGATTTATGACAAACATTTAAGCATAAAATAAACATGCTTCAACTCAGACTCCCTCACATATGCACCAACTAACACTCTCCCTCAAACCTCTTTCTCTATGATGAACCATTTGAAAAGGTTAGAATATGAAAACATTTAATTTCACACACACACTCCCCCTCAAATTTTGCTCATCATGTTTAGCACTTTGAATTTTGAAAATCGGTTTTTCAATATCAGTTGTCGAAAATCTTTTTGTATTTTCAAAAAATTTATGCTAAAGCACACTAAAATCTTTTTGGTTTTTCTGAGAGAAAATAAAATTGACACCAATTATAAAGAGAATACAGAAATGAAATATTTACAAACAAAATTTTTGTGAGTTTGTGCAAGAGGATCATATCAGTATATGAGACATATCACCAACACCGTTAAGCTTTAAACATTCTCAGTTCTAAACAATTTACCTAGATTGTCAGTATGTTTGTCCACTTAAATTTTCACACAGACTTCAATTGATTCGAGATATGATATTAATGTTTTAGAGACTTAAACTTAATTGTGTATCACTCCACTTGAATATACTCCTGTATCCAGATCCCAAATATTCAGTCTTACAGGTGAGTATACCACAGATGATATCTGTAAAGGGGTAGATGCGAAACCGTGAGAGCTCAGGTCAGAACTTTCGTTCAGCAGAGAGATGACGGCTCGACTTTTGGTGGGTCCCCTTTAGAGGATCTTTTGATTACAACAGCAGCGAGTATCAATTTTATTGTTTCATCAGCTTGCTGAGGGCGGCGCTTTTTCAAGCATTTGCAGAAAGTATTATCCGGGGACTAGGTCAGAACATCCATTCAGCAGAAGTCCTGGGATAATACCCCAGATATCACTGAGTATAAAGACCTAGTATCTCAGAATACGGGACCTTTCAAACAAGATTTCGGGGGTTACCCATATATTCAAGAATAGTTACCCACGAATCAAGCAAGTTTGATTTAGGTTTATATCTCGTTTCAATTTACTAAATGTGCGAAAATCTACTGACACATCCGCAGTAAGATCGTTTATCACATTTTGACTTTCCAATTCTTTAGCATGTTGTGATAGTCCACTGATGTACTATCATTTCCTCTTTTTCACAACAAAACTCATTTTTGATTTTATCATGTTTTTTTGCTTTTTCAAATTTTCTAATGTTTTTGGATTTTCTGAAAATTTTCTTACTCCCCCTAAAATGCAAACACATTAACGAAAATATGAAAACAAACTGTACAGAAACATGACAACCGATATCAAATCACCTCAAATCGCCATTCACTAGGCATAAACAATCAGAACTCCCCCTATCAACAAACTATTTTCCCATTTAGATTTCAAAACACTTAAGTTTGTTTTAATCAAAATGGTTTTTCCGGAAAATAAGTTTGATTGATTTTACCACTTGTAGATTTAACAAACAAATGTTCGGGGATATGGTTCATCATCTTGTCTTCCAACCAGATGTAGGAAAATACAAGTACAACTTAATGTCCTTGATTTACCATATGTAATCAAATCATCTAACCACTTGTAATTATAACCAACAAACATAAACAAACCTCTTTACCGATTATATAATTGACGTTACCGAATAAAATTCAAGAAAGATGCTGATTCATGCTCCACGCTTACCAACCTGGGAGCTCCGGCAAGTCCTGAGACTTACTGTTCATAATATGTACCATCCCAGTCACAAACCAGGGATGGTTCAACCTTTTCTTTCGTTGTTTTCTTCTCATAAAATTCCTTAACCCCTTTGACTTTTCGATCAATCATCTTGCCAAAGATGTGTTTTACCTTGGGGTTAAAGACCTTCTCAGCATCAAATTCCTGTTCATCATGATAAAATTGGTTAGAAATTTCAACTTTACCAATTTTCTTTTTATAATTCTCAGCCCGAAGTAATGGAAACTCCTCATCATTAACAATCGGAACTGATTTTTCAACTTTTACATCAGCTTCACATTCTGAAACAACTTGTGGCTCAACTGACTTTGTGGAATCAGTTTCATCGCCCGAAGATAGCTCCTCTGATTTTGATTCATCAGAATCATTGCTAGAGCTTTCACCATCCTTCTTAACAATCCATTTCTGGTTGTCAGATTTGGCTCTCTTCTTGTAAAACTTGTTCGAACTCTCACCAATTTCAAAAATAGAATCTTTGAACAATTTTGTTCTATCAAGTGGTGATTCGAACGCAAACACTTTCTCTTTGATTTTACGAAATACTCCCTGTTTTGATTGTATCACCTTAGAACAATCTTTGGCAATATGTCCAACATTGTTGCACTTGAAACAGGTTCTCGAGTCTCTCTTCTGCTCAGCCAT
Source organism: Helianthus annuus (assembly GCF_002127325.2). NCBI lineage: Eukaryota > Viridiplantae > Streptophyta > Magnoliopsida > Asterales > Asteraceae > Helianthus > Helianthus annuus. The sequence goes on along the minus strand of NC_035433.2, from coordinate 116,793,692 downwards.
CTTCTTCAACTCAACTTGTTTCTTCGCAAGAAACTCACTGTTCGATTCTCTCCAAAACTTTGATTTTTCTTCTTCTTCACTTGATGTACCTGAAACAAATGACATTTTGGATTTAAAATCACGAACATATTTTTCATTTTTCTGTTTTTCTGTAGGAGTAAACCCTAATCCTTTCTTTTGAAATTACCGTTATGGTTTGATCTCTTTTGGAAATCTGAACCAGAACTGTAATTCTTTTTCTTGTTTAATCTCTGTTGTACTCTTGAGGTGTATTTAGGTTTTTCATTAAGACATAAGCCTTTTATTTCAGAAATATTAATTTCTGTGAGTATGAAAACCTTTTTTATCAAATCAGTTTTGACACCTCTTATTGGAAATTCCTCATCAGAATATAATTTGTCAGAATTATTCAAAGTGTAAGCAACTTTAAACAACCCATCATCCAAATTAGATTTTGATAACAGGAATTCTTTGTCATAGACTATTTTTCCCTGTTTTTCTGTTTGACCCGGAGTGCTTGACTCAGACTTTGACTCTGACGCGGACTCCGACTTTGACTCCTCTATCTCATCGTTTTCTAACACATGATCCACGACGTTCTTCATTAATTGAGACTGTTGATCAGTGTCATACGATGTAAACACAACATCAATACTTTCTGGTAGATTAACTGATGACTCTGACTCCCACTGTAAGTTTGTGGCTTTTTTGACTCTTTCATCGTCAGGATATCTAGGAAAATATCCATTTTCCAGCGGGGGTGGACACTTGTTATAACTGACACCTTGCTTCTTACCAGATGGCGTCTTTTCAGTGTCTTTTTTCTTGTCATTCTTCTTCTTGTCAGCAGTCTTTTCATCAGCACCTTTTCCAACTTCTTTCTCTTCAGTTACCTCATCATCTTCCCATACCTTCATACTTTCAACTGTCGGATAAATCTTGTCAATAACATAGGAAGTACATGAGTAACTTTTTAATAAACGATTTACTCGTTTAGTTTCAATTCTTTGCAATTCAAGCTTCTGTTCTAAAGCAGCACATTTTTCAATGTAGTTGTTTACAACTTTTTGTTTCGTCATGAACGCTCCCTGAAGTGTCCTCATCGCAACAGCTTGCTCTTCACTCGTTTGATTGTACTGATTCATTGTCTTGTTCAGCACATCATACGACTCCTTCAGACTGTTCAAGTTGTAAATCAATGTGCTATTCTTCTTCTTCACAGCTTCACAATTTTCACATTTCACCGGAATCTATTTTGCATCAACTTGTTCTTCAACCTTAACTTAGGCACTTCTGTCACTTTTTTTCTTCTCACCACCGGTAGCTCTTCATCATCACTACTCACCGGCGTCCTAATCTCCTTTTTCTTCTTCTTGAGCTTTACGTCTTCACTATCACTCTCAGCAACCAATTTCATATCTTCTCTATATTTTCTTGCCCAATACTCCGTATCATCATCACTATCATCTACAATCTTTGTTGTAAAAGCAGTGTAAGCTGTGGTTTGATCAGGGATATAATCATCCCAAGTGAAATTTGCCCAGCTAAAACCCTCTGCTAGCTTTTCATCTTCTTGATCAATCAAACAAGCTTTTCCATTATCTGGAATATATTTATCCCAGTTAAACGACTGTTTTCTATCTTGATTAACCACACAAGCTCTCTTTCCTGAATCTTCAATCACATCCCTTCCATGTGCAGTTTGAGCTTGATGTTTAGGTTGTTCAGATGATGATTGTTGACAACTTGGTGATAGACGGCTTTCCGATAGTAATCATTGTTATTGTTGAACTGATTTTGAGCTCCACTTGCTTCTCGGTTTGTGCACTCTCTCTTGAAGTGTCCTTTTTCCCTGCACCGAAAACAAGTAACTTTAGATTTGTCAAAACCTAAAGTAGAAACATTCGCATCACGAAGATCATCTCTCCCCGTGATTTGTTTGAACTTCTCAGCTCTCCGTAAAACACTAGCCAGACACCACTTTATGTCCATAAGCTCCATCTCCTCTGCATCTATCTGGTCATAATCTTCTTTAGTTAACATTGGATTGCCGATACGACCTGCAACAAAACAAGTGTAAGATTCCAAAACCATTCCTAATAATGACATTTGGTTTTTGGCAACTTCTTCAGAATAATCTTGATCGTTTTCAAGATTTAACACTATGTTGCACTGTAATTTTCTTCCGTTTTTAGTTGCAGAGATGTTTGGATCATATGATGAAAATGAAGTAAAGCTGGTTTTGCTGTTGGACCCTGATGATGGACTTCCAGATGAATTCTTGGCACTGTAGGCAGTTTCAACCTTTGGAGATAAATTTGAAGACTTCTTCTCATTCACCCCTGCCTTATAATACAGCCCGATGTCCTGTTCACCATCGAAATCTTTCATTCTGATCACTTTTCTCTGTTCCATTTCCTGAGCCTCTATTTTCTCAATGAACTTACTAAGCGTCAGATTACTGAAACCTTTCTTGTTTCTGAGCATCATCAAATATGTGCCCCACGTCTCATAAGGCAATGCATCAGAAAGCTTCTCAATCAGCTCATCAGTACTCTTCTCAATACTTAACCTTTTCATATTTGCAAGCAGATTACAATAACGTTCAATAATCTCTCTCGTACTCTCATTCTTTAACCCTCGGAACAAATCAAATTCTTTCTTCAGAAGTGACTTCTTGCTCTTTACCATCTCCTCACTTCCCTTAAACTTCGATCGCAACGCTTTCCAAATCGAGTACGAAGTTCCATTGTGCTGTAGAAGAACCATTATATCCTCTTTCACTGCCTGTTGAAGAAGACTAAGCATCATTTTCTCATCTTTGTACTTCTTTCTAGCGTCAGCACTAAGATCTTTGATTGGAACGGGTTCTTCATCATCGTTCAATGGTCGAACATACTTCGTCTCCACGCATTCCCAAGCATCAAGATAATTCGCTTGAACCCAATTCTCAAACCGACCTTCCCAACCTTTAAGTTCTTCGATGTTCCTGAGATATTGAGCTAATTCTGACCATTGGAACTGTTTGAAACAGAAAAAGAAGGTGTAGAAGACAGAAATTTTGAAGAATCTCAGTTATTTTCTGTAGAACTCCTCCTCCTGAAGCTCTGATACCAATTGTAGGATCGATCTGTGACCCAAACGAGTCGTTCAGAGGTAATTCTATCAAATACAGGTGCGGAAAACAAGTATTTGACTCAGGAACAGCTTGAATATCACTTTAAACACCTTTTCTATTGATATATAACAGATTCTGGTACAATCTCGATCCGGCAGCACCTCGGTACGAGTTTCGGCAAAACGTTACAAATGATCCGCTTTTAGAGCTATTTATAGTGTTTCAGGTCCGCCCCAAGGTACCATGTTCACATAAGCGAACCAACCTTGGTCGTATAAGCGGACCACACCTTTGACATAAAAGCGGACCTAACATGTCCCTATAAGTGAACCTATCTCTAAAAACCTATACAATCTCCTATTTTCTCGTACAACGTCCCCTGATCTAACATTCTAATACTATGACTCGATCCAAGACGAAGTCAACAGATGAAATGCACCAACAACTTTCCAATATCAGTTGTCGAAAATCTTTTTGACTTTTTCAAAAATTTATGCTTAAACACACACAAATTCCTTTTGAGTTTTTTTTTTCAAAAGTAAATGACACTACTTGTAAAGACAAAGACTGACACTAATTGTAGAAACAACAACATGCAGAAATGAAAATATTTACAGACAACATTTTTGTGAGTTCGTGTAAGAGGATCATATCAGTTTATGAGACATGTCACTAACACCGTTAAGCTGCATTACATTTTCAGCTCTAAACAATTTACCTAGATTGTCAGTATGTTTATCCTTTTAAATTTTCACACAAAGTTCAATTGATCCGAGATACGATGTTAATGTTTTAATTACTTGAACTTATCCGTGTGTCCTACTACATGAATATACTCCCATATCCAGATCCCAATATTCAGTCTTACAGGTGAGTATACCACAGCTGATATCTGTCAGGGGTTAGATGCAAGGGCCGTGAGAGCTCAGGTCGATACTTCCGTATACGCAAAGAGATAACGGCTTCGACTTTTGGTGTGTCCCCTTTAGAGGATCTTTTGATTACAACAGCAGCGACTATCAATTTTATTGTTTCATCAACATGCTGAGGGCGATGCTATGTTTCAAGAATTTGCGAAAAGCATTATCCGGGGACTAGGTCAGTACTTCCATACAGCAGAAGTCCCGGGATAATACCCCAGATATCACTGAGCATAAAGACCTAGTATCTCAGAATAAGGGACCTTTCAAACAAGATTTTAGGGGTTACCTATATATCCAAGAAGTTGTTAACCCACAGAACAAGCAAGTTTGAAATTTAATGTTTATATCTCGTCACAATTTACTAAATGTGTAAAAATCTACTGACACATCCGCAGTAAGATTGTTTATCACATTTTATCTTTACAATTCTTTAGCATGTTGTGACAGTCTACTGATGTACTATCATTTCCTCTTTTCACAACAAAACTCATTTTTGATTTTATCATGTTTTTGTCTTTTTCAAATTTTCTAATGTTTTTGGATTTTCTGAAATTTTCTACTCCCCCTAAAATGCAAACACATTTCTAAGGAAATTTGAAAACAACTAGACTCTTGACCCACTAGAAACATGAAATGTAAAACAACCTGTACAAAACTTGACAACTGACATCGAATCACATCAAATCACCATTCACTAGGCATAAACAATCAGAACTCCCCCTATCATAAACCATTTGCTCATTTAGATCTCAAAACACTTAAGTTTGTTTTAATCAAAATGATTTTTCTGGAAAATGAGTTTGTTTTTATCACTTGTAAGTTTACCACTTGGTAAATATGGGGATACGGTTCATCATCTTGTCTATCGTTTATCCATATGTAGTAAATCAAGTACAACTTAATGTCCTTGATTTACCATTTGCAATCAAGCAACCTTTGTACCAATTGTAAAAATAACCACTTGTAAGAACACATAATACCACTTGTAGGTATAATCAAGCAATACCAGTTGTAGGAATGTTACGTCTACATAACCATTTTGCCACTTGTAGGATTGATCACAAAGATGCCGATTCCTGCTTCACACTTACCAATCTGGAAGCTCCGGCATAGTCCTTCACCAGTAAAATTTTATCAACTTTCAAGCCTTTTCAAACAAACTTTTCAAACATCAGAATGATGCCGATTCCTGATCCACGATATAAACTTGGGATCTCCGGCATAGTCCTTTGACTTCAAGGGAAACAGACTTCCATCCAAGTCTTTTCAGACTTGATGGCTTTTAATTCTTGCGCAGTGGGGTTGTATGTTGCCTTTTTAGTTGCATAAAAATCTTTAACCCCCTTTGCTTTCCCATTCAGCATTTTCCCAAAAATTTTCTTTACACTTCCATTAAAAGTTTTCTCGACATCAAACTTTGTTTTCTCATTGTAAAACTGATTCAAGATATCAACCTTTCCTACTTTATGCTTAACTTCTTCAAATTTCAGTGATGGAAACTCATCATCATTCACTGAAATTTTCACATCAACCTGTGGCTCTTCTGGCTTTGTGGAACCAGATTCATCGCCGACTTTTATATCAACCTTTTTAGCAACCCACACTTGGTTGTCTTTCTCTTTCTTTTAATAAAAATTCTTCTTCGAACACTCACCAACCTCATAAGTTGAATTTTCAAAAATTTTAAGTCTATTGGTTAGTGGTTCATCATCAGCAACTTTTTCTTTAAGCTTTTTAGAGACTCCCTGTTTTGCTTTGGTGTTTTTCTGACAATTCCATGCAATGTGACCAACTTCATTGCATCTGTAACAGGTACGAGTTTCCTTTGTATATGACACTTCATATCCATTCTTCCTCTTCTCAGCAAGAAACTCCTGGTTTGACTGTCTCCAGAATGGTTTCTTCTGTTCCTCTTCTGAGCTTCCACCTGACACAAATTCTGTTTTTGTTTTAGAATTTTTATCATTTTTATGGTTTTCTGGTGGAATAAATCCTAATCCTTTCTTTTTGTAGCTACGATTTTGGTTAGATTTCTTTTGAAAATCAGAACCAGAATTGTAACCCTTTTTCTTGTTTAAACGTTGTTGAACTCTTGAAGTGTACTTTTTAGGTTTTTCATTAAGATTTAAATCTTTTATTTCAGAAATATTAGTTTCTGTCATTATGAAAACCTTTTTGATCATGTCAAATCGAACACTTCTAATTGGAAACTCTTTATCAGAGTATAATTTGTCCGAATCATTTAAAGTGTATGCGACTTCAAATGTTTCATCATCCAAATTTGTTTTTGATAACAAAAATTCTTTACTGTAAGACCGTTTAACCAACGACTTTTGACTGTTGACTGATGAATTTGACCCTCCAGACTCAGACTTTGACTCGGACTCCTCATCAGTATCCAACACCTGATCGACCACCTTTATGATTAACTCAGACTCATGATCAGTGTCAAACGAGGTGAACGTGACATCAATGTTTTCTGGAAGTTCATCAGTTGTGTCGGTTTTTAGCTTTATATTGACTACTTTTTCAAGTTGCTCCTCGTTTGGTTTTCTAGGAGAATATCCTTCCCAAATTGGAGGCGGACACTTGTTATAGCTAACAGTCGGTTTCTTACCAGTATCTTTCTTCTTCGGCTTCTCATCTTGAAAAACTTCCATACCTGCAACAGTTGGGTAAATACGATCAATGAGATAATCGGAACTAGAATAACTTTGTAACAAACGTCTAATTCTCTCATTTTCAATTTTCTCTATCTCCAACTCTTGCTTCCACTTAGCACTCTGTTCGATGTAAAAGTTGATGGCTTTCTGCTTTGTCATCATCACAGCATTCATCATCGTAAGTGCTTGTTCTCTTTCTGAGTTTGTCTTTTGGAGACCAGTTACTGTTTTGTTCAAGACATCATAGGATTCTTTCACATAATTGAGGCTGAACAGTAATTGCTCCTTCTTCTTTTCATACTCAGCAATTATCTCATTCTATGCTACACATTCCCTGCATGCTTCCAAGAACTTCGTGCAAGGCTTAACTACTTCAACAATCTTCTCAATCTCGATTGTCTTTACCGCTTCAATCACTTTTTCTTCTTCTTTCACCTTCTCAACTTCAGTAGTCTTCTCAGCAACACTTTCAACATTCTCTTTCTGAACAACACTTTCAACCTTCATTTCCAGTTGTTCTTTTGCAGCTCTTTTCTCCTTCAGTTTTTCCATGCGATCTGCAAAAAAAGAAATGAAAACTTTCAGGAGAAAGATGAGATTTTGCAATATTGATATGTTTTTCCTCCTCATCATCACTACTGCTATCATCTGAAGGTGACTGATCAAACTGTACAGACTTTTCAGAAATAACATCTGATACATCAGAATCTAACGGTGTTTGATCAAATACAACTTCTTTTTCTGAGTTAACATCATTATGCACACTCTCATCTGAACTCTGTGAGCCTTCATCAGCACTTTCTGAGCTTTCATCAGATGCAACAGACTCTTCCACCACACTTTTCACAGTCTCTCCAATAGACTTCATCCAGGTGGCAAACATGTCTGGTTCTCTGACAATCTTTGCAATGAAAGCTTTAAAATCACCCTTTTCATCAACAAACATATCCCAGCTGAATCCTTCAGGTAGTTGTTCATCATCTTGATCAACTAAACAGGCTTTGCTATCAGGAGATATGTAGTTGCTCCAGTTAAAATCCACTAAACACGCTCTCTTTGAATCCTCAATCTTTCTACCATGAGCCGTCTGTGAGTCTTGTGATTGACCGACCTGCTGATAAATGGCTTTCCGGTAGTAGTCGTCTTTTCCAAATGGATTCTGAGCTCCACTAGCTTCCCTGTTCTTGCACTCCCGCTTGAAATGGCCATTCTCCCTGCATCGAAAACAAGTAACTTTAGACTTATCAAAACCTAAAGTAGAAACATGAGCATCAAGAAAGTCATTTCTCCCGGTAATTGTCTTGAACTTTTCAGCACGTCTAAGAACACTCGCAAGACACCATTTGATATCCATTAATTCCATCTCTTCTGCGTCTATCTGATCGTAATCCTCTTTGGTGAGCATAGGATTTCCTATCCGACCAGCAACTAGACCTTCATATAAAAGCAACACTGAACCAAGTAGAGCCATGTGGTCTTTTGCAGTATCTTCTGAAAAACTTTGACCTTCTGGAAGATTTAGAGCGATGTTGCACTGAATTACGTAACCATTTCCTGTTTTTGTACTCTGAGATTGAAAACTTGTATTTGACTCTTTAGGATTGACACTCGGAAATGATGAGAATCCACTACTGCTTTTGTTTGAACCCTGATCAGCTTTTTTTGATGAATCCCCAGCACTAAAAGCAGTTTGGATTTTCGGACTTCTCTCAGATTCTGGAACTGGAATACTACCTTTATAATACATCTTTACGTCCTGTTGACCACTCGGACTGTTCATCCTTGCGATCTTTTGTTGTTCTAAATCCTGACTCTCGATCTTTTCTATGAACTGAGAGATAGTCAATCCATCATAAACACCCGTGTTTTTCAGAATCATCAAATACGTTCCCCACTCTTTCTGTGGTAACGCATCGGCCAATTTGTCTACCCACTCTTCACGATCTTTTGTAATACTCAACATTGACATCGATCGCACAAGGTGGCAGTAACGTTCAATCAACTTAGTATCCTCTCCCGGTAAGCTACTGAACAGATCAAACTCTTTCTTTAGCAACGCCTTTTTGCTCTTAATCATGTTCTCACTACCCTCAAATTTGACTTTAAGTGCATCCCAGATTGACTTTGCAGTTTTATCATGCTGTAGCAGAATGAATATGTCTTCCTTGATAGCTTGTTGAAGCAGACTGATCATCATTTTCTCAGCTTTGTACATAACCCGTTCCTGATCCGTGAACTCAGATAACTCTTTGAGAACTTGCAGATCTGTTCGAGGCAACACATATTTCTTCAGAATACATTCCCATGATCTAACATGGTTTGCCTGAACCCAGTTCTCGAATCTGTCTTTCCACCCGTAATATTCTTCAATACTCATCAATTTCGGGGGCTTTTGGGTAGTTCCCGTCTCGTTTTCTAAACTCATAGCTTGAGCAATAGCAGCTGGACCAGACGGTGTTGCAAACGCATTATAGAATTCGGTATCCATGACTTGTCAACACGTATTTCAAAATCTGTGACAAATAAACGAAATCAGATACTTGACACTATGAGCGAAATCCCAGATAGTCCACTGAAGCGAAATCACTTGTTGTACACAAGAGCGAAATCCTAATGTTCACAAGAGCGAAATACTTGTTCTTGGAGGTTCACAAAAGCAAAATCTCAGATTATGCATCTATGAGCGAAACTATCAGGCAATTTGGAGCGAAACCCTTTAGATTGTGTGACACAAGAGCGAAACCAAGATTGTCAAATAAGCGAAATTACAAGTTGTCCGTAAAAGCGAAACCTAGTCCGAAGGTAATTTGATCCATTTTAATCCGTATTTAGGTCCGAAACTTTCCAGGGTTTGTTAATATCCAATTGTCTATGATCTGTGAAATTTTGAGCAAATTTTGACCGGTAAAACTTTCTGAATTGAATAAAGAAGGTGTAGAAGTCAGAAAACAAGATGAATTCCAACTAATCTCTGCAGAACTCCTCCTGAGCTCTGATACCACTTGTAGGATCGTGTCTTGGCCCGAATGAGTCGTTCAGAGGTGTTCAACTTCGTTTCAGGTGCGGAATAACAAGAAACGGAGGTAGAAATAGCTGATTTTTCAATTAATCTACTGTTTGTATTGGTTTGACAATGATTACAGCTCGATCTTCACACCGGCAGTACTTCGGTATAGAATACAAGGCAACCATTATGATTTCACTCATGAGACTCCTATTTATAGGGTGGATGATTTCGTTCATATGTACCTGACCACATAAGCGAAACCCTAACATTACCATATAAGCGAAACCCCCTGTTCCTATGAGCGAAATCCTCACTAAACCACATATAATCTCCTATTTTCTCGTAAACTGTGCCCTAATCTATACAATTCAATGTAAGACTCGATACAAGACGAAGTCGACAGATGTAGTGCACCAACACTATTGAAGGACTAATACCCTTCAAATCTGTTATGGTCCATCCAATAGCCTCCCTACTGGTGACCAATACCTTCATTAACTTCTCCACTTGCTCCTCGGTCAAATTTGATACAATAATGACCGGGAGCGTGTTGCCTTCACCAACATAAGCATACTTAAGATGCTTTGGCAACACCTTCAACTCCACTTCCGACGGCTCCGACAATGACGGCTTCAATTTCGTGTCGATGGTTTCTGGTAAGCTCTCCACTTGGTGCGTCCATATCGGTTTTCCCTCTTTAACCGCAAGCACCTCCAAACTCTTCACCTCCTCGTCTATGCTCCGATTCATCTCCACCTGTGACCTGTCAAACTGATGTGTGTAAAATGCAACATATAAATCACATCAATTAAGGCATAAAACTAACCCTTTTTGAGTACTAATGTTGGAAAATAGTGTTTTTGTCTTCCTTTTGCATTTTCAGGATTAAATGAGCTCAAAATCACAAAAGAAGCAAAAAGACAACTAATTCTAGCATAAATACAAGAAAAGGAACAAAAGTAGACTGCCCGGACCCTCAACGGCACCTCCCAAGGCAAAGGAGAAGAAACAGAGTCTGAACACGCCCCGTGTCCAGCGAACACGGGGGCGTGCCCAGGAAGCAGCAGAAAAGACAAACCAGTAGAAGCTTCCATTGCCCACCACGGGGCCGTGTCCAGCGGGCACGGGGGCGTGGTGAAAGTACAGCAGGCGCATTAATTGTAATTCGCAATTACAATTAATGAAGTGAGAGAATGTCAGACGGCCACGGGGCCGTGTCCAGCGGACACGGGGCCGTGTCCAGCCTTCTGTTCAGCCTATAAATAGAGGAGCTTGGCTTCATTCTCTCTCATCCCTTGGCACACCACCTCTCTCACACCTCATCCACCACCCACCACCACCATAACACCATCATCCACCACCATCATCCATTGTCCATCGTAGAGTGTGTGAGTCGTCTCGGGATCCAAGATTGATCGTAAGAGTTCTTGACAATCAAGGCCATGTTTGCCTAAATCTCTTACATCACTTGGTGAAGACAAGTGTTTAGTATAATACTTTTTATTTTTAATCTTTTGCACTTTTTATTTGGTTTTGTATTAATGACTTTAATAACTAGTTACTTATGTTGAAGGTGATCTTTCCTTATCGTTTGTCCGTGGTGTCTTGGCATTATTTTACTGTCTATATAAAATAAAAGATTTTCACCATTCATATCTCCACGGTCTATATGGAGGTATGTTGGCTACCTGGTCGGGGGTTAAGGGAACGGTTTGGTAAGGGTCTTGCCCTTGTTCAGCGTTTAGAGGTCCTGCTTGGGACCTGGGTCAAATTTAGTAGGATCTCCTTCAATGCCCATAGGTATTGGATGGCGGGGATCCAAACTCTTTGACCCCCTCATAAGTTAACTACTATTAATACTATAACCCGGCTATTTAGGACTGTATCCCTGCTGACTCAGACTACTTAGCCGAGGGTAACGTCACCGCCAAAAGCGGGGCCTACCACAATTTGCATTAATAACTTAATTCATTATCTTTCAATAATCCGACCCTTTAGGATTGTATCCTTGCTGACTCAAACTACTGGGTTGAGGGTAACGTCGCCTTCAAAAGAGGGGCCTACTACAATAACTAAGATAATCTCTTAAACAAGTGCAAAAGTGCGAAAATAATCAAAGGTTATACTAATACACGTGTCGGATCCAAGTGATTCATCTTGTCTATCTGTTTTTATTTTATTTTTATTTTCAGCATTTAGTTAGTTTTTATTTTTCTTAGTTTAAAACATTTTTCTCACTTTTTGATTTGATTAGACGTTGAGGATAAACCGGTATTAAAAGCTCTTGTGTCCTTGGACGACCTCGGTATCTTACCAACACTATACTACGTCCACGATGGGTGCACTTGCCCATATGTGTGTTTAGTGTTAGTAAATATCGTGTTTTATAAATTTAAAACTTGGCTAAAAGTGTAAAAAGGGGCTTAAATATATATCAAAAATATAACACACTTCACGCACATCAAGTTTTTGGCGCCGTTGCCGGGGACACAAGGATTTTAAGAAAGTTAGGAATCAACGGCCTAATCATATTTTTATTTTTCTTTAATTTTTGTTTAGGAATTTTTTTTTAGATTTTCAGCTTCTGCAGAGCTCAACACGGGGCCGTGCCTGGTCGGACACGGGCCGTGCTCAGCATTGTTACTGGCAGTTTTTTGTTTTTCAAGTTACAGAAGGCTGACCACGGGGCCGTGCCGGTGCAACACGGGGCCGTGTCCAACTTCCAGTAACTGGGATCTGAAAAACAATCACTGTAATTCCGACCACGGGGCCGTGTTCGCTCAACACGGGGCCGTGGTGAACCTTCTGACCAACATTCTTTTCTGTTTTTATTGCAGGACTTGGAACCCGACGCCAACCTCACGTAGTGTATGAGCTCCAGTTCCAATAAAGACATAAAAGAACCATTAGAAGAACCCGAACGCTTTCTCAGAAAAAGGTTAAAAGCCAAAAACCAAGAGAAGGTTTCGGGTGATCCACCTCCAATGGCGGACCAACGTACCCTTATGGATTATCTACGGCCCACCGTAGGTAATCTAGGCGCCGCTATCAATGCTCCGAATGTCGAAGCCAATAACTTCGAGCTTCGACCGCATTTGATACAAATGCTCCAAAACTCCGCAACCTTCCACGGACTTGCGGACGAGGATCCCCATCTACATATAACTAATTTCTTAGAAATATGTGATACCTTTCGGATCAATGGAGCATCAAACGACGCCATCCGCCTCCGTATGTTTCCATTCTCGCTAAAAGACCGAGCGAAAGCTTGGCTCAACGCCCTCCCAGCTGGTTCGGTAAACACCTGGGATGAACTAGCCCAAAAATTTCTATATAAGTATTTCCCTCCTGCTAAAACTGCTAAATTAATGGCTTAAATTAATACATACTCACAAGAGGACGGGGAATCCTTATATGAAACTTGGGAAAGGTTCAAGGAGCTATTACGCAAGTGTCCCCATCACGGCCTCGCAATATGGCAACAAGTATCCACTTTCTACAATGGATTGTTGCCACACGCTAGGCAGACACTTGATTCTAGCTCCGGGGGACTTCTAGGTAACCGACGCCCACATGAAATATATAATCAGATTGAGGAAATTGCTCAAACCAATTTTCAATGGCACACCCCCCGGGGAAATAAGTCTATCGCCCCGGGCGCCCATAAGGTCGACGAAAGCACTTCTTTACAAGCCCAAATCGAGGCCCTTTCTTCAAAAATAAAAAAATTAGAAATGACAAAAACAGTCTCGGTTATGGCTTGTGAAGGGTGTGGTGGGTCACATGAAAATTGGAGTTGCATGAAAGAAACGGACGATCAACAAGAAATGGTAAACTACATTGATAATAAACTTAGGCCGTTGGGTCCTCCAACGGGAACTTACAACCAAGGATGGCGAAACCACCCAAACCTTGGTTGGAGGGAACCCGACAATAGTAGTAACTGTGACACTCGAGGTTTTTCCGAACGATCACCTTGTAATATTTTGTGTATATGATTATTATTAAATGAAAACGTGATCCTTTGTGCATTTTATGTGTTGTATGTATTATATATGTAGTATAGATATATAATAGAGCCGAGACCACGACCCGAGACCATGACTCGCAACCGGGCGGTTGCGAGTGGGCCACTCGGTCCCGAGTGGGCCGTTGAGCCGAAACCGGTTTGGGCCGAAACCCCCAAGCCCAACCCGAAACATCCCCTTGTATATATATCCCACCTTTCCCCCACTTCTTCCATTTTACACACACAAACACTCCTCAAACTCTCTCAACTAGAAACCCTCAACAACACACCCCAATCCCTTCCTATTTTCGGTTCAAGCAAAGATCCCGGACAAGAAACTCGGTCAAGACTATCACTCGGACATTCCATCTTCTTGGTTCTCTTTTCTTTGTTTTCGGCTCCTCCTCTCATAACCGGTTAGTGCTATCTTGTGGGTTATCTTTTGTGTATAAGATGTATGTATGTTGTATGAACTAAGAAATGGTTGGTTAGTAGTTTATGCATGATTATTAGGATGTTTTGCAAAGTTTGTGAATATGTGTTAACATGACTAAAAATGACGTGATATTGGTAGTTTACAAGTGTTCATAGCCAACTACACTATGCTTCTTTGTTTCTTGCAAGAATGATGATGTTTAGCATAAGATTTTCGGCTATAATGTATGTTTTCTTGTTTAGCATCAAGATCTTGTTAAATGTGTGATTTTCGGTTCATAAATATGTGTTTATATTGGCATGAAAACCCTAGAAAAATATGAAGATAGGATGAACTTGTTTGAATATGGCTTGAAGATGTAAAAATGGCAAAGTTTGATCTATCTTTACTAGTATTCAGCTTTGGCAAAGTGTTAGTGAAACCTTATTGGTAGTTTCCTAAAATGGGCCTGAATTCTTGGTACAAAAGGGACTGATGCACCTGCATCATCACGTGTACATGAAAGTGACAGGTTACGACTCGCAACGACAGCCTTCCGACTCGAAACCGCACCGTTGCGACTCGCAACCAAAGCATGACAAGTCGAAACCACGTGATTGCGACTCGAGACTACGTCGGTTGCGACTCGCAACCACAGCATGATGACTCGAGACCACGGTTACGACTCGCAACCACAACGTGACAAGCCGAAACCACCTGGTTGCGACTCGAGACCAGCTGGTTGCGAGTGGGCTGTTCATCTTGGTTACTGGGCCCATATGTGTTTAACTTGGACTATCTGTTGACTGGATTATGTGTTGCTGTTGACTGCTTAATTACTTAGGCCGGCCCAGTAACCCACTGTTTACTTATATGCTTGATACGTGTTAGTTATGTGCCTATATGTGTTTTACGTGAATGCTTGTACTCCGAACCTGACCTATACCGGTAACCATGTTAGGACGTGGTGACCAACGTGATTGACAAGTAACCTTAACCTACCGAGCAACCCAAGGTGAGTTCACAACTTAAAAGCATGCGTCCCGGTGGTTTGGGACACGAGACTAACAACCCTATCCCCTGGTAAAAGGGGATACCATTTACATACCTTCCCTAGTCATTGGGAACAAAACTTACTTTTCCTTCCCGGGTATTGGGAAACCTTTTGGTTAATTACTGTTTATACGGATTGCAACTAACGGCACTAAACGAAACTCTATCACTCAAGTCCCTACTACAAATACCGATTAGTCGCCGGGTTAGGCGAGCGGGTTATTAGTTGATAGCGCTATTTAGGTGTTTACCAGCCTCACACCGTGCCCTGGTTTGGGACGGGCGTGAACTAATGTACTCAGAAATCCGTCAATGATGATAGAACATTGACATCGGGGCATCCTGCGGATACGCAACGGTTACCTAGTGTTCGGTATTGGAAAAACAGTTTAGTCGCTAACTTTTGGGGTAGCTCCCCAGGGCATGTATAAACGGATAAATTAACCGGTGAAACAATGTTTTTGGTAATTAAAACTGGACAACTAGTGGACTCACTCAGCATTATTGTTGACCCCCTTACTGCATGCTTTGCAGGTAACCCGTGACGATGGAGCTTGCTGCTTGGGAACGTGTAGTGTTTGTTCACCCTTGTGTTGGGTGTTACCTTATTTTGAATCATGAACTTTGTTTTAAACTACCTTACTTATGCTTCCGCTACTTATTACTGTTTTGAACTTAAAACTTTAAACTTGGAACTTAATATTTGCTAAGCTTATGAATAGTAAGTATTACTTTTGTTATCAACTTAAGTATTCGGTATAATTGGTGGCTGGAATCCTGGTCAGTCACGCCCTCGAAGCGGGTGTTATCCGCAGGTGGATTTTGGGGGTGTGACAGATTGGTATCAGAGCCATTGGTTATAGTGAACTTGGTTTTAAAAAAAAAGGGAAAAATCTTTTTGGAGAAAACCAGACTATAACCCGTGACTCGTAACGACACTACACTCCAAGTGCAAGGCTCGACACATTTGACCTCATAGCTCGGACCAGTGTTTACTTGTTTGCTTTATGTTTCCTGTTATGCTATACGTACTAGTGTGCCTAAACTAGATAGATACACCTCTCTCTCCTATCTCATTCTCGCTACCTTACGGCATCACACTCATACTGTGTTTTCTGGTTATGAAGACAATGAGTGGACGCGGAAGAGGAAACATTAACATGACGCAGGCTCAGTTCACTAACCTGCTCAACACAGTGGCTGCGGCTTTTGCAGCTCACCCTTTAGGTCAGCATGCACCTGCGCAACCACCAGTGTGTACTTTCAAAACTTTCATGGATTGCAAGCCTCTCCCTTTCAACGGCACTGAGGGTGCCATAGGTCTTCTGCATTGGATTGAGAAAATTGAAGCTGTTTTTGCTGTTTGCGAGTGTCCCCCTGCGAACTGGGTGAAATTTGCTACTGCTACGCTTGAAGGAAGCGCGCTTTCTTGGTGGAAGGCGCAGATTCAGATGTTTGGTTTGGAAACTGCAAATGCTACGGCATGGGAGGATTTCAAGGATATGATTAAGGACGAATACTGTCACCGGGATGACATCCACAAGCTTGAGAATGAGTACTATGAACTCAAGATGGTTGGGTCGGAAATTGAAACATACACCAAGCTGTCAAATGACTATGCTGCTCTTTGCCCGAACATGTCTCGACCAATGTACCGAAGGATCGAACTGTACATCAAGGGTTTGGCTCCAGAGATTCGAAGCCATGTAACTTCAGCCAACCACACTACCATTCAGCCGATTGTTCGACTTGCTCACAAACTCACTGATCAAGCCGTAGAAGAGGGCCGGTTGCCCAAAAGGATCAGTGCTACTGTCGGAACTTCTAGTGACAGCAAGCGTAAGTGGGAAGGAAGTCAAAGCAAGGATGCTAACCCCACTCAGGCCCCAGCACAGCAAAGGAAAACCGAAAACAACAAGGGCGCTCAACAACAGGGTGGCTATCGTGGAAACCACCCCAAGTGCAACAAGTGCAATCGACATCACAGCGGGCAGTGTGTGAAGGGCCAGTGTCAGCGATGTAACAAAATGGGGCATGAGGCCAAGGATTGTAGAAGTCAGTTCCCAGCTAGACAGAACCAGCAACAACCCCAACAGCAACAGCAGCAGGGAAACAACCGGGCATGTTTTAAGTGTGGAGCTGAGGGACACTTTAAGAAGGATTGCCCTGAACTGAATCAGAACCGCAACAATAATCAGGGAGCTGGGAACAACAATCAGAACAACAATGCTGGGAATGGTGCTAGAGGAAGAGCTTTCGTGATTGGAGCTGGTGAAGCAAGGAATGACCCCAATGTCGTGGCGGGTAAGTTCCTACTCGATGATCGTTATGTTTCTGTGTTATTTGATTCCGGTGCCGATGCTAGTTATGTATCCCTACGTATTAGTAAGAAGCTTAAGCGTCCGCTTTCGTTACTAAGTTCTCCTCATATCGTCGAGTTAGCTAATGGTAGAAACATCGAGGCCTCCCATGTTGTCAAAGGCTGCAAACTAGAGTTGTCTGGTCAGACATTTAGTATCGATCTTTTCCCTGTTACTCTTGGAAGCTTCGACGTCGTTATTGGTATGGATTGGTTATCCAAGCAACGCGCAGAGATCCTCTGTCAAGAGAAAGCAGTTCGTATTCCTCGCCGTTCTGGCAAACCCCTCATTGTACAAGGTGGCAAAAGTGGAGAAATCTCTGGCGTTATCTCGTTCTTGAAGGCCCAGAAGTATTTACGAAAAGGGCACACCGCTATCCTAGCACTTGTTACCAACACGCAGGAAAAGGAAAAGAGGATTGAAGACTTTCCAGTAGTGCGCGACTATCCCGAGGTATTTCCTGAGGAATTACCTGGACTCCCTCCCCATCGTCAGGTCGAATTCCAAATCAAGCTAGCTCCCGGAGCAGCGCCTATAGCTCGTGCACCTTATCGACTAGCCCCCGCAGAATTGAAGGAACTCTCGACACAACTACAGGAACTTTTGGATAAAGGGTTTATCCGCCCTAGTTCATCACCCTGGGGAGCACCGGTACTCTTTGTTAAGAAGAAGGATGGCACGTTCCGAATGTGCATTGACTATCGTGAGTTGAACAAGGTTACCATCAAGAATCGTTACCCTCTCCCTCGAATCGACGATTTGTTTGATCAACTGCAAGGATCGAGCTACTACTCTAAGATTGACCTGCGATCCGGCTACCATCAGTTAAGGGTCCGTAACGAAGACATCTCCAAAACTGCATTCAGAACTCGTTATGGTCATTATGAATTCCTCGTTATGCCCTTTGGAATGACCAACGCCCCTGCAGTGTTCATGGATCTTATGAACCGAGTATGCAAACCCTACCTCGACAAATTCGTGATTGTGTTTATAGACGACATCTTGATCTACTCGAAAAGTCAGGAAGAGCATGAACAACACCTACGCCTTATCCTCGAACTCCTCCGCAATGAGCAACTGTATGCCAAGTTCTCGAAATGCGACTTCTGGCTTCGAGAAGTTCATTTCCTTGGGCACGTGGTTAACAAGGATGGAATCCACGTCGACCCAGCTAAGATCGACTCTATAAAGAATTGGCCTACCCCTAAGACTCCGACTGAAGTTCGCCAATTCTTGGGATTGGCAGGCTACTACCGCAGATTTATTCAGGGATTCTCAAAGATTGCTCAACCCCTCACTACACTCACTCAGAAAGGCGTCACCTACAAGTGGAATGAAGCACAGGAATCTGCTTTTCAGAGGCTTAAGGATAACCTCTGCAGTGCTCCTATTCTCTCGTTACCTGAAGGCACTGACGACTTTGTGGTCTACTGCGATGCGTCTATTCATGGACTCGGTTGTGTGTTGATGCAACGCGAGAAAGTTATTGCTTACGCCTCTCGACAACTTAAGACACATGAAAGGAACTACACGACACACGACTTGGAACTGGGAGCAGTGATATTTGCGCTTAAGATATGGAGACATTACTTGTACGGTACCAAGTGCACCATTTACACCGATCACAGGAGTCTCGAGCATATCTTTAAGCAGAAGGAATTAAACATGCGTCAACGTCGATGGGTTGAACTTCTGAATGACTACGAGTGCGCCATCAAGTATCATCCGGGCAAGGCCAATGTCGTGGCAGACGCCCTCAGCCGAAAGGACACTATACCACGGCGCGTGCGAGCATTACAACTTACCATCCAGTCTAGTCTCCCTACCCAGATCCGAAATGCTCAGGTTGAAGCTCTGAAGCCGGAAAACATCAGGGCTGAGTCCCTGCGAGGATCAAGACAACAGCTAGAACAGAAAGAGGACGGCGCCTACTATGTGGCAGGGCGCATTTGGGTCCCACTTTACGGAGACCTACGAGAGCTTGTGATGGACGAAGCCCATAAGTCCCGTTATTCAGTACATCCTGGTGCAGATAAGATGTACCACGACTTGAAAACCACATACTGGTGGCCTGGCATGAAAGCCCACATAGCAACCTATGTTGGCAAATGTTTGACCTGTGCAAGAGTCAAGATCGAGTATCAGAAACCAGCAGGCCTACTACAGCAACCCGAAATCCCGAAATGGAAATGGGAACAGATTTCCATGGATTTTGTTACAGGGCTACCTAGATCCCAACGTGGGAATGATACTATCTGGGTGATAGTAGATCGATTGACTAAGTCTGCACACTTTCTGGCCATTAAGGAAACAGACAAGTTTTCTACCTTGGCAGAAATCTATTTAAAGGAAGTAGTCTCCAGGCACGGGGTGCCAACTTCTATTATTTCCGATCGAGACGCTCGTTTTACTTCCGAGTTGTGGCAAGCTATGCACAAATGTTTTGGCTCACGTTTGGACATGAGCACCGCTTATCACCCGCAAACGGATGGGCAGTCTGAACGCACCATCCAAACCTTGGAAGACATGCTTAGAGCATGTGTGATCGATTTTGGCAAGAACTGGGAGAAGCATCTACCGTTGGTGGAATTCTCCTACAATAACAGCTACCACACTAGCATTCAGGCGGCACCTTTTGAGGCATTGTACGGTCGTAAATGCCGATCACCTCTCTGCTGGGCGGAAGTTGGTGATAGTCAACTCACAGGCCCAGAACTAGTGGTAGATACAACGGAAAAGATTTCCCAGATCAGGCAACGCATGGCGGCAGCTCGTGACCGTCAGAAAAGCTACGCTGACAAGCGTAAGAGACCATTAGAATTCCAGGTCGGGGACCGGGTTCTACTTAAAGTCTCACCCTGGAAGGGTGTGGTTCGTTTTGGTAAACGAGGCAAGCTGAATCCACGGTATGTTGGACCGTTCGAAATTACCGAGAAAATCGGTAAGGTTGCTTATAGATTGAACCTGCCTGCAGAGCTGAGTGCAGTGCACAATGTTTTTCACGTGTCTAACCTGAAGAAGTGTTTGTCGGATGAAACACTTGTGATTCCTTTTAAGGAACTGACGATCGATGAACAGCTACACTTTACTGAGGAACCGATTGAGATCACGGATCGAGAAATCAAAACCCTCAAACGTAGCCAGATACCCCTTGTGCGAGTTCGTTGGAACTCACGGCGCGGCCCAGAGTTTACCTGGGAGCGGGAGGACCAGATGAAGTCCAAGTATCCCCAGTTATTCCCAAACGAAAACCCCAGCACTGAAGCTACAACCGAATTTCGGGACGAAATTCCAAACTAACGGGGGGATGATGTGACACCCCGTTGAAACACGCTAGCTTGGCAGTGGCTGCTTCAACTTTCGGGACGAAAGTTCTTAAAACTTGGGGATAATGTGACACTCGAGGTTTTTCCGAACGATCACCTTGTAATATTTTGTGTATATGATTATTATTAAATGAAAACGTGATCCTTTGTGCATTTTATGTGTTGTATGTATTATATATGTAGTATAGATATATAATAGAGCCGAGACCACGACCCGAGACCATGACTCGCAACCGGGCGGTTGCGAGTGGGCCACTCGGTCCCGAGTGGGCCGTTGAGCCGAAACCGGTTTGGGCCGAAACCCCCAAGCCCAACCCGAAACATCCCCTTGTATATATATCCCACCTTTCCCCCACTTCTTCCATTTTACACACACAAACACTCCTCAAACTCTCTCAACTAGAAACCCTCAACAACACACCCCAATCCCTTCCTATTTTCGGTTCAAGCAAAGATCCCGGACAAGAAACTCGGTCAAGACTATCACTCGGACATTCCATCTTCTTGGTTCTCTTTTCTTTGTTTTCGGCTCCTCCTCTCATAACCGGTTAGTGCTATCTTGTGGGTTATCTTTTGTGTATAAGATGTATGTATGTTGTATGAACTAAGAAATGGTTGGTTAGTAGTTTATGCATGATTATTAGGATGTTTTGCAAAGTTTGTGAATATGTGTTAACATGACTAAAAATGACGTGATATTGGTAGTTTACAAGTGTTCATAGCCAACTACACTATGCTTCTTTGTTTCTTGCAAGAATGATGATGTTTAGCATAAGATTTTCGGCTATAATGTATGTTTTCTTGTTTAGCATCAAGATCTTGTTAAATGTGTGATTTTCGGTTCATAAATATGTGTTTATATTGGCATGAAAACCCTAGAAAAATATGAAGATAGGATGAACTTGTTTGAATATGGCTTGAAGATGTAAAAATGGCAAAGTTTGATCTATCTTTACTAGTATTCAGCTTTGGCAAAGTGTTAGTGAAACCTTATTGGTAGTTTCCTAAAATGGGCCTGAATTCTTGGTACAAAAGGGACTGATGCACCTGCATCATCACGTGTACATGAAAGTGACAGGTTACGACTCGCAACGACAGCCTTCCGACTCGAAACCGCACCGTTGCGACTCGCAACCAAAGCATGACAAGTCGAAACCACGTGATTGCGACTCGAGACTACGTCGGTTGCGACTCGCAACCACAGCATGATGACTCGAGACCACGGTTACGACTCGCAACCACAACGTGACAAGCCGAAACCACCTGGTTGCGACTCGAGACCAGCTGGTTGCGAGTGGGCTGTTCATCTTGGTTACTGGGCCCATATGTGTTTAACTTGGACTATCTGTTGACTGGATTATGTGTTGCTGTTGACTGCTTAATTACTTAGGCCGGCCCAGTAACCCACTGTTTACTTATATGCTTGATACGTGTTAGTTATGTGCCTATATGTGTTTTACGTGAATGCTTGTACTCCGAACCTGACCTATACCGGTAACCATGTTAGGACGTGGTGACCAACGTGATTGACAAGTAACCTTAACCTACCGAGCAACCCAAGGTGAGTTCACAACTTAAAAGCATGCGTCCCGGTGGTTTGGGACACGAGACTAACAACCCTATCCCCTGGTAAAAGGGGATACCATTTACATACCTTCCCTAGTCATTGGGAACAAAACTTACTTTTCCTTCCCGGGTATTGGGAAACCTTTTGGTTAATTACTGTTTATACGGATTGCAACTAACGGCACTAAACGAAACTCTATCACTCAAGTCCCTACTACAAATACCGATTAGTCGCCGGGTTAGGCGAGCGGGTTATTAGTTGATAGCGCTATTTAGGTGTTTACCAGCCTCACACCGTGCCCTGGTTTGGGACGGGCGTGAACTAATGTACTCAGAAATCCGTCAATGATGATAGAACATTGACATCGGGGCATCCTGCGGATACGCAACGGTTACCTAGTGTTCGGTATTGGAAAAACAGTTTAGTCGCTAACTTTTGGGGTAGCTCCCCAGGGCATGTATAAACGGATAAATTAACCGGTGAAACAATGTTTTTGGTAATTAAAACTGGACAACTAGTGGACTCACTCAGCATTATTGTTGACCCCCTTACTGCATGCTTTGCAGGTAACCCGTGACGATGGAGCTTGCTGCTTGGGAACGTGTAGTGTTTGTTCACCCTTGTGTTGGGTGTTACCTTATTTTGAATCATGAACTTTGTTTTAAACTACCTTACTTATGCTTCCGCTACTTATTACTGTTTTGAACTTAAAACTTTAAACTTGGAACTTAATATTTGCTAAGCTTATGAATAGTAAGTATTACTTTTGTTATCAACTTAAGTATTCGGTATAATTGGTGGCTGGAATCCTGGTCAGTCACGCCCTCGAAGCGGGTGTTATCCGCAGGTGGATTTTGGGGGTGTGACAGTAACCAACAAACCCAACGAACAAACTTTCAGCAATCAAGAAATGAGTCACAAAATTTCACTCAACAACAAGGTGGACGAGAAAGGCTCGAAGATACTATATCTCGCCTCGTCTCTGACACTGATAAGAAAAACTCGGAAAGATTTCTACAATTAGAGTCTAATTTTAGGAATCAACAAGCTAGCATTCAAAACATAGAAAAACAAATAAATCAAATAGCTCAAAACTTTTCCGAGAGACCGCAAGGCGCATTACCTA
This sequence comes from Helianthus annuus, assembly GCF_002127325.2. Lineage (NCBI taxonomy): Eukaryota > Viridiplantae > Streptophyta > Magnoliopsida > Asterales > Asteraceae > Helianthus > Helianthus annuus. Next base: position 116,770,125 of record NC_035433.2, on the reverse strand, counting down.
GCAATACCGAAACAAACCCAAAGGCGCAAGTTCACCTCATCACACTACGAAGTCGCACCGTGGGGCCTGCAGAAGTACCGCCACCTACGGAAGAGACAATGCCAACACCTCTGCAGGAAAAGAACTCTCCTCCATCACCAGAGCCTACCAAGGCTCCTCGAGTTCCGTACCCCGGTAGGCTAATTCGTCAAAAGACCAATGAGCAATTCGCAAAGTTCGAAAGTCTGTTAAAACAATTGCATGTCAATATTCCTTTTATCGAAGTCCTAACCCAAATGCCCAAATACTCTAAATTTATGAGGGACTTCCTTACCCATAAAAAGAAAATTGAAAATTTGCAATTAGTTAATTTAGGCGAAGAATGCTCTGCTCTCGTACTCAATAAACTCCCCCAAAAGAAGATCGATCCCGGAAGTTTCACGATTCCATGCTCAATAGGGGAATCACCCGTTCGCAATGCCTTGGCCGACCTAGGGGCTAGCATTAACCTCATGCCCTCATCAATGTTCAAAAGGCTTGGCTTGGGAACCACGAGCCCTACAAAAATAAGCATACAACTCGCTGATCGATCCGTCAAGTTCCCGCAAGGTGTCATCGAGAATGTCTTGGTAAGGGTAAGCAGATTCGTTTATCCAGTTGTCTTTGTCATACTCGATATGGAGGAAGACACCGAGGTCCCCCTTATATTAGGGAGACCCTTCCTTGCCACAGCATAAGCGGTGGTAGACATGAATGACGGGACACTCACTTTGAGGTATGGGGATGATGAAGTGAAGTTCGGAGTTGGGAAAAGAATAGAGGACGACGACCCAGTAAACTACATGAAGGTTATTGATTCAAGCTTGGATGCTGCTCTCCGACGGTGTAACATGGGAAGCAAGGCATCCCACTCAAAAGATATATAACCTCAAATCGGGTCTAGCCAAGGACCCTTATAAACGTGGCGCACCACGGAGGCATTCCGCGGAACTATCCTTAGTTTAGTTTAATCTTTTAGTTTTTGCAGAATAAAACACACTCATGGTGGTAATGGATGAAAAAGGGAACGAGAAAAATCGAACCATGCACGAAGAACAGAGCAACCCGACAAAAATCTCCATCACAGAAGGCTCAACACGGGCCGTGCCCAACCAACACGGCCCCGTGCTGAGCCCCCTGCAGAAAATCACCCAGTTCAGGTAACTGGACACGGGCCGTGTTCAGCGGACACGCCCCCGTGTCCAGGCTTCTGTTTCAATTCTCTAATTTTTGTTACTGGCACTTGACCACGGGGCCGTGCCCGGTCAACACGGGGCCGTGTCCAGGATGCCAGTAACACAAAACTTTGCTTTTAAACCCACTTTTACACATTCTAATCAACCAAAAACTTTATTTTTGGACACATTGAGGACAATGTGTAATTTAAGTGTGGGGGGATGCTAAAACCTTGAAATTTTGCAAAATCCTAAACACAAGCCTTACACAAAACTCTATTGGAACCGCTAAACACCCCAAATTTTTGCAAAAACTTTTTCATTTTTTTTTATTTACTTGTCTTAGTTTAAGTTGGGAATAACAAGTTCTAAAAAGGTTATATTTTTACAAGTTTACAACCGATAGCGTCGTGATAAAAAGAACCAACATAAGAAAATTATGAAACGGTATAACAAGTCTAGTTAAAAATTCGATTATATATACTTGATCACATTAAAAACCCATTCCCACAAAAGTGAGTTTTGAGCCTTTATTGAGCATAAAAATATACATATTTAGACTAAATGCTCATTTTTCGTTTCTTGTGTGAATAGCCGCTTGGTTCTTACAAATCTAGAACTTGCCACGACGATACATTCCCGGTCCTTACCAACTTAAACCCAAGTAAGTAAATGATGGAGGCATTAGGACTAACCATTTTTCCTTCAAAACCATTATTTTTCATTTTTTTTATCACCTACCCAAAATCCCCCTAGATAGCCCCTTTGAGCCTAAACCTTTCATTTCATTACCCCAAAACCCTTTTTACCCACCAAAAACCTTTTTTATTTTTCACCCTTTATTTTAGTAACAAGCTCGCTTTTTCGTAAACTCACCTTTTTATGTGACGATAAAAAAAATAAAATAAAATAAAATGATGATGAAGTCAAAAACAAACAAAAGCTATAAAAAAGCTTGTTTGGAGAAATACTTCAAAATAAAAAGTCACTAAAAACAAGGTATTTCACGAAAACCGACGCTTGTTACGATTTTCGCCCTTTTTACTAACCACTAACCAACCACCCACCTTTAACCCAAGCCTAACCCTTCACCCCAAAAGTCCTCTTGATATTTACAAAGGTAAAAAGTTAAAAAGGAGGAGGATTGATTGCTTGGCAAGCCTATGGAAGGCGTAAGTTCCATGCCGCTCTCGAGTGATTCACTAAAATATACACCTTCGGCCGAGTGTTGAGTGATCTCCCGTGAGGTATGTGAACTTGTATATAAATGGAATTTTAATAAGGCATGCTATGCCCAAATAAGTAATTTATCTTATGAAAAGTTCAAAATAAATCATAACGAATAGGATTGTAAATAAATAAAAATAAAACTTATAAAGACCTTGGATTCCCGACACTCTAGGACAAGCTAAAAAACTTCTCTTCTACCTATTCCATTTGGGAGTGTAAGCCACATTTAAAGAGTTTTGCTTGAGGACAAGCAAAAGTTCAAGTGTGGGGGTATTTGATGTGTGTAAAATGCAACATATAAATCACATCAATTAAGGCATAAAACTAACCCTTTTTGAGTACTAGTGTTGGAAAAATAGTGTTTTTGTCTTCCTTTTGCATTTTCAGGATTAAATGAGCTCAAAATCACAAAAGAAGCAAAAAGACAACTAATTCTAGCATAAATACAAGAAAAGGAACAAAAGTAGACTGCCCGGACCCTCAACGGCACCTCCCAAGGCAAAGGAGAAGAAACAGAGTCTGAACACGCCCCGTGTCCAGCGAACACGGGGGCGTGCCCAGGAAGCAGCAGAAAAGACAAACCAGTAGAAGCTTCCATTGCCCACCACGGGGCTGTGTCCAGCGGGCACGGGGGCGTGGTGAAAGTACAGCAGGCGCATTAATTGTAATTCGCAATTACAATTAATGAAGTGAGAGAATGTCAGACGGCCACGGGGCCGTGTCCAGCGGACACGGGGCCGTGTCCAGCCTTCTGTTCAGCCTATAAATAGAGGAGCTTGGCTTCATTCTCTCTCATCCCTTGGCACACCACCTCTCTCACACCTCATCCACCACCCACCACCACCATAACACCATCATCCACCACCATCATCCATTGTCCATCGTAGAGTGTGTGAGTCGTCTCGGGATCCAAGATTGATCGTAAGAGTTCTTGACAATCAAGGCCATGTTTGCCTAAGTCTCTTACATCACTTGGTGATGACAAGTGTTTAGTATAATACTTTTTATTTTTAATCTTTTGCACTTTTTATTTGGTTTTGTATTAATGACTTTAATAACTAGTTACTTATGTTGAAGGTGATCTTTCCTTATCGTTTGTCCGTGGTGTCTTGGCATTATTTTACTGTCTATATAAAATAAAAGATTTTCACCATTCATATCTCCACGGTCTATATGGAGGTATGTTGGCTACCTGGTCGGGGGTTAAGGGAACAGTTTGGTAAGGGTCTTGCCCTTGTTCAGCGTTTAGAGGTCCTGCTTGGGACCTGGGTCAAATTTAGTAGGATCTCCTTCAATGCCCATAGGTATTGGATGGCGGGGATCCAAACTCTTTGACCCCCTCATAAGTTAACTACTATTAATACTATAACCCGGCTATTTAGGACTGTATCCCTGCTGACTCAGACTACTTAACCGAGGGTAACGTCACCGCCAAAAGCGGAGCCTACCACAATTTGCATTAATAACTTAATTCATTATCTTTCAATAATCCGACCCTTTAGGATTGTATCCTTGCTAACTCAAACTACTGGGTTGAGGGTAACGTCGCCTTCAAAAGAGGGGCCTACTACAATAACTAAGATAATCTCTTAAACAAGTGCAAAAGTGCGAAAATAATCAAAGGTTATACTAATACACGTGTCGGATCCAAGTGATTCATCTTGTCTATCTGTTTTTATTTTATTTTTATTTTCAGCATTTAATTAGTTTTTATTTTTCTTAGTTTAAAACATTTTTCTCACTTTTTGATTTGATTAGACGTTGAGGATAAACCGGTATTAAAAGCTCTTGTGTCCTTGGACGACCTCGGTATCTTACCAACACTATACTACGTCCACGATGGGTGCACTTGCCCATATGTGTGTTTAGTGTTAGTAAATATCGTGTTTTATAAATTTAAAACTTGGCTAAAAGTGTAAAAAGGGGCTTAAATATATATCAAAAATATAACACACTTCACGCACCTCACAAACACAGAACAATCCTCCATTGTGTTTTCCTCATCTACAACAGTGTCGCAGAGAGGTATACACCTGTCAACAATGTCTGCCATATAGCATTCATCATCGACTGAAGGAGTCGTCAATCCCGAAAAAATATGCAACCTCAACCTTCGGTTTCCAAATGTCATATCAACCGTTCCCGTTTTGCAATCTAATTGAGAATTCGCGGTTGCTAGGAACGATCGACCCAAAATCACCGTAGGTTGCTTGGTTGGGTCTTTGGTCACATAATCAAGCACTAAAAAGTCCACAGGATAGTAAAAATCCTCGATTTTTACTATCACATCCGAGACTATTCCACGAGGTAGTTTTGCGGTCAAATCAGCTAACACCACAGTGGTGTCCGATGTTTGAAGTGGACCAAACTCGTATTAATCATATAAACTACCCGGTAGAATGCTCACACTAGCACCAAGATATAGAAGTGCCCGGTTGATTTTAAAATTGCCTACTTGAATTGAAATGATAGGCGCACCCGGATCTTGAAGCTTAGGTGGAAGTGCACCCGAATGAATCGAACTCACATTTTCTATTAAATCTATTTTTTTAGGAAATTTGTGAGTTCGTTTTTGGGTACATAATTCTTTCAAGTACTTAGCATTAGACGGTACTTGCTTAATTGCATCCAAAAGACGTAAATTGATTTTCACTTGTTTAAAAACTTCCAACAACTCATCTTGTTGTGGACCTCTTTTGTTTACAATCTTTTTCACGGGTCCCTTCAATGCTTCAGGATAAGGGCGGTATTAACCTCCACACCCTTTTCCTTAGCCTTTGGGACGGGGATGGTCACAACGGGTGTGTTATTATTAATTTTTGGATCATTTTTGTTTTGACTTGTTTGACTATCTTCACACTATTCATCACTAGCATCTTCCACCACTGCTTCAACAAACTGGGGTTATGGTGTTGCAACACCATTATCGACAACTCGACCACTATGTAAAGTTATTTTATTAATCGGTACCTCGCGTGTGTTCTTCAAGCTTGACCCTTGATGCTTAGGGTTCACCGTGGTGTCGCTTGGAAGCTTCCCCATGCTTCCCCTCATTTAAGCCACTTCCTCAGCAAGTTAGCCCACTTGCTTTGCCAATGCTTCATGCGATTTGTCCCGAATCTCATTCTCTTTCTTGGACTCTTGCATCATCGAAAGAATTGCATCCATCTTTGCATTCAAATCATTACCACCCCCTTGGTTGTTCGATCCACTTCCATTACCGCCTTGGTTGTTGTAATTCCTTTGGTACCCACATTGATAATTATTGTCCCTACCTTTGTACCCTTGGTTGTAATTACGTTGGTAACCCCCTTGGTTACCACCTTGACGATTTTGATATGATGACCCGCTTTGGTTACCCGGTTGAAAATTCGGGTCCATATGGTTTGCGGCATTCCCATATCGGAAATTGGGATGGTTTCTCAATCCGGGATGATAAGTGTTCGAATTTGTTGGTACATAATGTCTATATCCTACGTCAACAGTCTAGGTCGTGTCAAGTAGAATGTAATAGGGGTTTAAATGTCAAAATGTAAAGTTATTTGTGTTTTGTACCATTTCGCACGAAATGGACCTATGGCTATTTCGTACGAAATGGAAGCTTGTCATGTCGTACGAAATGGGATTGTGTCATTTCGTGCGGAATGGATCTCCTATAAATAGGAGTGTTGGGTTTTCCATTGGATACGAATTGGTGAAGTCTGTAACGAAGTGCTATCAATTTCTCACCGTGTATTAACGTTGAAAATTAATGGAAAACTAGTTTTAAACGTATATCTCTACTTCTACTCCATTCTATCACCGATTCTCAGTTATTAGAGTGTTTCTTCCTCTTTAATGACTTAGATTTGACTCTGAACGACTCATATAGGTCGTATACCGATCCTACAAGTGGTATCAGAGCTCAGGATGAGTCAAATCGGCTGAATCAGTGCTTAGAACTCTATTTTTCTACTCATTCTTGGATTTTTGAACGATTCCACGGACAAAATGGACTGATCTTTGAATATAACGTGTAAAACATCATTTTAATCAATCCTTGAAAGTTTCAGACCTAAATTTGGACTAAAATTGATAAAAATGTGCTAAAAACTTCATTTCATGTGAACGAACAGCATTTCGTTTGAAAATTTGTGTTCATTCCGTACGAAATGAACCATTTCGTGTGAGTTGTCATCATTTCTGTGACACCTGTGTCACTGTGACCGTCAAACAAATGCCAAACCAATGAAATTTTTTATTTCATACTTGGGAATTGTGAAAATATGTGTATCATTTGCACATATCAATTCTTGTTCGATTTCGGGCTTTAAGTCGCTTTCTGGAAGGTTATACACGATCTGATGCGTAAATATAACCAGTTTAATGCAACAAACACTCCGGAATAGTGACATAGGCTTAACATACCTTAAATAACCTTTACATAACTTAGAAATAAGTTTTGGATGGTTTGGTATGCCGAAATCAAGTTTATTCGCTTACAAGGACTATTTGCGTCAACTTGCAAAAGCCTGCCGTTTCGTAAGGCAACGTATAGTCCGGAACTTGATCATAAGTTAAACATACCATATATAACCTAAATATGGCTTAGAAATAAGCTTTGATAGGTTCGGTGTGTGAAAACATGCTTATATGATCTTACAGGGACTAAAGGTGTCAAAAACGGCGTAAGTTTGCATTTTCGCGCATATCTTACGTTCTGGACACATCTGGACATCCAAAATTTTTGTACACACTAAAATATTTTTATTTTAGTGATCGCCATGCAAAAATTCCATTCGTCGCTTAATTTGGATCGGTTTTGCGTTCGTTACGACTTCCGTCGTAATTAACCGAACAACGCAATTTTACGATCAAACGAACCGACATCCGAGATGTTTTTGAGCATGTTTTGAGTCCCCTATACTTTAACTTCATTTTAGAGCCTTGAAATGAGTTTAACGGGGTTTAAACGCATCGAAAAAGGCTTTAAACGCGTGCAGGGACCATTTCTGCCATTTTTTGAAACTTTGCTGAATCTGATACACCGTAGCGTAGCGCGAGCCCTCCTGCCTATGCCGTCGCGCTACGCGAGCGTCACATCTGGGCAGAAAGTGTGTTTTCAGCATCTGTTTGAAAATTCAGGGGCCAATCTTGCAATTTCTTTGTGTGGTAACCAAGTTACCACCTCTCCAAGGCTTTGCACCTGCTCCTAACACTTGTATGGATGAGATTTATTCCTTAATGGCTAAACAAACCACTTGTGATGATCCTAGAGCATCACCACAAGTATAAATAGCCCATCCATTTCATTCATTCCTTGCTCATTCTTCTCATTCTTCTCTCTACATCTGCTTTGGGAGCATTCTCAAGCAATTGGGACTTTGTCTTCTTGTTGAAAAGATAGCAAGGACCCTTAGTGAGCATTCTTTCATTCTTTTTATGGCTTTTTCCTTATGTAGTGCAGAAAGTCAAACGTATGGCCAACAGTTTGACTTTCGGTTTTGACCATCAATTGGTCAAGTCAAAGTTCAATTGAACTTTGACACGTGATTGTAATCACGATAGTTATAATCCTTCGCGATTATAACCGCTGATTACCACGTTATCTAGTTGTAGTGTCGAGTCAAAGTTTCGGTCAAAATGCGTTTTAGCACGCATTTTGCAACGGAACTACTTTAGGGTATCAAAACACTTTGTTTTGATACCAAGTCAGTAGGTTAGACATGTTTTGACATGTCTAACTCGACACTATTAGTTTGTGCTTGTTTAGGGTCGTAAGATAAGCGGACTAAACAACCGCTTATACTTCTGAACCCGACCCGTTTGGTCGATCTTTGGATCCGATCAAACTTAGTTAGTGATCATAATTTCATAGGGAATAACCACTGAGGTTATACCTTATGATCACATAGGATTGGTTAGTCATTTGCTAGTTAGCTTGTATGCCCATAGGAAATGACCAAAATGCCCTTTTAAAGCTAAAATCCGTATTTTGCCTATGTGAACTTATTTTTGACATATAATCTGATTTAGTAACATGTTTAGGGATAATTGGGCATGTAAGACTTGGCATAGCACATAGTTAACCATCCGAACATAGTTTTACGCTAACGACGCCTTATAGTAGCTTATGTTACCATAACGTGTCGAAACGGGTCAAAAGCACTTAGGTAGGCCTTTCAATCAGAATGTAGGGTCTATTAAATCATACCATATGAGTTCAATTACTCATTTGATTTATAGAACCTCATTCTATCCTATCTCCCGATTTAGGTTCGGTTATTTACATAGTTACCTATATAGGGTGCCGTTTGATTCCCTAATCACTCTAGCTTTGCTTGGTTGTTGTTCAAGACTTCTAAGCACCCTCAGGTGAGTACATAGTCCCCTCTTTTACTGTTTTCAAACTGTTTTGGGGTGGAACACATGTGCCTACTTGATACTTTCATGTTTCCCATGTTTTTATATCATATACTTACTATGTTCAATAGTACATTATTAGTACACGATTTCATTATGTTTTGCTATGTATGTTCACTTAACATGCTAGCACATTGATTTCCATATACTTCATTTTGTCGCATATGCTCATCCAGCATATGGACACATTGTTTTACATTTTAAACCGTTATAACCATATGATCATTTGAACCGTTGTAACCATTTGATCATATGAACCGTTGGTAACCATTTGACTATGTGAACCGTTAGTAACCGTTGATTATGTGAACCGTTTGTAACCGTTGACTAGATGATCCGTTGGATTATGTGAACCGTTTGTAACCATTTGACTATGTGAACTGTTTGTGACTATTTGACTATGTGAACCGTTTGTAACCGTTGATTGACACGAACTGTTTGAATCTGTTTGAACCGTTGGGTTAGGGAAGTGATTAGGTAACGGGGCGGGTATAATGTGTTAAAAGCATGGTGGATACGCCGCTGGTACTTCCTATATATAAGTGCTTTTAATACTTTATACATCGTTGCGTTGTCTAGATCACTTGGGCAATGGTAAACAAAACAAAGTTGTAATACAAGGTTTTTCCCAACAATATATTATACTATTCGAGTTTTTATTCCATAAACGATTTACAAATCTGGATTTAATTAAACAAATGTTTTGGGGTTAAGAATCATGGCTACGAGATTTTTATAAATTATAACCAATTTGATTTGAGTTGGTTATTTATGTCGCAATACTATACTTTTCAAAACAAGGTTTTTTTTAAATAAGTATTGCAATATGTAAAACGAGCCATGAATCTGAAACTCATACAAAACCTATGTACTCGCCGGCATTTTTATGCTGCCGTACCTATTTTCACATGTGTTTCAGGTACATTAGTTGATGGCATTTGATGATGATATTGGTGTATTCTCACATAGGAATGGACAAGGCCTTAGCGACTTTAAAACTTGGAGGATAATAGTTATATTTGTCAAATTTGTATCAAAACATTTAGTTCAATAATTCAATAAAACGAAACTATTTATTCCATGGTTGTGAAACAATGATTCTGTTACAACACTCCCCGACGTTTCCGCCACGTTTTGTTGTTTTACGTGGTCGGGGTGTGACAGAAAAGTTGGTATCAGAGCCAATGGTTATAGGGAATTAGGTTATTAGTAATGCTTTGACCTAGACTATAACCTTCCTAGGACCCTAACGCGAGTTTACTTGCGTTTAGTCATAAAACAATACCGTCACTTATCCTTAAGTGACAACCACAATAAGAACATAAATTTGATCTGCCTTGAAAACTAATCATCTGTTCTAGGATGATTTATCATAAGGTTTTGAACCCTTCCAGTTTGACTCATATTTGGCTTAGTGCCTTTTGAGTTTTCAAACTCGTCAAAGTTTGGGTCTAAATAATGTGAACACGTGCAAACTGGAAGAGTGGATGCCTGTACCCTGGGTCTTCTGTCTAAGGCTAGAGTGTTCGTACAAATCCGCAGTATCGGACCAGTCACTCTTACCTGGGAACTCTTGGGGTGAGTGTCCACTTATAGGCAAGCATGTCTTCGCGATACATTATATTGAACCGCTTACTTTGATTAGTCACTGTCTCATTTGTTTGCCTTTGGTAACAAACAAATGGTCGCAATCTTCATGCATTGTCATTCTCTTTTGACTATCTTTCGTTTGTTTCCTCCTATGCCTTCCATTGTCTTCAAGATGCCTCTTCATCGCAACAACACTCAAATGTCCGAACTAGGTGCTGCAGTTACCCAGCAAATAGGCGTCATACTCCAGAGGACCGTTGTTTTAGCTATCACCATGACTCGCCTCAGGGATGGAACCGTGTAAGGGAACTGCTCCTTGGTGAAATCAATGTAGCCGTCATCATCCGAATCAAATACCTTGTTTCAAGTGTACCCACGGTGGACGATGGGGACATTTGATTAACAGGTGCCGTTTTGCAATCCAAAGCAAAGCTGTTATAAACCCTGCTGTTGTTCAAATCTTCAAATCCTGCTTCATATGTCGCCTTGGCATATCTAGCGCCTCAACCTCATGAACTTTCTACCTTGTGTATCGACTTAAAGCACGCCTAGTGCTAGGTGTCGGAACACCTCTCGTTACACAAAATTCCAAATTCCAAAATAGGATCTTTCTATCCTCATAATTAGATCCTTGTGGATGGGTATCGTTCATCGGAGCCCTTAATTGAATTCTTTGTATGATTCAATACGTACATTACAATTCAATAAGGACAAAGCCGAATTCCTATTAAGATTTTCCTATCTTCATAGATAGATTCTTGAAAATGATTAAAGTGCCAAATGAAATCCACGGATTGGATTCCTGGTATGCTTTAAGTATCCGCGTTCAAAGATAACAATTTAAAGGCCAAATTAAACAATTATGTGATTATATGCTTATGTTCTCCCTTTTATGTTTTTGTGATCCAATTTTGTTATCCAAATCCTCGTAGAATCTTCCATATCTTCGTATAAGGGATTCATAGTAGGATATCCAAAGGTACTATCTTAAATCCTTAATGGACTTCTACGTTGTAGTTAAGTCCTTTGGGTTATGAAGTACTATTCCATAATTAGACCCCTTGAGTGGTCTAGTTAAACAGATTGATCCAAATTCTGGTTAGGAATATCATGTGATGATATAGCTGAAAAGACTCCTTGAGTGGTCTAATTAAAGAGATCTTTTGTTGATCTAATTAAAAGGACCCTATGGTAGTCTAGCCACACTCATCACAGGTTTGATTTTTCTTCCCCTACACATTATGAAATGAACTGTGCAGACTGTGCAAGGAATTACGTAATTATGGAGGCCTACATAATTATGGAATTTAGTGCACAGAAACCACAGCGAGTTTTGTCATGCGTCTAGAGTGAACCCTGTTCATTTTCAATTCTGATGAAGCACCCGTTGAAGAAAAATGAACTAGCTACTCATTTTTCACTTCTGAAAGAATATCCGTTGATGAAAATGAATATCCGTTTGTTTAATCCTTCATTTCCGTTCTGATGAAGAATCCGTTGAGGAAAATGGATCATCCATTCATTTTCGCTTCTGAAGAATATCCGTTGATGGAAATGAATATCCGTTTTTTTAATCCCTCATTTCCGTTTCTGATGAAACAACCATTGAAAATGACTCCGTCTGTTCATTTTCGTTTCTGAAGAATATCCGTTGAAGGAAATGAGTATCCGTTTGATTATCCTTTTTCATTTCCGTTTCTGAGGAAGCATCTGTTGAAAATGACTCCGTTTGTTCATTTTCGCTTCTGAAGAATATCCGTTGATGGAAATGAATATCCGTCTGTTTAATCCTTCATTTCCGTTCTGATGAAGAATCCGTTGAGGAAAATGGATCATCCATTCATTTTTCGCTTCTGAAGAATATCCGTTGATGGAAATGAATATCCGTTTGATTATCCTTTTTCATTTCCGTTCTGATGAAGAATCCGTTGAGGAAAATGGATCATCCATTCATTTTTCGCTTCTGAAGAATATCCGTTGATGGAAATGAATATCCGTTTGATTATCCTTTTCATTTCTGTTCTGATGAAGAATCCGTTGAGGAAAATGGATCATCCATTCATTTTCGCTTCTGAAGAATATCCGTTGAAGGAAATGAATATCCGTTTGAATATCCTTTTCATTTCTGAATCTGAGGAAGCATCTGTTGAAAATGGATCATCCATTCATTTTCGCTTCTAAAGAATATCCGTTGAAGGAAATGAATATCCGTCTGATTATCCTTTTTTTTTCTGTTTCTGAGGAAACATCTGTTGAAAATGACTCCGTCTGTTCATTTTCGTTTCTGAAGAATGTCCGTTAAGGAAATGATAGGATTATGCTTTGCATATCTCTAGGGGTTATTTGACACAAAGTCACAGACAGACTCCTACGAATAAATTTCGGGACGAAATTTCCTAAAGTAGGGGAGACTGTGACACCTGTGTCACTGTGACCGTCAAACAAATGCCAAACCAATGAAATTTTGTATTTCATACTTGGGAATTGTGAAAATATGTGTATCATTTGCACATATCAATTCTTGTTCGATTTCGGGCTTTAAGTCGCTTTCTGGAAGGTTATACACGATCTGATGCGTAAATATAACCAGTTTAATGCAACAAACACTCCGGAATAGTGACATAGGCTTAACATACCTTAAATAACCTTTACATAACTTAGAAATAAGTTTTGGATGGTTTGGTATGCCGAAATCAAGTTTATTCGCTTACAGGGACTATTTGCGTCAACTTGCAAAAGCCTGCCGTTTCGTAAGGCAACGTATAGTCCGGAACTTGATCATAAGTTAAACATACCATATATAACCTAAATATGGCTTAGAAATAAGCTTTGATAGGTTCGGTGTGTGAAAACATGCTTATATGATCTTACAGGGACTAAAGGTGTCAAAAACGGCGTAAGTTTGCATTTTCGCGCATATCTTACGTTCTGGACACATCTGGACATCCAAAATTTTTGTACACACTAAAATATTTTTATTTTAGTGATCGCCATGCAAAAATTCCATTCGTCGCTTAATTTGGATCGGTTTTGCGTTCGTTACGACTTCCGTCGTAATTAACCGAACAACGCAATTTTACGATCAAACGAACCGACATCCGAGATGTTTTTGAGCATGTTTTGAGTCCCCTATACTTTAACTTCATTTTAGAGCCTTGAAATGAGGTTAACGGGGTTTAAACGCATCGAAAAAGGCTTTAAACGCGTGCAGGGACCATTTCTGCCATTTTTTGAAACTTTGCTGAATCTGATACACCGTAGCGTAGCGCGAGCCCTCCTGCCTATGCCGTCGCGCTACGCGAGCGTCACATCTGGGCAGAAAGTGTGTTTTCAGCATCTGTTTGTAAATTCAGGGGCCAATCTTGCAATTTCTTTGTGTGGTAACCAAGTTACCACCTCTCCAAGGCTTTGCACCTGCTCCTAACACTTGTATGGATGAGATTTATTCCTTAATGGCTAAACAAACCACTTGTGATGATCCTAGAGCATCACCACAAGTATAAATAGCCCATCCATTTCATTCATTCCTTGCTCATTCTTCTCATTCTTCTCTCTACATCTGCTTTGGGAGCATTCTCAAGCAATTGGGACTTTGTCTTCTTATTGAAAAGATAGCAAGGACCCTTAGTGAGCATTCTTTCATTCTTTTTATGGCTTTTTCCTTATGTAGTGCAGAAAGTCAAACGTATGGCCAACAGTTTGACTTTCGGTTTTGACCATCAATTGGTCAAGTCAAAGTTCAATTGAACTTTGACACGTGATTGTAATCACGATAGTTATAATCCTTCGCGATTATAACCGCTGATTACCACGTTATCTAGTTGTAGTGTCGAGTCAAAGTTTCGGTCAAAATGCGTTTTAGCACGCATTTTGCAACGGAACTACTTTAGGGTATCAAAACACTTTGTTTTGATACCAAGTCAGTAGGTTAGACATGTTTTGACATGTCTAACTCGACACTATTAGTTTGTGCTTGTTTAGGGTCGTAAGATAAGCGGACTAAACAACCGCTTATACTTCCGAACCCGACCCGTTTGGTCGATCTTTGGATCCGACCAAACTTAGTTAGTGATCATAATTTCATAGGGAATAACCACTGAGGTTATACCTTATGATCACATAGGATTGGTTAGTCATTTGCTAGTTAGCTTGTATGCCCATAGGAAATGACCAAAATGCCCTTTTAAAGCTAAAATCCGTATTTTGCCTATGTGAACTTATTTTTGACATATAATCTGATTTAGTAACATGTTTAGGGATAATTGGGCATGTAAGACTTGGCATAGCACATAGTTAACCATCCGAACATAGTTTTACGCTAACGACGCCTTATAGTAGCTTATGTTACCATAACGTGTCGAAACGGGTCAAAAGCACTTAGGTAGGCCTTTCAATCAGAATGTAGGGTCTATTAAATCATACCATATGAGTTCAATTACTCATTTGATTTATAGAACCTCATTCTATCCTATCTCCCGATTTAGGTCCGGTTATTTACATAGTTACCTATATAGGGTGCCGTTTGATTCCCTAATCACTCTAGCTTTGCTTGGTTGTTGTTCAAGACTTCTAAGCACCCTCAGGTGAGTACATAGTCCCCTCTTTTACTGTTTTCAAACTGTTTTGGGGTGGAACACATGTGCCTACTTGATACTTTCATGTTTCCCATGTTTTTATATCATATACTTACTATGTTCAATAGTACATTATTAGTACACGATTTCATTATGTTTTGCTATGTATGTTCACTTAACATGCTAGCACATTGATTTCCATATACTTCATTTTGTCGCATATGCTCATCCAGCATATGGACACATTGTTTTACATTTTAAACCGTTATAACCATATGATCATTTGAACCGTTGTAACCATTTGATCATATGAACCGTTGGTAACCATTTGACTATGTGAACCGTTAGTAACCGTTGATTATGTGAACCGTTTGTAACCGTTGACTAGATGATCCGTTGGATTATGTGAACCGTTTGTAACCATTTGACTATGTGAACTGTTTGTGACTATTTGACTATGTGAACCGTTTGTAACCGTTGATTGACACGAACTGTTTGAATCTGTTTGAACCGTTGGGTTAGGGAAGTGATTAGGTAACGGGGCGGGTATAATGTGTTAAAAGCATGGTGGATACGCCGCTGGTACTTCCTATATATAAGTGCTTTTAATACTTTATACATCGTTGCGTTGTCTAGATCACTTGGGCAATGGTAAACAAAACAAAGTTGTAATACAAGGTTTTTCCCAACAATATATTATACTATTCGAGTTTTTATTCCATAAACGATTTACAAATCTGGATTTAATTAAACAAATGTTTTGGGGTTAAGAATCATGGCTACGAGATTTTTATAAATTATAACCAATTTGATTTGAGTTGGTTATTTATGTCGCAATACTATACTTTTCAAAACAAGGTTTTTTTTAAATAAGTATTGCAATATGTAAAACGAGCCATGAATCTGAAACTCATACAAAACCTATGTACTCGCCGGCATTTTTATGCTGCCGTACCTATTTTCACATGTGTTTCAGGTACATTAGTTGATGGCATTTGATGATGATATTGGTGTATTCTCACATAGGAATGGACAAGGCCTTAGCGACTTTAAAACTTGGAGGATAATAGTTATATTTGTCAAATTTGTATCAAAACATTTAGTTCAATAATTCAATAAAACGAAACTATTTATTCCATGGTTGTGAAACAATGATTCTGTTACAACACTCCCCGACGTTTCCGCCACGTTTTGTTGTTTTACGTGGTCGGGGTGTGACAATTTCGTTTGAAAAAGTTATTCATCTCGCACGAAATGAACCATTTCGTTTGAAAAACCATACTATCTGATCATTTCGCACGAAAAGGAACTGTTTTACTCATTTCGCACGAAATGACATTTCATTTCGCTTGAAAGTGTCATTTCGCTTGAAAATTGTTTTCGCTTGAAACCTGATTTCGCTTGAAAGTCCATTTCGTTTGTGTTGACCATTCCGTTTGAGAATCCATTCCGTGTAGAAGTTGATTTCGCTTGAAAAGTGAATTTTCAAAAAGTTTGAAAATTTTTCGAAACTGATTTCATTTTAAAATGGATAACCAAGAATTTTATAACATGTTTTCCGGAGGGGGAGTGACAGCAGTTCAATCTCCAGCGAGTATTGTGCAGAACGTGAACATGGAAAATGAGCTTGGTACAATGCAAAAGCCACCAAAGTTAATGAACATTGACGAATATTCAGGGTATTTAGAGAGGTTTAAAACCTGGGTACAAGCAAATCATTTTGAGTGTTGGATGAAAATTGATTCAAAGTATGTACCTCCGACGAATGGATCTGGTATTGAGAAAGCACTCCATCAGTTAACTCCGCTTGAACAGGACAACTTCAAAGCTGAAAAGAAAATGATGAGTATCTTGTAGCAAGCAATCAAAGAAGATATTCTAGTTCTGCTACAACATCAGGATAACTCACAGTCTGTCTGGAATGCATTGAAAGTGAAGTTTCTTGGAAGTGTTTCAATGATAAAGAGAAAAACGGCATTGTTGAAAAAGGAGTTTGATATTTTTACTGGTATCAAGGGAGAGTCAACAAAAGAGTTGATCAAGAGATATTGTCATCTGGTTGTAGAGATGAAGCATTTAAGCATTGAAAAAACAAATGAAGAATGGGTTGACAAGCTGGCAGATGCTTTACCATATGAAGAGTGGGGAACATATTTGTTGGTTTTGAAAAATAACTTGGAGTATGCTGGGTTCAATCTAAGCTCTTTCATAGAGAAAATTGAATCGCATGAGCTTGAACTCAAAAAGATTAGAAAAATGAGAGCTTCTAATGTACAACAAGATGTTCAATTGTACTACAAAGGAAGTTCATCAGCAACATTTACCCCAAGTCCAAAAATTCAGACAGTATTTAGTGCTGATTCTACATCTGGAGTTACACCAAGCACACCAAGCAACAGTTATTCACCATTCTCAAGCTTTGAACCAAATCCTAAAGTTCATGGTTCACAAGAACAAGCTTATACTCAAAGCTCTTCAAGGTCAAACAATCAAGGTCATGGCCCAGGAATTCTGTGCAATATAGCTGTGAACATCAAGAATGGTTAAGATTTTACAGAGTCTGCAGCAAAACATCATATATCACTACTTGCTTCAGTGCTTGAGTCATATGAAAGTCTTGTTGCCGGGAAAATTGGAAATCCTGACATGACAAAAGAAGACTACGATCAGATCGATCCAGAGGAGCTGGAACTCATAGATATCAAGTGGGGAATGGCAAGTCTTGTAAGAAGGGTACAAAGGTTTACGGAAATAACGGGTCGAAACAGTCTCGCAGGACCTGATAGTAAGCTTGGGTTTGACAAAGAGAAAGTTACACGTTTCAAATGCAAAGAAAAAGTGCATTTCAAACGTGAGTGTCCAAACGGGGAAGTAAACAATCATCAGAATTCGTTCACAAATGACTACTACCGACAAGCAATCTATCACAAAACTAGTCAACAGCCATTCAATTCAAAACCTCAAGTTGAAAACAAACCAAAAAAGGCGCTTTTGGTTAATCAGGATGATGAGAAAGTTACAGAAGGGTTTAGTTGGGATAAATATATTCCTGGTGAGGGTTTGGCTATGATGGCAGATGTCACAGCCCCCGATCCCTATCTCCCGGGAACGGGCGGCCGTGAGCCAGTTTCGGTGGTATCACATTTATTTATCCAATTTGGCAGCGGAAATTTTCATCAGGACCGTAGTTAGGAAATATTTAATCAGAGTAAACCACCATGTTTTATAACATTAAACATATGGGTAAAAACCCAAGTTTTCAATACACACGTTTCATAGGAATAAATCCTATTTATTTAATAAAAACATCCATTTTATTCTTAGGTAACTTTATTGCCACTTTTCCAAGCCTTCAGTGCTGTCCAGCTGGCTTCTATTTGGCTTTCACATATTGTTACCTGAAACGCGTTTTAAAAACATTTTGTCAGTGGAAAATACTGGTGAGTGATTCCCAGTTCAATCAAGTTTAAGTAAAAACCAATTTGCAGTATTGAGGGCACATCTGTAATTACATTTGTATCCAAGACATCACAATTAACATCAGTGGTACGGTCATACTCAACTTATGGGATGTTACCACGCCAGTAACCAATTTTGTATACAAAACCCCAACATACCCACTATAATTGTATTCTTTACAAATACTCAATAACTGCTTTGTATGTATTTAATTAGGTGAGGTTTTGTAAAAACAGTAAACAAAAAGGTTTACAAAAAGTGAATCAACTCACATTGCTGTTTTAGGTTTTTCGTAAGGGTTTCCTGGAGATAATCTATAAATTACACAAATGCACGTGTGTTAGTATAATAACCCATTTTAACATTAGTAATACCCTCCCCGAGACGGCATTCCAACGACTACGTCGGGCAGAACCACAACAGCCGTTACGGAACCCTAGATCAATCGGGCAGCGTATCTAATACGTCTCCAGGGGTTACAATACTTACATCGTAGCAGAACCTCGCTATTTTAGGGGGTATAATGCCCGGGTATAGTAATGCCACTACAGAAAATTTGCTTAAGAAAGAAAGAAGTGAACGATCGGAAATGAAATCCCGAGGCTTCCTTATATAGGGCTGAAAACTGGTCCTCTCGCGGCCCGCGTGGAATATGGGCAGGGCTTACGCGGCCCGCGTTGACTCCGGTCAACTGCGTAGCTTGGCTGGGTCAGCGTGCAGGTCCGCCACGATGATGACACGTGTCATCACCGGGCTGCGCCACCAATTGAGACACTCGCGGCCCGCATGAACTTAAACTATCTTATACGCGGCCCGCATGAACTTATGATTTTAGCGAAGTCTGGTTATATCCTTACACGGCCCGCGTTAAGTTGAGGTGAGGTCCTACGCGGCCCGCCTCAGCTTAATAATTATTGTTTTTAATTTATTTTATATATTATATTCTAATTTGGGCTCGGTTTTCACATACGGGGTGCATATAAAGACATATTGATATATTTAAAAATATATTAGGGTGTCGGAAATATTATGAGGATGTCGGTTTTACCGAGGGTTGTTATATCCTCCCCACCTTGTTTTAGAGCTCGTCCTCGAGATCTACTGGAACAAGTGTGGATATTTCTTTTGCATTTCTGATTCAAGTTCCCATGTGTATTCAGGTCCTCTTTTGGAGTCCCATTTCACTTTGACCAGAACTAATCTCTTATGCTTGAGATTCTTAATTTTTCTATCTTCAATCTGTAGAGGCTTTTCTACAAATTTGAGTTGTTCATTAACCTCTATATCTTTGAGAGGTACTACAAGTGATTCATCAGCTAAACACTTTTTGAGATTAGATACATGAAACACATCATGTATTCCTGCCCTTTCCTCTGGCAGTTGTAGCTGATAGGCTACAGGTCCTACTCTTTCAAGAATTTTGAAAGGTCCAACATACCTGGGACTTAGCTTTCCTTTTTTGATGAATCTTACCACTCCTTTCCAGGGAGAGACTTTCAATAATACTTTATCTCCTACTTGAAATTCTAATGGTTTGCGTCCGTTATCGGCATAGCTCTTTTGTCGATCACGTGCTGTTTTCAGTCGTTCCTTGACTTGAATGATTTTATCAGTTGTTTCCTGTACTATCTCGGGTCCAGATAATTGTTTTTCTCCAATTTCTGCCTAACAGACTGGGGTTCTGCACTTTCGTCCATAAATTGCTTCGAATGGTGCAGAATTGATACTTGTGTGATAACTGTTATTATAAGAAAATTCTATTAAAGGTAAGTGTTTGTCCCAGTTACCTCCAAAATCAATTACACAAGCTCTAAGCATATCCTCCATTGTCTGAATTGTCCTTTCGCTTTGTCCATCCGTTTGAGGATGATAAGCTGTGCTTAGATTTAACCTAGTTCCCATTGCTTTTTGGAAACTTGACCAAAAATGAGAGGTAAAACGGCTATCCCTATCAGAAACAATTGATAAAGGAATTCCGTGTAATGAAACAATTTCCTTTACATATAATTTGGCTAATTGTTCCATACTAAAGGTTTCCTTCATTGGTAAGAAATGAGCTGACTTGGTTAACCTATCTACAATCACCCAGATTGTATTATTACCTTTCCTTGTTTTAGGCAATTTGGTAACAAAATCCATTGTTATCAATTCCCATTTCCAAACTGGTATTTCTAATTGTTGTAACAATCCTGAGGGTTTCCGATGTTCAGCTTTAACTTGTGAGCAAGTTAAACATTTAGAAACATAGGCTGCTACATCCTTTTTCATTCCTATCCACCAGAAATTTTTCCTTAAATCCTGGTACATTTTATCACTTCCTGGATGCATCGTATATTTAGACTTATGAGCTTCTTCTAATATACGGTGACGTAAATTTTCTAATTTAGGTATCCACATTCTCTTTTTATGGAACCTCCAAATTCCATCTGTTCCTTGTTCTAATTCCTTAATCATTCCCTTTAATTTTTCAGTATCCTCCTTGATTACTGATTCTTGTGCTTTTCTAATCTGATTGTTTAAATCTACTTGTAGATTTAATTTAAGAGAACGTACCCTTTTTGGCTTTTCATGATACTTTCGACTTAAAGCATCAGCCACCACATTGGCTTTTCCTGCATGATACTGGATATCACAATCATAATCACTAAGCAACTCCATCCAGCGTCTCTGTCTCATATTCAACTCTTTTTGCCCGAAGACATATCTTAAACTCTTATGATCTGTGAATATGGTAAACTTACTACCATAAAGATAGTGTCTCCAAATCTTAAGGGCAAAAATTATGGCTCCTAATTCCAAATCATGGGTTGAATAATTTTCTTCATGACTCTTAAGCTGTCTAGATGCATAAGCTATAACCTTTTGACGTTGCATTAATACGCATCCATAACCTAACTTAGAAGCGTCACAAAAGACTACAAAGTCTTCAGTTCCTTCTGGTAACGCTAGTATCGGTGTATGGGTTAATCATTGCTTAAGAATTCTAAAGGCTTCTTCTTGTTTTGGTCCCCATTCAAATTTAACAGATTTACAGGTTAACTTAGTTAAAGGGATGGCTATTCTAGAAAAATCTCGGATAAATCTTCTATAATAACCGGCCAATCCTAAGAAACTTCTAACTTCAGTTGGTGACTCTGGGGTTTTCCATTTGGTAATTGCCTCGATCTTTGTTGGGTCTACATGAATTCCTTCATGGTTAACTAAATGTCCGAGAAATTGTACTTGTTCTAACCAAAATTCGCACTTTGAAAACTTAGCATAAAGCTTCTCTTTTCTCAATAAACTTAAAAGTAAGTGCAAGTGCTTTGCATGCTCTTCTTTACTTTTAGAGTAAATTAGAATATCATCTATGAAGACAATTATGAATTTATCCAAATATGGCTTACATATTCGGTTCATCATGTCCATAAATGCGGCTAGGGCATTGGTTAAACCAAATGGCATGACAGTAAATTCATAATGACCATACCTTGTTCTGAATGCGGTTTTAGGAATGTCCTCTTCCTGAACCTTTAGTTGATGATATCCTGATCTTAAATCGATTTTGGAGAAAAATCGAGCTCCTTGAAGTTGATCAAACAAATCATCGATTCTCGGTAATGGGTACCGATTCTTAATCGTGACTTTGTTCAATTCGCGGTAGTCAATGCACATACGCATTGATCCATCCTTCTTCTTGACAAATAAAATCGGTGCTCCCCATGGCGATGAGCTTGGCTGTATGAATCCTTTCTCCAACAACTCGTCTAGTTGTTTCTTCAGTTCTTGCATTTCAGCGGGTGCTAAACGGTAAGGTGCTTTGGCAATCGGTGCTGTCCCTGGTAATAGGTGAATTCTGAATTCAACTTCCCTGTCTGGCGGTAGTCCTGGCAATTCTTCTGGAAAGACATCTGAAAATTGGGACACTACTGGAATGTCTTTTAACTCTTTTCCTTTAGTGTTAGTGATTATAGAAATCAAATACACTATAGATCCTTTCCTTATACAACTTGCAGTTTTCATCACAGAGATGAATTTAGTGGATCTAAATGGTTTATCTCCTTTAATTGTGATCTTTTCACCTCTTGGTGATTTTATCTAAATTGTCTTTTGATCACATAAGATATTAGCTTTATTGGCTATTAACCAATCCATTCCTAATACGACATCAAATCCTACCAGATTCATTGGGTAAAGGTTTGCAATAAATTTTTGATTAAAAATTTCTATTCTTGCTCCTTGCAAGATTTTAGAAATCTTAATGGTTTCTCAATTTGCGGTTTCTACTAGACATTCTTGTGGTAGTTTAGTTAATGATTGATTTAGGAGTTTGCAAAATGAAGTATTAATAAAACTTTGGTTGGCACCAAAGTCAAATAATACTTTAGCAAAAATATCATTAACTAAAAACGTACCAGCAATGACGTCCGGAATTAGTCTAGCTTCGTCTGCAGTTAGCATGAATGCTCTAGCATTTTTAGGATTTTTGTTGGTTGCAGCTGGAGCCAATTTCGGACAGTTTGTCCTAATGTGACCTTTTTCTCCACAATTGAAACACATTCCATTACTGGATTTCTTCTTGCAATTCTCTTCCTTGTGTCCTGGGGCTTTGCAAAAATTACAGTAAGTAGAGCATCTTCCAGAATGCTTCTTTCTGCAGGCTTTGCAGTATGGTGCAGAGGTAGAACCTACATTCCTACGATTGGAATTCCCAGAACGGAATTCTTGAGTAAGCCTTTGGGAACGGGCGGCCGTGAGCCAGTTTCGGTGGTATCACATTTATTTATCCAATTTGGCAGCGGAAATTTTCATCAGGACCGTAGTTAGGAAATATTTAATCAGAGTAAACCACCATGTTTTATAACATTAAACATATGGGTAAAACCCCAAGTTTTCAATACACACGTTTCATAGGAATAAATCCTATTTATTTAATAAAAACATCCATTTTATTCTTAGGTAACTTTATTGCCACTTTTCCAAGCCTTCAGTGTTGTCCAGCTGGCTTCTATTTGGCTTTCACATATTGTTACCTGAAACGCGTTTTAAAAACATTTTGTCAGTGGAAAATACTGGTGAGTGATTCCCAGTTCAATCAAGTTTAAGTAAAAACCAATTTGCAGTATTGAGGGCACATCCGCAATTACATTTGTATCCAAGACATCACAATTAACATCAGTGGTACGGTCATACTCAACTTATGGGATGTTACCACGCCAGTAACCAATTTTGTATACAAAACCCCAACATACCCACTATAATTGTATTCTTTACAAATACTCAATAACTGCTTTGTATATATTTAATTAGGTGAGGTTTTGTAAAAACAGTAAACAAAAAGTTTACAAAAAGTGAATCAACTCACATTGCTGTTTTAGGTTTTTCGTAAGGGTTTCCTGGAGATAATCTATAAATTACACAAATGCACGTGTGTTAGTATAATAACCCATTTTAACATTAGTAATACCCTCCCCGAGACGGAATTCCAACGACTACGTCGGGCAGAACCACGACAGCCGTTACGGAACCCTAGATCAATCAGGCAGCATATCTAATACGTCTCCAGGGGTTACAATACCTACATCGTAGCAGAACCTCGCTATTTTAGGGGGTATATTGCCCGGGTATAGTAATGCCACTACAGAAAATTTGCTTAAGAAAGAAAGAAGTGAACGATCGGAAATGAAATCCCGAGGCTTCCTTATATAGGGCTGAAAACTGGTCCTCTCGCGGCCCGCGTGGAATATGGGCAGGGCTTACGTGGCCCGCGTTGACTCCGGTCAACTGCGTAGCTTGGCTGGGTCAGCGTGTAGGTCCGCCACGATGATGACACGTGTCATCACCGGGCTGCGCCACCAATTGAGACACTCGCGGCCCGCATGAACTTAAACTATCTTATACGCGGCCCGCATGAACTTATGATTTTAGCGAAGTCTGGTTATATCCTTACACGGCCCGCGTTAAGTTGAGGTGAGGTCCTACGCGGCCCGCCTCAGCTTAATAATTATTGTTTTTAATTTATTTTATATATTATATTCTAATTTGGGCTCGGTTTTCACATACAGGGTGCATATAAAGACATATTGATATATTTAAAAATATATTAGGGTGTCGGAAATATTATGAGGATGTCGGTTTTACCGAGGGTTGTTATAGCAGAGATTGTTGAAGAACCAGAATGTGTTGTTGAAGCTGAGGATGTCGGTGAAGTGATGAGTGAAGAAAGTTTGGCAGAGCTTGAAGAAGTAGCAGCAGAAGTGTATTACTATCAATCAGAACAGGAGATTATTGCTAGTTCTTTTAAATAGATAATGCCTCCTAACATGTTTGATTCTTTTCCAGGATTCTTCAGCAAGCCAACTACAGGTTTTTATCCACAATATGACGTCGAAAAAGCTCCAGTTGAAGAAATCATAGATGTTTCTAAATAGATGAATGAAGAAACTCTGAAGGAGATAGCTGACATGGCGTTGATGGGCAAGTTGAAAGAGGTAGACAAACTCAAGAGTCAGAGTCTGTTGAAACAGAGTCTGTGAAAACGGAGTCTATCAAAACAGAGTCTATCGAAACAGAGTCAATCGAAAAGGAGTCAATCAAAAAGGCGTCCGAGTTCAAATCAAAAAATCTGGATATCAAATCAGGAGAAAAATCAGAGTCTGACGGGTTTGGTAAACCGGATATTAAAACTGATAAAAAGGAAAAGGTTTTGGAAAAAGATGACCAGATTTCTGAAACTCCATGCAAAAAACTGTTCAAAACCCTGCATGGATTGTCTGGAAAAAGACAAACAATTTCAGGAATTGAAAAAATATACTGACGAAGTAAAATTTGATCTTAATGATGTGAAAGAAGGTTATGACACTTCAGCACGCTCAATCAAAATGATTCAAAAAGAAAGTTTAGAAAATGATAAAGCTACCAATTTGTTAAAAGCAACAGTCATGGATAAGCAGTTGGAAATTAACATTCTTTTGGACAAAATTGCATCTTTGAAAAAGGAACTTGAATTAATGAGAATTGAAACAGAAAGAGTTGATAAGAAATTGATCAGTTACATTGCTTCATCTTATGTGATTGATCAAATTGTTCCTCTACAACCTGATGCTAAACCTATTTTCAAAAATGTTCCACCCCCAATGTGGAATCATTATACACAAAAATATCCAGATGGGGTGGAAGCAGCTTTAAATCTCAAGTTGAGAACTGTTGAGAATGAGTTACCAGAAAATATTGATGTTACATTCTCTCCATCCGACACTGACAATGAGTCACAAGTGATTAAAACTGTTGTTGACCAAGTGTTGGATGAAGAGAGTGATAACTCAGATTTCGGTACTGTGAAAACTCATTTGGAGAATTCAAATTCTGATTCTGAAGATGACGGAAACTTTCTGGACAAGTTCATACCAAAATCAGATAAGGTTGTGAATGATGATTCGATCATTGTAGTATACACAATGACCGGAACTGACAAACTCTATTCTGATTTTGAGTATCCAATTCAGAATGCAAAATTGGAAAATGTTGAAAAAATGTTCAAACTTGTGGAAATTGACATTTCAAAGGTTAATAACAATGCATTTTTGTCTAAACCGAAAAAGTCTTTGGTGAAACAACAACTAAACAACCCAGGGAAGAAAGAATGGGTGGGTAACAACGGTCACAACAAAAGACATGGTAACAATTTCAAACGAAAAGGTGTCGGTTTTGAAAAGAAAATGGATAAAAAGGAAATTAAACCAAAAGAAAAGTTGAGCGATGTATTTGTTGCAGGAAAGAACACAGTGGCTGAAAAAGATTATATCTTTAGTCAGAAAGCAGTTGAAGATTTCAATGCTGCCAAAAAATTGAAAGATGAGACCAACAGATCTACTTTTGTCGAGTATGACAAAAGAATCTGTTACCGCTGCAATGAAATTGGTCACAAGGCAAAACAATGTGTTAAAAAGGTTAAAAAACCAATTTTCCAGAAACCCAAACCTAAAACTTCAAAAGATGTTAAGGGTAAAACACCGATGGTTTCTCCCGTTCGTATTCTGAAACGAGGTGAATCTTTGAAGTCCGAGGATAAGCCAAAATCAACCTTTGAGATTGGTGAATCTTCGAAAACTCAAAAGACATCAAAAGTTTATCCCAAAACGAAGATTTTTCAAAACCAATCATGGGTGGAAAAACCTAAAGTGTGACACTCTAGGTTTTTCCGAACGAACACCTTGTAATATTTTGTGTATATAAATATTATTAAATGGAAACGTGATCTTTATTTGCTTAATGTGTGCTGAATATACGTATTATATATAAATATACGTGAGTCGAGACCATGACTCGCAACCGGGCGGTTGCGAGTGGGCCTTTGGGCCGTAACCGGTTTGGGCCGAAATCCCAAGCCCAACCCGAAAACACCCCTTGTATATATATCCAACCTTTCCCTCATTTCTTCCATTTTGCACTACACACAAACACATACACTTCTTAATCTCTCTCAACTAAGAAAACCCTCAAACAACATCCAAACTCTTCCAAATTCTCGGTTCAAGCAAGGATCTCGGACAAGGACTCGGTCAAGATCATCACTCGGACACTTCATCTCCTCGGCTTCTTCCTTTATTTCGGCTCATTCCTCCCCTTTTCAACCGGTTAGTGATTATTATGAGCATAGGGTTTATATTGTTGTATGAACTAGATTTTTATGCATGTTTGGTTAGAAATATTATGCTTGGCTAGAAATACTATGCATGACTTTTAGGAAGTTTGTGAAGTTTTGACTATGTGTGTTAAACCTTATGTATGATACTTACTAACATGCTTAAATGGTTATGGAATAATGGTTTAAGGATGTTTAGGGCCAACCGAGTTATGTTAATGCCACTAAGTGTATGTTTTACTTGTTCTTGCATATTAATCTTGTTAGAAATAGGTGATTTTCGGTCCAAAAATGTGTGAATATGTTGGCATGAAAACCCTAGAAATTATGAACATAGGATGAATTTGTTGAATGTGGGTTGAAGATTTCAAATAAGGCAAAGTTTGATCTATTTTTACTACTAGTCAAATGAGGAAAAGTGTTTGTAGAAATCTTATTGGTAGTTTCCGGATTTGGGTCTGAATTCTCGGTACAATTTGGACTGTCTTTTCTGCATCATCACGTGTACATGAAAATGACAGCTTCCGACTCGCAACAACGGCATTACGACTCGCAACCACAGTATTCCGACTCGAAACCACACCGTTGCGACTCGCAACCAAAGCATGACAAGTCGAAACCACGTGATTACGACTCGAAACTACGACGGTTGCGACTCGCAACCAACACGTAACAACTCGAGACCACGGTTGCGACTCGCAACCATAACGTGACAAGCCGAAACCACCTGGTTGCGACTCGAGACCAGCTGGTTGCGAGTGGGCTGTTCATTTTGGTTATTGGGCCCATATGTGTTCAACTTGGGCTATCTGTTGACTGGATTATGTGTTGCTGTTGACTGCTTAATTATTTAGGCCGGCCCAGTAACCCACTGTTTACTTATATGCTTGATACGTGTTAGTTATGTGTAAGTTTTTACGTGATTGCTTGTACACCGAACCTGACCTATACCGGTAACCATGTTAGGACGTGGTGACCAACGTGATTGACAAGTAACCTAAACCTACCGAGCAACCCAAGGTGAGTTCACAACTTAAAAGCATGCGTCCCGGTGGTTTGGGACACGAGACTAACAACCCTATTCCCTGGTAAAAGGGGATACCATTTACATACCTTCCCTAGTTACTGGGAACAAAACTTACTTTTCCTTCCCGGGTATTGGGAAACCTTTTGGTTAATTACTGTTTATACGGAATGCAACTAACGGCACTAAACGAAACTCTATCACTCAAGTCCCTACTACAAATACCGATTAGTCGCCGGGATAGGCGAGCGGGTTATTAGTTGATAGCGCTATTTAGGTGTTTACCAGCCTCACACCGTGCCCTGGTTTGGGACGGTCGTGAACTAATGTACTCAGAAATCCGTCAATGATGATAGAACATTGACATCGGGGCATCCTGCGGATACGCAACGGTTACCTAGTGTTCGGTATTGGAAAAACAGTTTAGTCGCTAACTTTTGGGGTAGCTCCCCAGGGCATGTATAAACGGATAAATTAACCGGTGAAACAAAGTTTTTGGTAATTAAAACTGGGCAACTAGTGAACTCACTCAGCATTATTGTTGACCCCTTACTGCATGCTTTGCAGGTAACCAGTGACGAAGGAGCTTGCAGCTTGGGAATGTGTAGTGTCTGTTCACCCTTGTGTTGGGTGTTACCTTATTTTGAATCATGAACTTTGTTTTAAACTCCCTTACCTATGCTTCCGCTACTTATTACTGTTTTGAACTTAAACTTTAAACTCTGAACTTAATATTTGCTAAGCTTATGAATAGTAAGTATTACTTTTGTCATCAACTTAAGTATTCGGTATAATTGGTGGCTGGATCCTGGTCAGTCACGCCCTCGAAGCGGGTGTTATCCGCAGGTGGATTTTGGGGGTGTGACAGATTGGTATCAGAGCCATTGGTTATAGTGAACTTGGTTTTAAAAAGGGGAAAATCTTTTTGGAGAAAACCAGACTATAACCTGTGACTCGCGACGACACTACACTCCAAGTGCAAGGCTCGACACATTTGACCTCATAGCTCGGACCAGTGTTTACTTGTTTGCTTTATGTTTCCTGTTATGATATACGTACTAGTGTGCCTAAACTAGATAGATACACCTCTCTCTTCTATCTCATTCTCGCTACACTACGACATCACACTCATACTGTGTTTTCTGGTTATGAAGACAATGAGTGGACGCGGAAGAGGAAACATTAACATGACGCAGGCTCAGTTCACCAACCTGCTCAACACAGTGGCTGCGGCTTTTGCAGCTCACCCTATAGGTAAGCTCGTTGTTTTAGGATGTTTAGATCCTACCGCCACATCGACTTTTCGCCTCTAAACCTATACGTTTCGCTTCTCACCCTATAGGTCAGCATGCACCTGCGCAACCACCAGTGTGTACTTTCAAAACTTTCATGGATTGCAAGCCTCTCCCTTTCAACGGCACTGAGGGTGCCATAGGTCTCCTGCATTGGATCGAGAAAATTGAAGCTGTTTTTGCTGTTTGCGAGTGTCCCCCTGCAAATTGGGTGAAATTTGCTACTGCTACGCTTGAAGGAAGCGCGCTTTCTTGGTGGAAGGCGCAGATTCAGATGTTTGGTTTGGAAACTGCAAATGCTACGGCATGGGAGGATTTCAAGGATATGATTAAGGACGAATACTGTCACCGGGATGACATCCACAAGCTTGAGAATGAGTACTATGAGCTCAAGATGGTTGGGTCAGAGATTGAAACCTACACCAAGTTGTCCAACGACTATGCTGCTCTTTGCCCAAACATGTCTCGACCAATGTATCGACGAATCGAACTGTACATCAAGGGTTTGGCTCCAGAAATTCGAAGCCATGTCACTTCAGCCAACCACACTACCATTCAGCCGATTGTTCGACTTGCTCACAAACTTACTGATCAGGCCGTGGAAGAGGGCAGGTTGCCCAAAAGGATCAGTGCTACTGTCGGAACTTCTAGTGACAGCAAGCGTAAGTGGGAAGGAAGTCAAAGCAAGGATGCTAACCCCACTCAGGCCCCAGCACAACAAAGGAAAACTGAAAACAACAAAGGCACCCAGCAGCAGGGTGGCTACCGGGGAAGCTACCCTAAGTGCAACAAGTGTAACAAGCACCACAATGGGGCATGTAACAAGGGCCAGTGTCAGCGATGCCACAAGATGGGGCACGAAGCCAAGGATTGTAGAAGCCAGTTCCCAACAAGACAGAATCAGCAACAACCCCAACAGCAACAGCAGCAGGGAAACAACAGGGCATGTTTTAAGTGTGGAGCTGAGGGGCACTTTAAGAAGGATTGCCCTGAACTGAATCAGAACCGCAACAACAATCAAGGAGCTGGGAACAACAATCAAAACAACAATGCTGGGAATGGTGCTAGAGGAAGGGCATTTGTGATTGGAGCTGGAGAAGCAAGGAATGACCCCAATGTCGTGACGGGTAAGTTCCTACTCGATGATCGTTATGTTTCTGTGTTATTTGATTCCGGTGCCGATGCTAGTTATGTGTCCCTACGTATTAGTAAGAAGCTTAAGCGTCCGCTTTCGTTACTAAGTTCTCCCCATATCGTCGAGTTAGCTAATGGTAGAAACATCGAGGCCTCACATGTTGTCAAGGGCTGCAAACTAGAGTTGTCTGGTCAGACATTTACTATCGATCTTTTCCCTGTTACTCTCGGAAGCTTCGACGTCGTCATTGGTATGGATTGGTTATCCAAGCAACGCGCTGAGATCCTCTGTCAAGAGAAAGCAGTTCGTATTCCTCGCCGTTCTGGCAAACCCCTCATTGTACAAGGTGGCAAAAGTGGAGAAATCTCCGGCGTTATCTCGTTCTTGAAGGCCCAGAAGTATTTACGAAAAGGGCACACCGCTATCTTAGCACTTGTTACCAACACGCAGGAAAAGGAAAAGAGGATTGAAGACTTTCCAGTAGTGCGTGACTATCCCGAGGTGTTTCCTGAGGAATTACCTGGACTCCCTCCCCATCGTCAGGTCGAATTCCAAATCGAGCTAGCTCCCGGAGCAGCGCCTATAGCTCGTGCGCCTTATCGACTAGCCCCCGCAGAATTGAAGGAACTCTCTACTCAACTACAGGAACTTTTGGATAAAGGATTTATCCGTCCTAGTTCATCACCCTGGGGAGCACCGGTACTCTTTGTTAAGAAGAAAGATGGCACGTTCCGAATGTGCATTGACTACCGTGAGTTGAACAAGGTTACCATCAAGAATCGTTACCCTCTCCCGCGAATCGACGATTTGTTTGATCAACTGCAAGGATCGAGCTACTACTCAAAGATTGACCTGCGATCAGGCTACCATCAGCTAAGGGTCCGTATTAAAGATATTTCAAAGACTGCATTCAGAACTCGTTATGGTCATTATGAATTCCTCGTTATGCCCTTCGGAATGACCAACGCTCCTGCAGTGTTCATGGATCTTATGAACCGAGTATGCAAACCCTACCTCGACAAATTCGTGATCGTGTTTATAGACGACATCTTGATCTACTCGAAAAGTCAAGAAGAGCATGAACAGCACCTACGCCTTATCCTCGAACTCCTTCGCAATGAGCAACTGTACGCCAAGTTCTCGAAATGCGACTTCTGGCTTCGAGAAGTCCATTTCCTTGGGCACGTGGTTAACAAGGACGGAATCCACGTCGACCCAGCCAAGATCGACTCTATAAAGAATTGGCCTACCCCTAAGACTCCGACTGAAGTCCGCCAATTCTTGGGACTGGCAGGATACTATCGAAGATTTATCATGGGATTTTCAAAGATCGCTCAACCTCTCACGGCTCTTACTCAGAAGGGTATGGTTTATAAGTGGGGTGAAGCTCAGGAAACCGCGTTTCAGAAACTAAAAGATAACCTCTGCAGTGCTCCTATTCTCTCGTTACCTGAAGGAACGGATGACTTTGTGGTTTACTGTGATGCATCTATTCATGGACTCGGCTGTGTGTTGATGCAACGCGAGAAAGTTATTGCTTACGCCTCCCGACAACTCAAGACACATGAAAGGAACTACACAACACACGACTTGGAACTGGGAGCAGTGATATTTGCGCTTAAGATATGGAGACATTACCTGTACGGTACCAAGTGCACCATTTACACCGATCACAGGAGTCTCGAACATATTTTCAAGCAAAAGGAATTAAACATGCGACAACGTCGATGGGTTGAACTTCTGAATGACTACGAGTGCGCCATCAAGTATCATCCGGGCAAGGCCAATGTTGTGGCAGACGCCCTCAGCCGAAAAGACACTGTACCAAAGCGCGTGCGAGCATTACAACTTACCATCCAGTCTAGTCTCCCTACCCAGATTCGAAATGCTCAGATTGAAGCTCTGAAACCGGAAAACATCAGGGCTGAGTCCCTGCGAGGATCAAGGCAGCAGCTAGAACAGAAAGAAGACGGCGCCTACTATGTGGCAGGGCGCATTTGGGTCCCACTTTACGGAGATTTGCGAGAGCTTGTGATGGACGAAGCCCATAAGTCCCGTTATTCAGTACATCCTGGTGCAGATAAGATGTACCACGACTTGAAAACCACATACTGGTGGCCTGGCATGAAAGCCCACATAGCTGCATATGTTGGCAAATGTTTGACCTGCGCAAGAGTCAAGATCGAGTATCAAAAACCAGCAGGCTTACTCCAGCAACCGGAAATCCCGAAGTGGAAATGGGAACAGATTTCCATGGATTTTGTTACCGGGCTACCCAGATCCCAACGCGGGAATGATACTATTTGGGTAATAGTTGATCGATTGACTAAGTCTGCGCACTTTCTGGCCATTAAGGAAACAGACAAGTTTTCTACCTTAGCAGAAATCTATTTGAAGGAAGTAGTCTCCAGGCATGGGGTGCCAACTTCTATTATTTCTGACCGAGACGCTCGTTTTACTTCCGAGTTGTGGCAAGCTATGCACAAATCCTTTGGCTCACGTTTGGACATGAGCACCGCTTATCACCCGCAAACGGATGGGCAGTCTGAACGCACCATCCAAACCCTGGAAGACATGCTTAGAGCATGTGTGATCGATTTTGGCAAGAACTGGGAGAAGCATCTACCGTTGGTGGAATTCTCCTACAATAACAGCTATCACACTAGTATTCAGGCGGCACCTTTTGAGGCATTGTACGGTCGTAAATGCCGATCACCTCTCTGCTGGGCGGAAGTCGGTGACAGTCAACTCACAGGCCCAGAACTAGTGGTAGATACAACAGAAAAGATTTCCCAGATCAGGCAACGCATGGCGGCAGCTCGTGACCGTCAGAAAAGCTACGCTGACAAGCGTAGGAAACCACTAGAATTCCAGGTCGGGGACCGGGTTCTACTTAAAGTCTCACCCTGGAAGGGTGTGGTTCGTTTTGGTAAACGAGGCAAACTGAATCCACGGTATGTTGGACCATTCGAAATTACCGAGAAAATCGGTAAGGTTGCTTATAGATTGAACCTGCCTGCAGATCTGAGTGCAGTGCACAACGTCTTTCACGTATCTAACCTGAAGAAGTGTTTGTCGGATGAAACACTTGTGATTCCTTTTAAGGAACTGACGATTGACGAACAGCTACACTTTACTGAGGAACCGATTGAGATCATGGATCGAGAGATCAAAACCCTCAAACGTAGCCAGATACCCCTTGTGCGAGTTCGTTGGAACTCACGGCGCGGCCCAGAGTTTACCTGGGAGCGGGAGGACCAGATGAAGTCCAAGTATCCCCAGTTGTTCCCAAACGAAAACCCCAGCACTGAAGCTACAACCGAATTTCGGGACGAAATTCCAAACTAACGGGGGGATGATGTGACACCCCGTTAAAACACGCTAGCTTGGCAGTGGCTGCTTCAACTTTCGGGACGAAAGTTCTTAAAACTTGGGGATAATGTGACACTCTAGGTTTTTCCGAACGAACACCTTGTAATATTTTGTGTATATAAATATTATTAAATGGAAACGTGATCTTTATTTGCTTAATGTGTGCTGAATATACGTATTATATATAAATATACGTGAGTCGAGACCATGACTCGCAACCGGGCGGTTGCGAGTGGGCCTTTGGGCCGTAACCGGTTTGGGCCGAAATCCCAAGCCCAACCCGAAAACACCCCTTGTATATATATCCAACCTTTCCCTCATTTCTTCCATTTTGCACTACACACAAACACATACACTTCTTAATCTCTCTCAACTAAGAAAACCCTCAAACAACATCCAAACTCTTCCAAATTCTCGGTTCAAGCAAGGATCTCGGACAAGGACTCGGTCAAGATCATCACTCGGACACTTCATCTCCTCGGCTTCTTCCTTTATTTCGGCTCATTCCTCCCCTTTTCAACCGGTTAGTGATTATTATGAGCATAGGGTTTATATTGTTGTATGAACTAGATTTTTATGCATGTTTGGTTAGAAATATTATGCTTGGCTAGAAATACTATGCATGACTTTTAGGAAGTTTGTGAAGTTTTGACTATGTGTGTTAAACCTTATGTATGATACTTACTAACATGCTTAAATGGTTATGGAATAATGGTTTAAGGATGTTTAGGGCCAACCGAGTTATGTTAATGCCACTAAGTGTATGTTTTACTTGTTCTTGCATATTAATCTTGTTAGAAATAGGTGATTTTCGGTCCAAAAATGTGTGAATATGTTGGCATGAAAACCCTAGAAATTATGAACATAGGATGAATTTGTTGAATGTGGGTTGAAGATTTCAAATAAGGCAAAGTTTGATCTATTTTTACTACTAGTCAAATGAGGAAAAGTGTTTGTAGAAATCTTATTGGTAGTTTCCGGATTTGGGTCTGAATTCTCGGTACAATTTGGACTGTCTTTTCTGCATCATCACGTGTACATGAAAATGACAGCTTCCGACTCGCAACAACGGCATTACGACTCGCAACCACAGTATTCCGACTCGAAACCACACCGTTGCGACTCGCAACCAAAGCATGACAAGTCGAAACCACGTGATTACGACTCGAAACTACGACGGTTGCGACTCGCAACCAACACGTAACAACTCGAGACCACGGTTGCGACTCGCAACCATAACGTGACAAGCCGAAACCACCTGGTTGCGACTCGAGACCAGCTGGTTGCGAGTGGGCTGTTCATTTTGGTTATTGGGCCCATATGTGTTCAACTTGGGCTATCTGTTGACTGGATTATGTGTTGCTGTTGACTGCTTAATTATTTAGGCCGGCCCAGTAACCCACTGTTTACTTATATGCTTGATACGTGTTAGTTATGTGTAAGTTTTTACGTGATTGCTTGTACACCGAACCTGACCTATACCGGTAACCATGTTAGGACGTGGTGACCAACGTGATTGACAAGTAACCTAAACCTACCGAGCAACCCAAGGTGAGTTCACAACTTAAAAGCATGCGTCCCGGTGGTTTGGGACACGAGACTAACAACCCTATTCCCTGGTAAAAGGGGATACCATTTACATACCTTCCCTAGTTACTGGGAACAAAACTTACTTTTCCTTCCCGGGTATTGGGAAACCTTTTGGTTAATTACTGTTTATACGGAATGCAACTAACGGCACTAAACGAAACTCTATCACTCAAGTCCCTACTACAAATACCGATTAGTCGCCGGGATAGGCGAGCGGGTTATTAGTTGATAGCGCTATTTAGGTGTTTACCAGCCTCACACCGTGCCCTGGTTTGGGACGGTCGTGAACTAATGTACTCAGAAATCCGTCAATGATGATAGAACATTGACATCGGGGCATCCTGCGGATACGCAACGGTTACCTAGTGTTCGGTATTGGAAAAACAGTTTAGTCGCTAACTTTTGGGGTAGCTCCCCAGGGCATGTATAAACGGATAAATTAACCGGTGAAACAAAGTTTTTGGTAATTAAAACTGGGCAACTAGTGAACTCACTCAGCATTATTGTTGACCCCTTACTGCATGCTTTGCAGGTAACCAGTGACGAAGGAGCTTGCAGCTTGGGAATGTGTAGTGTCTGTTCACCCTTGTGTTGGGTGTTACCTTATTTTGAATCATGAACTTTGTTTTAAACTCCCTTACCTATGCTTCCGCTACTTATTACTGTTTTGAACTTAAACTTTAAACTCTGAACTTAATATTTGCTAAGCTTATGAATAGTAAGTATTACTTTTGTCATCAACTTAAGTATTCGGTATAATTGGTGGCTGGATCCTGGTCAGTCACGCCCTCGAAGCGGGTGTTATCCGCAGGTGGATTTTGGGGGTGTGACATAAAGGGTCATTTGAAGAAAAGAAAATGGAAAATGAGTTAAAATCTGAATCAAAAGTGTTTGCAACCGATGTTGAGAACCTTCAGTTTGAATTAGACAAACTGATTGAGGAATTCCCACCAATTAAGGAGGAAGATCTTAAATCAAAGTCGAAACCTATTGTTCCAAACGTTATCTTCAACATTCTGAAAGTTGACGTGTCTCATGATATTATGTTTGGTAGTGTTCCAAATGTGAAGAGATCTTGGGCATCTTTGTTCAACTAAAATGTTTTTGACGTATGCAGGGGCTTCCAAGGTCGATAATCTCCAAGTGGATCATGGATAGCGGCGCCTCAAGGCATATGACTGGAATGTTAGCTTTGCTTTATGATGTCAAATCAATCAACGGAGGATATGTTGGATTTGCGGGAAATCAGGGAGGAAGAATAGTTGGTGAAGGAACTCTTACCAATGGAGTAGTAACGTTTGATAAAGTGAACTATATCATTGAACTTGAAAACGATCTGTTGAGCATATCACAGATTTGTGACAAGTCGTTCACATTTCATTTTACGCAAAATGAGTGTTTGATAATTAAACCTGGTTTTAAAATTCCAGAAGATATGGTGTTGATGCGAGCTTCGCGGGAAAACGATTTGTATGTCCTAGATATGAGCGTCGCAACAACAACCGACAAAAAGAAACAATGTTTTGTAACAAAAACAAAAGCAACTGAAAAAGAATCAAGAATGTGGCATCGTAAGATGGGTCACATTCATGTGAGAAAAATGAATTTCTTAGTGCACAATGATCTTGTTGAAGGTGTTAATTTGAAAAATTTCCATCTGAATGATGATTGTGTAGAATGCAAAAAGGGGAAGTAAACAAAGAAGACACATCCGAAGAAGCTGTTGAACTCAATCAGGGTACCTCTTGAAAGGCTCCACATGGACCTTTTCGGACCAGTTAATGTGAAGAGCGTTAGTGGAGATCTGTATTGTCTGGTGGTAACTGACGATTTTACCAGATTTTCATGGGTGATGTGTATTGAAAGTAAAGATGAAACGTTTAGTTCGTTGATGATTTTATTCAAAAAGATGGAGACGCTGTATAAACTGCCGATCAGAAGAATCTGAAGTGACAACGGAACGGAGTTTAAAAACAACCGCATGCTCGAGTTTTGCAATGAGAAAGGAATTATTCATGAATTCAGTGCACCATATACTCCACAGCAAAATGGTGTAGCCGAACGAAAGAATCGCACACTGATTGAAACAGCTCGAACTATGCTAGCCGATTCCAAATTGCCGATATTCTTTTGGAGTGAAGCAGTTGCTGCAGCATGTTATACGTTGAATCGTGTTCTGACAGTAAAGAAGTACAAGAAAACCTGCTTCGAACTACTTCATCGCTATAAACCAAATCTGAAATTCTTAGAACCGTTTGGATCACCTTGTACATTTATTGATCCGGATGCCAAATTTGGTGCAAAGGTTAACGAAGGTTTTTTGTAGGTTATGCGAGTCCACTAAAGAGGGTATTTGTTCCATGCTTAGGGAAGATTATACAAGTTCAGCATGTTGATTGTCAACGGCATACAGCTCCGAGTCAACTTCCCGGAAAAAGATTGCTTTTCGACTACGACAAACTCTGGGAGTCATTCTAATTGCCGACTGAGCCAAGTGAAGAGGAACTAGCATTATTATACAAACATCAGCAATCTATGTCACAAGAACAAGTGCCAAGACTGTTGGTAGTTTCTCAACCCACCGTGGGTGCAAATGATCACGAGGCCGGTCCAAGTGGAACAGCACACGAAACCCCAGTAGAACCAGAACCAATGTTTGATTGTTCTGACGACTAAAAATCGGAATCCGATCCGATTTTTGACGAGGAACCAAATATTGAGACGACAGAAGATGGTGATCACAAGGGTGATCAAGATATTACCAATTTGCAATCGGAAGTGAGCGTGCCTGACACAGTCATGCTGAGAACTTTGTCTTATCATCCATCAGAACAAATTATTGGAGATCTTCACAGTGGAGTGAAAACGCGAGATCAAATCAACAAAGCCCTTACATGTTTTTATTCTTTTGTAGCTCCTTTACAGGAAGAATTCTCACTGAAATGTTTCATCTCGCAGGTTGAACAAAGAACATATAAAGAAGCTTTAACTGAGGAAAGCTGGGTAAATGCTATGCAGGAAGAGCTACTGCAGTTTGAGAAGCTTGGGGTATGGAGATTGGTAAATTTACCGGAAAATCAAAAACTGATCAAGACTAAGTGGGTATTCAAGTGTAAGCGGGATGATAGAGGGGTTATTGTTCGAAACAAAGCACGTTTGGTAGTCCAAGGTTTTAGTCAGCAAGAAGGCATCGATTTTACAGAAGTGTATGCGCCTGTTGCTAGAC
The DNA here is from genome assembly GCF_002127325.2 of Helianthus annuus. Classification (NCBI taxonomy): domain Eukaryota; kingdom Viridiplantae; phylum Streptophyta; class Magnoliopsida; order Asterales; family Asteraceae; genus Helianthus; species Helianthus annuus. The sequence continues at coordinate 116,731,415 of NC_035433.2, read as the reverse complement.
TCGAGGCAATTAGAATCTTCCTGGCATTCGCGTCTTGGAAAGGATTCAAGGTCTACCAATTCGATGTTAAATCTGCATTCCTTTATGGAAAAATCAAAGAGGAAGTGTACGTTGGACAACCGCCGGGGTTTACTGATCCAGTGCACAAAAACAAAGTCTATCTTCTCGACAAAGCGCTTTACGAACTACACCAGGCCTCGAGAGCCTGGTACGAGACGCTTTCCCAACATCTGCTGGCCAACGGGTTCATCAGAGGGACGGTCGATAGCACTTTGTTTACAAAAGAGGTTGCAGGGCATCTACTAATCGTGCAGATTTACGTTGATGACATAATCTTCGGATCGACAAATGACGAATTGTGCAAAGAGTTCGAGAAGGTTATGAAGAAAAAGTTTGAGATGAGTTCGATGGGGGAGATGAAGTTCTTCCTAGGGCTTCAGGTTGAGCAAATGCCCGAAGGAATCTACTCCAACATCAACCCCCCTGGCTCAAAATCATGGCATATGTCCGGACGAAAGCGGTGAAAAGGTGGATGAGACGTACTACCAGTCGATCATTGGATCTTTGATGTATCTGATTGCGTCCAGACCGGACATCATGTATCCAACTTGCTTATGCGCCAGATATCAGTCTAGCCCAAGACAGTCACACCTGACGATTGTGAAGAGAGTTTTACGGTATTTTAAAGGCTACCCGAGCACCGGCTTGTGGTAACCTAAGTCTGGTGACTTTTCTCTTACTGGTTATGTTGATTCTGACTTTGTAAGCTGCAAGCAAAATGCAAAATCCACAACTGCTGGCTGTCAGTTCTTTGGAACTCGACTGGTCACCTGGCAGTGCAAGAAACAAACCTCAGTCGCTCTCTCAACATGCGAGGCTGAATACGTTTCGGCCTCGAGCTGTTGCTCTCAGATCCTCTGTATCCAGCAGCAGATGAGGGACTTTGGTTTGCAGTTCTTGGACACGCCAATATATGTGGACAATGAGGCAGCTATAAACATAACTAAAAACCTGGTACACCACTCTAAAACGAAACATATAGAAATTCGACATCATTTCATTCGCGATTGTTTCCAAAAGAAATTGATTCGAATTGAACATATACACACTGATGATCAGAGGGCTGATTTTTACACAAAACCGTTTGATAGATCAAGATTTAACTATCTTTTAAAATTGAACGGGCTGAAAAATTTGTTTTCTGGGAGGGTAATAGAGTGTGAAGCCGAGGAGGGTGGCGATCTGAAGTGATCCGCGTTGTGTTGTCAAGTTTTTGTACAGATTATTTTCTGCTTTTGATAAAACCAAAAACACAAAAATATGTTTTTGTTTTCAGGGGGAGAAAGTTTGCAGAAAATACAAAAACATGATAAAATTTCAAAATCCAAAAACATTGAAAAAATGAAAAAGAGTTTGTGTAAAAAGGGGAAATGATAGTACATCAGCTAGACAGGTACAATATGCTAAAGAAATGTATAGTTTAATTGTGTTAAACAGTCTCGCTGATGATGTGCCGATAGGTTTTTACACATTTAGTAAGTTTGTTTCGGATATAAACATAAATCATAACTTGCTTGTACGTGGGGAACATCTCTCGGATATATAGGTAACCCCTGAAATCTCGTTTGAAAGATCCTATTTCTGACATACTAGGTCTTTGTACGTGATGATATCTGGGGTATTATGCCAGGACTTCTGATTTTGCGGAAGCAATAGCCTAGTCCTTGTATAATACTCTGCACAGCTTTATTCATAATGTCTCCCCTCAGCATAAAAAAATGATGAAACATTGTAAAATGCTAATCATGTGCTGTTGTAAGAAAGATTCCCAAAGGGAACTGGTAGAACCCAGAAAATCAAAATAAATGAACAATGGAATTCGTAGATAGTAATCCAATTCGAGAAGGATTATGTCTCCAATTTAAAGGTAAAAAACCCTAATTTTTATAAAATAGACATCGACCCCTAATCTAAATGAGACAGAGATATTAATAAGATTAGAACTAACTGCCCCACTACTTGCTCCTAAAACTGTTCCCCCCAAAACTCATTCCCACTAATAATTAAACGGGTCAAATACCCAGCTGGAGCTTCACACAAAATATGGGCCAATCCACAGGTTTGTATCAATACATCCTGCCCAAAATCCGACTTGTCCTCAAGTCGGAAACAAGGGAACTGTTGTGCCAAGCAATAAGCCATTCAATTATAGACCGAGGTTGAAAATCAAATTCCCAGTCTTTGGTTGTCGGTGGAGAAGCTAAACGCATTGCAGGAACTTGAACCCTTGCGGGTTTCAGCCAGGATACATGGGAGACCAGAATGATGCGATAAGATCCACAAGAGCTAGATGGCAGTTTCTTAAAGATGTTGACAAGGCTGAGTTTGTGGAAAAGCAGACATTGGGGTGTAGGGTTGTGGGTAACATACTGAGCGACATTTTTCGTATAGTCTAAAATAGGTTTTGGGCTTGGGCTCCATGCAAGACTTCTGCTGCGCTTAGATGAACAGATCTGGGACTCGTTTTCTAGGGCAAGGCGAACAACATAACACTCGGTTCTAGGTTTCTGGATAAAAACTTTAGCCTTCATCAGTTCTTCATGAAGATCATTCGGTCCTTCATCCTTCTCCACCGTGTTCTTCAAATCACTGTCCACTTCTTCACTGTAACAACCATCTTCGTCTGATTCTTCACTGTTACAACCATCTTCAATCACCTGAGCTTTAATTTCGTCAACAACATCTCTCAAAGATGCAAGAATGCCGTCTAATCGTGCTGCAATGATTGCGAGTTGATCCGCTAAATTCCGGGTTGTAAGCACCATTCGATTTCCCGGCAATAGAACCATTGATAGAACCCAGAAAATCAAAATAAATGAACAATGGAATTCGTAGATAGTAATCCAATTCGAGAAGGATTATGTCTCCAATTTAAAGGTAAAAAACCCTAATTTTTATAAAATAGACATCGACCCCTAATCTAAATGAGACAGAGATATTAATAAGATTAGAACTAACTGCCCCACTACTTGCTCCTAAAACTGTCCCCCCCCCCCCTAAAAAAAAAACTCATTCCCACTAATAATTAAACGGGTCAAATACCCAGCTGGAGCTTCACACAAAATATGGGCCAATCCACAGGTTTGTATCAAGAACCTACCTAAAGTCGAGCCATCATCTCTCTGATTGAACGGAAGTTCTAGCCTGAGCTCTCATGGCCTCACATTCACCCAATACAGATATCATTAATGTGCACTCACCTGTAAGACTAAATATACTGGTCTAGATACGGGAGTATATTCTGAGGTGGTACACGCATATAAGTTAAGCCTTTAAAACACTTAATTCATATCCTGAACAGATTGAAATTTCTGTGAAAATTTAAGAGGATCAGTATATCAAAACAAATTGTTTAATGCTTAGTATGAAATCAAAGCTTAACGGTACTTGTATCTTGTCGGCAACTGATATGATCCCCTAACGCGCTCACCAAAAATATGTGTGTACAGTTTATTGTTTATCAAAAATCCAAAAAGATGTTCTGTTTGTTTAGCAAAATTTTATAAAATTCAAAAAGATTTGATTTTCATCTAATTTTCGACAACAGGCGTTGGGGATCTGATGATCAAAGTCTTATAGTGCTGAACAAGTTTGGATCATGAGGGTTGGATAAACAAAAGTTTGTGAAAAGGTGTTGGAAATTGCTCGAAAAGTTTAAAAGTTCATTAATTTGAACTTATTTCTGTTTTCAAAAATCAGCAAGTTCATAAATTGGTCAGCCAGGGTCATTAACTTGGACTTGGTAGACTGAACAGTTGACCAAGGTAATTAACTTGGACTTAGTTAACTGGGTGTGATGGTAAAAAGTCAAAAATCCGTCAAAAAAGTTGAAAGTTTTGAAAAATTGAGAGTTCAAACGAAATGACCTTTTCGTACGGAATGGCCATTTCGCTTCAAACTTCATTTCGCTTGAAGTTGTCACACTGCCTCAATGTCCATTTCGCACGAAATGGACATGTCTATAAATAGGGGTCTCATTTCGCTTGAATCAATCAGTTGTTCCATTTTGCTTCAAACATACCCTGTCAAGGCGATTACAGACGAAATCACTGAGTTCATCGTTTCTAGCCTGATTCTTGTTAATCTGTTGCTCGTAATCCATATTTAAGTTGGTTTACACAACTTAGATCATGGGAAAGGTGAGATTGAGTTTGATTTGACCCAGATTTATCTGATTTCGTATGAACGTCGAAAAACAGAACATGAATCTTAGATCTAGGGTTGTTAAACGGTCTAAAATGAACGATAATCATATCTGTGTACTCGGAATGTGTTGTAGATCTGATTTAGATTTTCAATTTGATCGATTTCATATGAAAACGATAGAACTGGAAGTTTGAACTTAGATCTAGGGTTTATTTGTGGTCGAAAATGAAAAATAAACACACCCTTGAACTCGGAATTCATTGTAGAATAAACCTAGGGTTTCAATTTCATCATCAAAACAGATTGAAAACATTTGAAAAATCATGTCTGTTCAAACGAAACGAGAATCAGATTTCAAACGAAATGATAAGTCATTTCGTATGAAATGACACATTGGTTAATGTTAATGATTCAAACGAAATGGCCATTTCGCTTCAGACATCATTTCGTTTCAAACAGTCATTTCGCTTCAAACAAGCCATTTCGTTTCAAAACCCCATTTCGTTTCAAACAATCATTCCGTTTGAAACTGCTCATTTCGTTTGAAATGTCATACCGCATGAAATGATCATTTCGCTTGAATAGCCATTTCGTGTGAATGATGGTTTGTTTTGAAAATTATTCTAAGTGTTTAACATTGTGTTTCTGTTGAATTTTTCAGGCTTTGATTGTGCAGTTTGATCCTTTACACAACATCTGTTGTGTTTATGATGAAAAGCTTCCAAAGATGGAGGTATTCAAGGGGATTCTGGAATTCCTGAAGAGATTACCTATTCAAAAGGCCTTGACAAATCAACATAATGTTTTCAAGTCCCATATTGAACGTTTCTTGAAAAATGCCAAGTATGATAAAGACAGTAAAGTAATTACTTCGATTGTTAGCTTGAATGGAAAAGACAAAGAGATTGTCATTACTGAACAACTCGTCCGTGAAGTGTTAGATTTTCCTGATGATGAAAATTCCCCGACGAAGTTTCCAGAAAGAATGGTTAAGGGATGTATGTTGAGGATGGGTTATAATGGTCCTCCAGTGCAAATTATTTGAAGTCGTGTTTTTCAAAGCCTTACAAGTTTTTCATTCATTCAATTGTTCACGCTCTCAGTCACAGAAAGGGTGGTTATGATGTGATGCGAGACTATCAGATGAACATGGTTACTGCATTTGGGTTGAACAAAAAGTATAATTTTTCAAGAATCATCTTCCATTACATGAAGGAGAACATTACTTCTGGCAGCAAAACCTGGATTTATCCAAGATTTGTACAAATGATTCTTGATCATGCTTATCCGGATTTAGAGAAAGATGAAAGTAATGATTTGTTGGCATTGTATCATATGGATAATGAGACGTTGATTGTATTATCCAGGTATCACAAAAATCATCCAGAATCAAAAACAAAGGCAGGATTCTTTGGATTCATCAAAGATGCTAATTACAAAGATCCAGATCCAGTTGATCATCAGAGATGGAGAAATGATAAAGAGATGAAAGAACCGAGTGCAGCTGATGAACTTACAAAGTTAGCAGATTTCAAAGAAACTCGAAATGAGTGGTTTTTGAAAGAAGAAAAGAAGAAAAGGAGTAGAAAGACAACTCCTAAAGTTCAAGTAGAAGAAGGTTCATCTTCACAACCTAAAATGAAGCGTAAAAAGAAAGTAGTTGAGACTATGCTGGTCGATGAACCAGAGGAAGATGAAACTGAAGCAGATACTGAAAGAGATCAAGTTCGTTTATCCCCAGAATCTGAACGATTATTGAAAGCTCTTAATGAAAGTTTTGAAGCAGATAAAGCAACTGGTGAGGAAGGTGACAATGAAGAGAAAAGTTCATCAAGCTCATCTGAATCAGAGATTGATGAAAATGAACGTTTGAAAAGAATTAGGGCTGATATAGAAAGAGAAAACAGTTAAAGAGAAAAAAGGAGAGAGGAAAAAGATGATGATTTGTACATTCCATCTCCAGAGCATGTTCAAAAAGAGGTTCAAACACCACCGTCTGAGGGTAGGAAGAAGTCTAATGCAAGGAAACGTGTTCAATCTCCAGCTGCTCGAAAGTTGACAATCAAGTTGAATCCTAAACGTGCATCAAAATCAAAGCAACCTACTCCACCAAAACAACCTACACCACCAAAACAACCTACACCACAACAACAACCATCACCACATCAATCACCACCACAACAACCATCACCACCACATTCATCACCACAACCCCGTATCTCTACACCTACACATGAACAACCTGTTATCACCTTACAACATATTCTACAAACACCTCCAACCACACAATCACAAGTACAAACCACTCCTTGTTCTTCTGGTTTCAAGGATTTTCCACGTGTTCCTGAGAATATTGGTCTTGAAGATATTGGAGATTTCAGTTTTGTGAACGATGAGCTTGTGAAGAAGCTGCAACAGAAGGTAGAAGAAGTATTAGTTGAGAATAAGAAATTGGTAGATCGTGAAAAGAAGCTAGAAAAGCGTGTAAAAACAGTTGAATCTGAAAATTCCTCACTGTTGAAAAAGGTTGAAGCTGATCAAGCTGAGATTGATATTATGAAAGTTAAAATTCAGAGTTGGAAGAGGAAAAAGCTCGCAGAGATGAGCAGAATGAATATTTCAAGTTAAAGAACAAAGAAATGGAAGCCAATAATGCAATGAAAGAACATGAGGCATACATGATGCGGAAAGTGTTAGAGAAATTGATCGGAAAGCCAATCGAACAACAATTTGAAGAAATTGAGGTTGAAGAAGTCAGAGCACGTCGTAAGGCTGAAATTGAAGCAGAAATGAAGAACAAGGGTAAAGGTATTCAAGTTGAAGGTGTTAGTGAAGTAACTGAAAGAGCAATCGTTCTGTCAATAGCTTCTGAATCACCTATTCAAAATCCTTGTCCCATATCTTCAGTTTCTGGTGTATTTGATGTTGATGTTGAAATTGATGATGTAAATGATGATGAGGAAGATGATGATGAAGATAAGAAAGATTGTTGGATCGTTCCGGTGACCCTAAACAGTCAAGTTGAGTAGTTCATCATCATTTATAAAGGCGGAATCAATGCAAACAATGTCAAATAGCTTGTTCCTTTTCAATTCTTTTCTATTACTGAAATCCTGAGCTTTTACACGTTCAAATGACAAACGGACAGCACCTCGACTCAGAACTAATGATCAGATTCCGCTCCAAATGACACAACACACTACCTATTTATAATGCACCTGATTTCGCTTGAAACAGCTTCAAGCGGAACCTCTGATTTCGCTTCAAACACACTCAAGCGAAACCTCTCATGTATGTTCAAGTGGAATAATAATACTTCTGATTTCGCTAGAAATGACCTAGTGTCATTTCATGCGGAATAACATCTAATTTCACACTTTCTAGATTTTCGTGTCCTGATCTATCCTATCTAGACATAAGACTCTATTAAGACGAAGTTAACAGACACTAGATGCACCAACAGACTCCCCCTTGGATGTTGACGAAGTCTTCGGCATCGAGTCTTCAGTCTTTGTCTCTTTCCAAATTGTCTTCACATTGTAAAAGCTTTCCTCAATCTTCAATCTTTAATCTTCAATCTCTAATCTTCAATCTCCAACCTTCAATCTCTAATCTTCAATCTCCCCTTTGAGTGTTGATCCAAAATTCTGACTCCCCCTTTCATAGACTCCCCCTCTCAATCAGTTGGGATCTAGGATCATGATCTGGCTCAAACTTTGATATTTTCAATTCCATGGGGATTTTGATTCCTATTACTCTAACATCTAACATTACAAACTTTTCACATTTAAACTTCTATAAACTGTTCATCAGTGTTAGAAATCCACTCAAGTATTCAGGTCCAAGTTAATGACCCTGATTACTCAATTTCATCTACCAAGTCCAATTTAATGACCTTGGTTGATTTTATGACAAAACAAACTGATTTTTGTTCAAGTATTTTCAAACATTTTCTGAAAATTACAAGTATCAAGTTAATGAACTTTTTTTTTTCACTTTTCATCAACCAGATTTTATCAAGATAAGCTCTCCTCATCCTCCAGTCCAGAAACTTCCTACATTTGCTTCAACTCTGAGAATTTAACGATCAACTCTCTACTTTGGTTTGTCGGAAAATAAAGCAGAAATGAAAAAATCTTTTTGGATTTTCAATATAGTTTCTAAACTAAAAAAAATACAGAAATAGAATGCAATGAAAGTAAACTATTTACAAACATAGTTTGGTGAGCGTGTTAGGGAATCATATCAGCTATCAGACAAGTCACTAGTACCGTTAAGCTTCAATTACATACTCAGAATTAAACAATTCACTTAGATTGTCGATATGCTGATCCACTTAAATTTTCACACAATTTTCAATCTGTTCAGGATACGGATTAGGTGAATTGAGAACTTAAACTCATTCATGTGTCCCACCACTTGAATATACTCCCGTATCCAGATCCCAATATTCAGTCTTACAGGTGAGTATACCACAGATGATATCTGTAAGGGGTTAGATGCGAAACCGTGAGAGCTCAGGTCAGAACTTCTGTTCAGCAGAGAGATGACAGTTCGACTTTAGGTGTGTCCCCTTTAGAGGATCTTTTGTTTCAATAGCACATGATTAGCATTTTTCAATGTTTCATCATTTTTTATGCTGAGGGTGAGCTATGTTTCAAGCAATGCAGAAAGTATTATTCGGGGACTAGGTCAGAACTTCCATTCAGCAGAAGTCCCGGAATAATACCCCAGATATCACTGAGTATAAAGACCTAGTATTTCAGAAAGAGGGACCTTTCAAACGAGATTTCAGGGGTTACCTATATATCCAAGTAGTGTTCCCCACGAAATAAGCAAGTTTGAATTTTTTATGTTTATATCCCGAACAAACCTACTAAATGTGCTAAAACCTATCGACACATCATCAGCGAGACTGTTTAACGCTTTTTAAACTTTACAAATCTTTAGCGTACCGTAACTGTCAAGCCAATGTACTATCATTTTCCCTTTTTAAACAAGCTCTTTTTCAGTTTTCTATTGTTTTTGGAATTTGAATTTTTTACTGTTTTTGGATTTTTGAATTTTTTACTGTTTTTGGATTTTTCTAAAAATATTACCAGACTCCCCCTTAGATGTTGACGAAGTCTTCGGCGTTGAATCTTCAGTCTTTGTCTCTTTCCAAATTGTCTTCACATTGTAGAAGCTTTCTTCAATCTTCAATCTTTAATCTTCAATCTCTAATCTTCAATCTCCAATCTTCAATCTCTAATCTTCAATCTCCCCTTTGAGTGTTGATCCAAAATTCTGACTCCCCCTTTCACAGACTCCCCCTCTCAATCAGCTGGGATCTAGGATCATGATCTGGCTCAAACTTTGATATTTCCAATTCCATGGGGATTTTGATTCCTGTTACTCTAACATCTAACATTACAAACTTTCCACATTTAAACTTCTATAAACTGTTCATCCGTTTTAGAAATCCACTCAAGTATTCAGGTCCAAGTTAATGACCCTGATTACTCAATTTCATCTACCAAGTCCAATTTAATGACCTTGGTTGATTTTATGACAAAACAAACTGATTTTTGTTCAAGTATTTTCAAACATTTTCGGAAAATTACAAGTATCAAGTTAATGAACTTGTTTTTGACTTTTCATCAATCAGATTTTATCAAGATAAGCTCTCCTCATCCTCCAGTCCAGAAACTTCCTGCATTTGCTTCAACTCTGAGAATTTCACAATCAACTCTCTACTTTGGTTTGTCGGTAAATAAAGCAGAAATGAAAAAATCTTTTTGGATTTTCAATATAGTTTCTAAACTAAAAAAATACAGAAATAGAATGCAATGAAAGTAAACTATTTACAAACATATTTTTGGTGAGCGTGTTAGGGAATCATATCAGCTATCAGAAAAGTCACTAGTACCATTAAGCTTTAATTACATACTCAGAATTAAACAATTCACTTAGATTGTCGATATGCTGATCCACTTAAATTTTCACACAATTTTCAATCTGTTCAGGATACGGATTAGGTGAATTAAGAACTTAAACTCATTCATATGTCCCACCTCTTGAATATACTCCCATATCCAGATCCCAATATTCAGTCTTACAGGTGAGTATACCACAAATGATATCTGTAAGGGGTTAGATGCGAAACCGTGAGAGCTCAGATCAGAACTTCCGTTCAGCAAAGAGATGACGGTTCGACTTTAGGTGTGTCCCCTTTAGAGGATCTTTTGTTTCAACAGCACATGATTAGCATTTTTCAATGTTTCATCATTTTTTATGCTGAGGGTGAGCTATGTTTCAAGCAATGCAGAAAGTATTATTCGGGGACTAGGTCAGAACTTCCATTCAGCAGAAGTCCCGGAATAATACACCATATATCATTGAGTATAAAGACCTAGTATTTCAGAAAGAGGGACCTTTCAAATGAGATTTCAGGGGTTACCTATAGATCCAAGTAGTGTTCCCCACGAAATAAGCAAGTTTGATTTTTTTATGTTTATATCCCGAACAAACCTACTAAATGTGCAAAAACCTATCGACACATCATCAGCGAGACTGTTTAACGCTTTTTAAACTTTACAAATCTTTAGCGTACCGTAACTGTCAAGCCAATGTACTATCATTTTCCCTTTTTACACAAGCTCTTTTTCAGCTTTCTATTGTTTTTGGAATTTGAATTTTTTACTGTTTTTGGATTTTTGAATTTTTTACTGTTTTTGGATTTTTCTAAAAATATTTACTCCCCCTAAATAACAAAACAAGTAAAAATCGACAAACCATTGCATAGTGTTTCTCATCGTCATCTACAACAGTACCTTCATCAACGCCAATAATTCCATCCGACACCGAGAAAAGCATCATACCATTTAGTTTTAAAAGATATTTAAAACGTGTTTTTTCAAAAGCTTTGGTATGTAAATCAGCTTTCTGATTGTTAGTGTGGATTTTCTCAATTCGTATCAACTTCTTCTCGAAGCAATCTCGGATGAAGTGATGACGAATTTCTATGTGTTTAGTTTTAGTGTGATGTACTGGATTTTTCATTATATTTATTGCGGCCTCATTATCAACAAAGAGAGGTGTGTTAAGAAACTGCAAACCGTAGTCGTGCATCTGTTGCTGGATCCACAAGATCTGAGAGCAGCAACTACTAGCAGATACATACTCTACTTCACATGTGGATAGAGCCACAGAGGTTTGCTTCTTACACTGCCAGGTAACCAAACGAGGTCCAAAGAACTGGCATCCCGCTGTGGTTGATTTTGCATTGACTTTGCAGCATCCGAAATCTGAGTCGGAATACCCTTCGAGCGTGAAATCGCCTTTTCTAGGATACCACAACCCCAATGATGGAGTTCCCTTTAGGTAGCGTAATATCCTCTTCACAATAATCATGTGCGAAGCTCTCGGGTTAAATTGAAATCTTGCTGCGAGGCACGTTGGGTACATGATATCGGGTCTTGAAGCAGTTAAGTACATCAACGAACCAACCATGGAACGATAAAGCGTTTCATCTACCCTGTCTCCGGTGAGATCTGGGTGTATCCCATGATTTGTTGCTAACGGGGTTGACGCTGGAGTAGAACCTGACATCCCAAATTTCTCTAGAATATCATGAACGTACTTCGTCTGATGAATGAAAATTCCCTCAGGTAGTTGATCAACTTGAAGACCTAAAAAGAATTTCATCTCCCCCATTGACGACATTTCGAATTTTTGCTTCATAACTTGTTCAAAATCTTTGCACAAATTCTCATTTGTAGACCTAAATATGATGTCATCCACGTATATCTGAACTATCAGAAGATGTCCGTCAACCTCTTTGGTGAAGAGAGTGGCATCCACTTTTCCACAAATGAAGCTGTTGGCTAGTAGGTGTTGAGACAATGTCTCGTACCAAGCTCTCGGGGCCTAGTGTAAACCATACAGCGCTTTGTCCAGCAAGTAAACCTTGTCTTTGTGGATTGGATCGGTAAAGCCCGGTGGCTGTCCGACATATACCTCCTCTTTTACCTTCCCGTAGAGAAACGCCGATTTAACATCTAACTGATAAACTTTGAAGTTTTTCCAATATGCAAATGCAAGGAAGATTCTGATTGCTTCTAGTCGAGCCACAGGAGCATATACTTCAGTGAAATCTATACCCTCCTGTTGACTAAAACCCTGGACTACGAGTCGAGCTTTGTTTCTAATAATAACCCCTCGATCGTCTCTCTTACACTTAAACACCCACTTGGTGTTGATCTTCCTGTGACCATCAGCCAAGTCTACCAACTTCCACACTCCCAACTTCTCAAATTGACTCAACTCTTCTTGCATAGCATTGACCCAAGAATCTTCAGTTAGCGCCTCTTTGTATGTTCACGGTTCGATCTGCGAAATAAAACAACTTAGTGAAAACTCAGTTTGTAAAGGTGCTACTGTAGAATAAAAACAAGTAAGTCCTTGGTCAATTTGACGTCTAGTGCGAACGCCTGATTGTAGTTCTCCAATGATCAGCTCCTCTGGATGGTATAAAAGAGTTCTTGGCATCACCTCGCCTGGAACATCTACCTCGCCTTCCAGATTAGTAACATTCTGATTTGCATCTTGTTCACTGACTGGGTTTGTTTGACTAGAAATCTGGATTTGCTCCCCCTCAGAATCTGGGTTTGGGAACAATGTGTTGCAAAACAAAGCTTGCGGAGTTGTAACTTTTTAGTTTCAACTGGATTCGTTCATTTTCAATTTCAGCTTCTTGAAATTTAAGCTTCAATTTTGCAATTTCATCCAGTTGCTGGTTGATTAACTCTTCTTTTACCCAAAGAACTCCCGACAGATGATTATTTTCCTTAGTTGTCTTACCATTTCTTTCATCAGCATCTTTAACCGTTCATTTAAGCTTCTCAAATTTTTCTGAAATCTGAGATTTTCAAGAACTAACTTCTCATTTTCTTTCCTAACTTTTTCTTTGTCAATTTTATCATTTTCAATTTTTTCAGTTAATTCTTTTAATCTGTCGTTTGAAGCTTTCAACATTTTATCACGACTAAGGATCTGATCTTCCACACTTCTGACTCTACTAGTCAGATCTTCAACTTTCTTACCACTGAGATAAGTGAGTGTACTACAAACATTGCACTTTTTGATGCAATTTTTGCAGTCACTGTCACCTTTGATTTTCTTACCTGACTCACATGTTGACGCATTTGAACTGACCTAGCTTTTAGACTCAGATACAGACTTAGAGTCTACCTCAAGTTCCTTAGCAGCCAGCACCTTGTCAGCCATCTTTCCCAAATTTTCAGCGTTCCACTCTTGTGACATGTCAATGATCCCATCATCTATCTTCTTCGACTTTTCCTCTTTTTCTTTCTCTTTTTCTTTCTCTTTTTCTTCTCCACCTCCCCACCATTTTCTCTGCCAACCCTCTTCTTCTTCAGCAATTTGTTGAATTATGGTTTCAAGATCGAGGGTTCTGGAATCAATAGCAATGTTTCCCATGGGGTCAAGATAACATTCTCTGTCTGGATCCCATCTCTTCGCTCTTTTTGCTTCAGTGTATATACCAGATATTCTGATCATTCTGTTTTGAGCTTTCATCTTTCTGTTGACATACTTCTCTTCTTCATTTCCGTTGTCCTTAAAAGGAACAGGTTCAATAGTCTTTGCCATAAAAGCATATCCAACCGCATCCTCTTCTGGTAATAACTCGCTCCAGTCAAAACCTTCATCGTCATGAATCACAACAAGAGCTCTGGATTTTTCTTTGGATGTATCCTCAAGCTGCTTCATTCTTAACAGTTCTGATTTATTCTGATGATAAATCGCTCTCTTGTAATAATCTTGTTTAAACGGAATTTCAGAATCATCAGCATAAGCATTTCGGCACTCTCTTTTAAAATGACCTTTCTGTTTACACATGAAACAGGTCACTTTTGACTTGTCAAAGCCTAACTTGGTAGATGGTCCACCAATAGACTTTCTTCCTATAATCTCCATGAAACGTTGTGCCCTTCTCACTGCACTGGCCATACACCACCTTATGTCGATCAATTCCATCTCTTCCGGGTCTATTTGATCGTAGTCTTCTTTTGTTAGGTTGGTGTTGCCTATTTTGCCTGCCACAAGACTCTCATATGACTCTAACACAGAAGCTAAGAAAACCATCTGCTGCTTTGCAGATTCCTCGCTGAAGTTTTGAGCGTTCTTTAAATCCACAGCGATGTTGCATTGAAAAAAGTTCTTTGCAGCTGATTGGTTTGAAGTTGATGAAGAACCACTGTGAAATCCACTGCTTGAACTCTCTTTGCTAGATGTGTTGGAATTTTCAGCAGAGAAAGCTGTCTTGGGGGATGTATTCTTGGGAATCATACTTTTTGGATAATACAAATCAAAATTCTGCTGATATGAAGAATGATTGACTTTAAATGATTTCTTTATCTCTAGCTCGTGACTCTCCAGTCTTTCAATCAACAAATCAACAGTCAACACTTCTGGCGGCTTGATAGTATTCTTCAACATTAATGCAAAGTATTGCCAATCCATCTCATCTGGCAACGAGTCAAACAATTTGTCGACTAAATCTTCTTGAGAATATACAATCCCGTGTCTCGCCAGCTCCAACTTCAAGTGCCCGAAGCTCTCAATCATTTTAGAAACAGAGTCATTTTTTAGACAACTGAATAAATCAAACTCTTTTCTCAAAAGTTTCTTTTTGTTTTTTACTATTTCAGCACTTCCCAAGCATTTCACTTCTAACTTCTTCCAAAGATCTTTAGCATTATTATACTCGATCAAAGATATTATATCTTCTCTAACAGACTGAAACAGCAATGTGATGCACTTTTGCTCGGCAACAAAACTCTCTATATCTTCAGTTGCTGTCAAATTTTCACTATTTTGCCCACCATCACTGTATCCATTCTTTAGACTTTTCCAGCTGGGATACGCAAATGCCTTTAACCATTCTTCAAATTTCTTGGCCCACCGACTGTACTTTTTGATCGCCATCAACTTTGGCGGTTTGTTATATGTTCCGTATGCACTTTCCACACCTAAAGCATCCGACAAAGTTTTCTTCGCATTCGAGTGTTCTCATTGGTGTTGCTAGAAGTATCATCTCCAGAGTTTCCAGCAAAGGCATACATATCACTAAAAGGATTCATGAATTCATCCATTTTTCACGTAACTGAAACAATCAACAAACACTTAAAAAATTTTTGAAATTTTGAAAAACAACAAATTCAAGCGGAATCAGCTTTTTAAGCGAAATAGCTTTTCAAGCGGAATCAGCTTTTAAAGCGGAATAAGACTTTTTCAAGCGAAATCTCTTATTTCGCTTGAACTTTCAAGCGAAACCTGTTTTCAAATGAAATCACACAATATTTTCAAGCGGAATACGATTTTAATCTGGTTTCGCTTGAATTTACACTAGTATTTCAAGCGGAATAAGATGATGACATCAGCAAATTCGAATAAATCTCAAGCGGAATCTATCAATTTTGTTAGAAATTGTTTGAATTAAGGTCCAAAACTCTCAGGGATTGGTTAACACAATGTTTCGCTTGATATATGTCAAAATCAGGCCATTTTGACCGTAAAATATCGTTCAAATCAGAAAAGAAGGTGTAGAAGTGTGAGAATCCGGTAAAATCGAGCTGAATTGGTATGAACTCCTCGTCCTGAGCTCTGATACCACTTGTTGGATCGTTCCGGTGACCCTAAACAGTCAAGTTGAGTAGTTCATCATCATTTACAAAGGCGGAATCAATGCAAACAATGTCAAACAGCTTGTTCCTTTTCAATTCTTTTCTATTACTGAAATCCTGAGCTTTTACACGTTCAAATGACAAACAAACAGCACCTCGACTCAGAACTAATGATCAGATTCCGATCCAAATGACACAACACACTACCTATATATAATGCACCTGATTTCGCTTGAAACAGCTTCAAGCGGAACCTCTGATTTCGCTTCAAACACACTCAAGCGAAACCTCTCATGTATGTTCAAGCGGAATAATAATACTTCTGATTTCGCTTGAAATGACCTAGTGTCATTTCAAGCGGAATAACATCTAATTTCACACTTTCTAGATTTCTGTGTCCTGATCTATCCTATCTAGACATAAGACTCAATTAAGACGATGTTAACAGACACTAGATGCACCAACAAATATGATGCAGATGATTTGTTTTCTGCAAGTAGTCATGATGATGATGGAGATGATGACGACGATCAAGGTACTTCAGGTATCAAGGTTACTAAAGAGTCAAATGAAGAAAATGTTGATGATTATCTTCATGACGATGCCAATGAAGAACCTGAAACTGCTGAAGGTGAAGGGGAGAATGTTGATGATACGAATGTTGATGAAAGTGAAAAATTGATTCTACGTCTTGAACCTGATGTAGAAGAATGTGAATTCAGGCATTCTTATACTTTAGCAGAGATCATCAAGTTGACACACATTGATGAAAATGAGTTTAAGTTTGATTTCGAAGATGAGTTGAACGAGTTTGACATCAATCAGCAGCATGAATATGAATACAAATATGTTGAAGATGATGATAACTATGATAAAGTTGAAATTGAAGACTGTAGTGATGAAGAACAGTCTGATGTGAATGTTGATACGTCTAACTTTCTGACGCTTGCAGAGTTTTTCAGTCAAGCTAATGAAGAAGAGTTGAGAAGGAAAGTTGAAGAATGTGTTAAGAATAAAAGTTTTGATGAAATGTCAAAGGAAGAAAGATGCGAAGAAAAGAAAAAATGGTTCAGGAAAGACACTGAAAGAAAGTTCAAAAGACCTCTGAAGTATTACAAGAGAGACAGAGAAGTGTCTTTGGGTGATATTATCAGTTGGGGGTATCTGCCGCAGGTGAATGCATACACAATACAAAGAGAGTTTGGCGTGCAGTACTTCGAGTATATTCAGGATATCATGTCTTTGCCCTAGTGAGATGTCGAAGAGTTGCCAAAAGTTAGAACTTTGACTTATCCTTTCAGAGAACGTGATATGCCTACGTGGGGTCTGATGAAATTCGAAGCTTTCAAAGATTTCAAACACTGGAAGCCACATCAACCAAAGAAAGTGAAGAGGGTGGATCCAGAGACTGGCATTGAAGAGACGATCTTGCAGATAAAGAAGCCCAGAGTGTTAAAGAACATTCCATTGCCGAAGATGGAGCAAGAGTTTCACAAAGGGTTCTTGTAACATCCGTCCAAATCGACCCGTTTCAAAATCCGAACCGTTTTAAAAATCCGAATCCTAACCTTGAACCAACGGAAATTTTCGCGAAGTGAATAATCGTTGAAAGATTTTATCCTTAATTTAATTCGTTATAAAAATGGTTATTATTTTATTCATTGTTTAATTAATTAAATTAATTAATATTACAAATTAAGAGTTTTGTTCTTTTACTTTTATAAAAATAATCTAGATAGTTTGTTAAGTTTCAAAATTTGTTGAGATAATAACCAAGTTAGTCAAGTTATTTCTAGTAAATTAATTTAAATAATCATTACATTTCAAACTTTTTATTATAAACTTGTCAGATTTAAGTTAACTAAAGTTAACAACCACGTTAGTTCAGTTAGTATAACTGAAGGGGGCAAATTGTAATTTGTTGAAACTTTTAAATAAAAAGGGAAACAAAAACGGTAGATTCTGGAGTCGAACCCGCGTCTACCGGGTTAAACAGCAACATACAAACTACTCCACAACTCAGCTTTGTTAACATATATGATCCTTCTATATATATACCCGAGATTCTCGCTGAATTCTTTTTGAAACAGAAACTGTTAACATCGACCAACCTTGTTTCCTTCTTCACTCGTCCTGATTTATCGTGATTGATTTGTAAAAGGAAACGCGGAAAATTATAGTCAATCTCGATAAATCAGGACGAGTGAAGAAGGAAACAAGGTTGGTCGATGTTAACAGTTTCTGTTTCAAAAAGAATTCAGCGAGAATCTCGGGTATATATATCGAAGGATCATATATGTTAACAAAGCTGAGTTTTGGAGGAGTGGTTTGTATGTTGCTGTTTAACCTGGTAGACGCGGGTTCGACTCCAGAATCTAACATTTTTGTTTCCCTTTTTATTTAAAAGTTTCAACAAATTACAATTTGCCCCCTTCAGTTATACTAACTGAACTAACGTGGTTGTTAACTTTAGTTAACTTAAATCTGACAAGTTTATAATAAAAAGTTTGAAATGTAATGATTATTTAAATTAATTAACTAGAAATAACTTGACTAACTTGGTTAAACTAACTTGGTTATTATCTCAACAAATTTTGAAACTTAACAAACTATCTAGATTATTTTTATAAAAGTAAAAGAACAAAACTCATAATTTGTAATATTAATTAATTTAATTAATTAAACAATGAATAAAATAATAACCATTTTTATAACGAATTAAATTAAGGATAAAATCTTTCAACGATTATTCACTTCGCGAAAATTTCCGTTGGTTCAAGGTTAGGATTCGGATTTTTAAAACGGTTCGGATTTTGAAACGGGTCGATTTGGACGGATGTTATAGTTCTTGTGCTGGGTGTACAGCTGCATGTCTACTGAAGCCGTGATCACATACAAGGTGGAGAATGAAGTTAGACACATCCACTTGTATGATCTGATGTGGATTGTCAATTGCTCAGCTGAAGATATCAAGTGTTTGTTCATTAACAAGATCTGTTATAAAGCTGAAGACAAAGATCAGGCTTTACAGTTCCAGAAAGTAGCAACTATATGTTTCCAGAAAGGAATAAATTCCGAGAATGAATGGTCGTCTAAGTGGAGGAAGATTGAGAAAGAGGAAGCTCTGAAAGCTGAGAAAGAAAGACAAGAACGTGAAAAGCTTAGAGGTAAATGGATGAAGATGCAAGCTGAAGAGAAATTGCAAGCAGCTAAAGAAAACGAGAAGCTGAAAAGTTTGTTGAAGAGAAAGCCAAAGCAGAGGGAAGAAAAGTTTAAGTCCCTGTGAAGAAAGTTTTTGAAGACAACCTGACTGAAGACTCCGGCAATATCCAAGGGGGAGTTCGTTGGTACATAATGACTATAGCCTACGTCAACAGTCTAGGTCGTGTCAAGTAGATTGTAATAGGGGTTTAAATGTCAAAATGTAAAGTTATTTGTGTTTTGTACCATTTCGCACGAAATGGACCTAAGGCCATTTCGTACGAAATGGAAGCTTGTCATTTCGTACGAAATGGGATTGTGTCATTTCGTGCGGAATGGATCTCCTATATATAGGAGTGTTGGGTTTTCCATTGGATACGAAGTGGTGAAGTCTGTAATGAAGTGCAGTCAATTTCTCACTGTGTATTAACGTTGAAAATCAATGGAAAACTAGTTTTAAACGTATATCTCTGCTTCTACTCCATTCTATCACCGATTCTCAGTTATTAGAGTGTTTCCGCCTCTTTAATGACTTAGATTTGACTCTGAACGACTCATATAGGTCGTATACCGATCCTACAGAATTCATATCATTGTTCTTTCTATCACCGAACACTTGATTCACTTCTTCGGTGTAATCTCCCGGTCCCATTTGACATTGATCGGTTTGATGACCAATCTCCCCACAATCCTCACATACCGCGAATTGCACCACGTTCACCTCTTTCCTCTTCATGCGAGCTAACTCCCATTCTAGAGTAGTAATCTGATCCTTAGAGTTAGAGTCGATGTCGAGAAGTGGTCGGGAAACGGGATGTTTTTTAGCTCTATCGGCCGACTCCTTTGACTTTGACCGCTTGCTCATCTGCTCAAGAAATTCCCAATCGTCCTCTTCATGATTACTCAACAACATTTCGTTACACATTGACTCAAGGTGGTTCCATGTCTCATCATCCAACCCTCTCACAAAGCACTTAACCAACTCCCATTTTTCAATTTGATGATGTGGACATTTCCGGATTAATTCCTTGTGTCGAGTGAAGTCTTCGTGTAATGGTTCACTCGAGAGTTGGCAAAAAGACCTAATTTCATCTCTAGCATCATCGATCTTAGCCATCGAATAATACTCGTCAAGAAAAACCTGTTGCATTTCAGCCCATGTACGAATACTACCCGCCGGAAGTGTGAGAAACCATTGTTTCGCCTTATCCTTCAAAGAGAACTGAAACAATCGAAGCTTGACCTCTTCCAATGCGAAATCATGCCATCCAATAGTACTACATATGGCCGAAATCTCCGCCAAATGAGTATATGGTTCATCATTAGTCTTCCCATTGAAGTGGGAAAGGATGTTGATATAATGAGGCTTACAATCGAACATTCTTCGTTCACATACAATCGGTGAGTCATTGTCGGTGACCACCGGCCTAAAACGGTCATTAACACCCCTTGGAGGTTGTTGATGACGAAGTGGACCATCAACTTCTTGTTCCCTTGGTCTTCGGTTATCTCTTCGATTACCCCTTTGATTCATACCTTGATTACCCCCTCCCACAAAACGAGGAGTCTGGTTATGATTCACATTGTTGTTATTGTAGTACCCATCATTCCGGTTCTGTTGGTTGTTGTTCTGTGGGTTTTGGTTGTTTCCGTAACCGTCGTTTCGATTAATCCTATAATCATAATTTTCATTCCCCACAAAATTGGCATTTTGATAACCAAATTCATCATCATCAAACCCTCAAGCATTGTAGATATTGTAGGATTGTTTGGTGACCCGAACGAGTCGTTCAGAGGCTTTCTCCTTGGTTTCAGGTGCGGAATAACAAGAAACTAAGGTAGAAACAGCAGGCAAATCACTTTTAACTACTTGTTTATTGATTTCAAACGTTTACAGCTCAAATCTCGCACCGGCAGAACTTCGGCACGATTTCTACGACCCCTTTCAACTGAGATCGCTCATCGGACTATTTATAGACATCTGGAACCGCTAATTGGACAGGCCCAATAAGCGGTCCACACATGATGACACAAGAGCGGTCCAACCATGTGTCATATCGGCGGTCCATAAGCTGCTTTGCCGTTCGAGCGGTCCAAACATGTCCGCTCGAGCGATCCAAACCCTAATGGGCCTAATGAGCGATCCACTAACCTAAAACCTATACATTTTGACCATTTCTAGTATTACGAGCCCAGATCTAACGTTCTAAGACATTGACTCGATACAAGACGTAATCAGCAGATGTAGTGCACCAACAGACTCCCCCTCAGATGTTGATGGAGTCGACTATCGAGTCACACCATGCTGTCTTCAATTCTTCAGTCTTGGTCAGTCTTCGGGCTTATCTCTCTTTGTCATTCTATCATTCTAAGACACGAACGAAGATGTAGTCGACAGACAACTGCACCAACAGACTCCCCCTTGAATGTTGACGGAATCTTCAGTGAGAGTCTTCAAACATTCACAACTCTTCAATCTTGTTCGGCCTTCTTCAGGAACTCAGCCTGGAATAATATCTTCTTCAGGAATTCCTTCCTGGAATCACATGCCTGGATCATTCTCTGGCTCTAACTTTCATCAGACTCCCCCTAACATAATGCTAGGATCTCTGTCTGGAAATCGTTATCACCATTGAAATCAACTCCTGGCTTTCTCTGTTTAAGCTCTCCTCTGGTTCTGATGTATCTCCTGGCTATTCGTAGCAACAGGATCAGAAACCTGCAAAACTCAACCATACTATTACAAAACAACACAATTTGTAATTCAACTTAATGAATTAACTAATCGTATAAGAAAAACTATGAAGATCAAATTGTAGGTTACCATTCAACTTATTCATCAAGTTAATGAACCAAATTTGCATTTCAAATCTTCACAATTTAACATACTCTCCCAAACCACAAGTTCAACATGTTTAGCACTTGAAATGTCAAATATCAGTTCTTCACACTCTGTTGTCGAAAATCTTTTTGTAATTTTCAAATATTTAACAAACAAACAAAATTTTTGGATTTTTGAATATAGAGAAAAACAGAAATGAACACTATTTTTGAGAGATTGTGCAAGAGGATCATATCGGTTTTTTTTTTTTTTTAGACATATCATCAACACCGTTGATCTTGATTAATCAGCAAATGTTAAAAACAAATTTACTTCTGATTGTCAGTATTGTTGTCCACTTAAACCTCTACACAAGTTTTCAATCAATTCAAGATACGTATTTAATGTATTAGCACTTAAACTTATTTGAGTGTCCCACCTCTTGAATATACTCCCGTATCCAGATCCCAATATTCTGATCTACAGGTAAGTATAACTACAAATGATATCTGTATATAAATTAGGGGAAAAATGCGAGAACTGAGGGATCTCAGGTCAGAACTTCCGTTCAGCAGAGAGATATCAGCTTCGACTTAGCAGTGGGTCCCCTTTAGAGGATCTTTTCAGCTACAACAACTGATCATCAATTTTATTGTCTAATCAGCTGAGGGCTTTATGCTGTATTTCAAGCATATGAAGAAAGTATTAGCCAGGGACTAGGTCAGAACCACCATTCAGCAGAAGTCCCGGAATAATACCCCAGACATCATTTGAGTACAAGAACCTAGTATTACAGAATAAGAAACCTTTCAAACGAGATTTCAGGGGTTACCTATATATCCAAGTAGTGTTCCCCACAAAATAAGTAAGTTTGATTTTATGTTTATATCTCGAATACAATTTACTAACTGTGTGAAGCCTACTGACACATCATTAGTAAGACTTGTTTAAAAACAATTTTGTCTTTACAAAACTCTAGCATGCTGTGATAGTCCACCGACGTAATATCATCTCCTCTTTTTGCAACAAAACTCATTTTCATTTTTTTAATTTTTTAAATTTTTCAAAATTTTCAAAAATTTTATTACTCCCCCTAAAATCAAAATATGTTTCAATTTTGATTTTCCGAGGAAAAAAAATTGAAAACAAACTATACAAGAAACTTGACAACATTATGTGAATTACCTCAATTCACCATTCTTGTGCAAAAACAATCAGAACTCCCCCTCACAACAAACTATTTTCCCATAATGATTTCAAAACACTTAAGTTTGTTTCAATCAAAATGGTTTTTCCGGAAAAATTAGTTTGTGTTCCAACCATTTGTAAGTTCGGGGATATCTCTTCATCTTGTTTTCTTCAAACATTTTAAACATTTATCATTTCCAGTTTGATCATAAACCACCTGTAGAAAATCAAGTACAAATTAATGTCCCTGATTTACCACATATAAATCGAAAAATCACCAAAGTGAAATTTCTCAAGAAATGTGCCGATTCATGATCCACGATACCATCTTGGGATCTCCGGCAAGTCAGGTTTTTCTATTTAAACAATTTCACCCAAGCCTGACTGATCTTGGGTGATTTTGAATTCTTGCTCAACAATGGTGGAAAGTTTTTCTCATCCATTGTTAAACTAGAATTCTCAACTTTTACCTCAACCAATGGCTCCTCTGCTTTTACCATACCAGAATCATTGCCTGAAGGTGGCTTGTCCGACTTTGATCTGTCAGATTCATCGCCAATCATTTTCTTCTTTTTCTCTCTCTGTTCTGTCCTCAGATTTGTATCTGATGAATTCATCTTGCTTGACTTTGCGACCGAAGAAGTTGATTCATCAGAGCTCTTATTCTTTCCAACGGATGAACCCGAGGACAAAATCTTCTCGAGATATTCTCTCGCTTTCTTTCTCTTCTTCCTCAGTCGGTCTTTCTGCCCCTGAGAAAGTTTAACTTTCGTCTCTAGAACTTTCGGTTGTTGAACTTTTGGTTCTCGAACTTTTAGTTCTTCGGGCTTGACCTTGACTGGAATTCTTGCCACTTTCTGAGACATAACCCTTGATCTTCCCATTGATCTCCTCGGGCAATCTCGGACAATATGACCTTTGATATTGCAGTTATAGCACCTCCTGGTCTCATATCTCCAGGACTGGCAATTAACAGCAATGTGTCCATGATAGCCGCAGCTGTAACACATTCTGTTATTGTACCAGTTATCATCGTTGTACCAAACACTCAAGTCGTAACACTGTTTGGCCTGGTGATATTCCTTCTTCAACTTTGCTGGATTTGACGCTTTAGCACTGTGGTCTGACCTGCACCACTTATTACCAACATTTTTTGAGTTTTCATTTTTTATTTTTTGTAAATTTTGTTTTTGATTGGATGATCGATCCGATGAACTTTTATTATCTTTTTGTTTCTGTTCTGCTTTCTTCTTCAAAGGCTTTTGTTTAGAACATTCACCTTTTTCGGTTGATTGCAAAACAGTTTTCTAAAATTTTTCTTTCAAATTTAAAAACAATTTTTGTTTTTCTTTTTTAACATTTTCATCATCGGATGCATCATCACAATCTTCAACTTTGACAGAGTCAAAGTTTGTGACACAGTCACTTATTGGAACTGAATTGATCGGTTTTGGACAAGGAATATTCAACTTGTCAGATTTAGTCGCAAAACTGATCAATTTCTTTTCAAGTTCATCAATCTTGATCCTTGAACTCTTAGCTTCGTCTTCAAGCTTAGATATTCTTTCAAGATGAGACTTGATTGAATTTTCATTTTCATTTTTCAAGTTTTCAAGAACAGATTTTTCATTTTCCAAAACATTTATCTGTTCTTGAAGTTTCACTTCATTAGCTTTCAGATTTTTGTTCTCCAATTTTATCCAGAAATCTTCATTTTCTGATGATTTCTGTTTGCTTTCAAAAACCTTTTCATTTTCTTTCAAACCTTTGTTCTCTAATGTCAAACTGTTCACACTACCCAACAGTTTGACATTTTCGACTTTCAACTTCTCACAAATACCCTGTAAGTCTAGAATCTGTTTTTCATCAGCTTTCTTCTTATTGTTCAACTTCTTGATCTCCAATGCTAAACTTTCTGCATCCTTCACAAGTTTGTCATTGACTGTCTTGAAGTTGTGACAATTTGAGCATACTGATGCAGACCTTGACGATTCATTCTTCACAGATTCTTTGACTTTTACAGCTTTTTCTTTCCTTTTCTCATCCTTGATCACCATCTGTTCTTCAATTTTTCCAATGAGTTGACTAATTGTCAGACTAGAAAATTCTTCAGAACGTTTTAATTTTAAGATATAATTTTCCCATTCCTCTTGAGGTAACGCACTGACAAATTTTTCGACCCATTCCTCTGACGCTTTGGTTAAACCAACTTCGGTCATTGAATGAACAAGATGTATATATCTCTCAATTACACATCTTGTGCTTTCTCCTGGAAAACCTGAAAATGAATCAAACTCTTTCGTTAGTACTCTTCTTCTATCACATTCTTCTTGAGTCATGTTAAACACATTAAAACCCATGATACAGTAACTCGGTTTTTCAGATGTGACGAATAAGCGAAACAATTTTTCGAATAAAAGGTTCAAAAACTTGTCTGAAAAAGCGGTCCAAATCAATCCGAATAAGCGGTCCAGATTAGTTCGGATGAGCGATCCAGGAACTGATCGAAAAAGCGATCCAGATTTTGTTCAAATAAGCGGTTCAAAAAATTTGTTGTTCGACCGAATAAGCGGTTCAGACTTGTACGGATAAGCGGTTCAGGGAGTTCGGATGAGCGGTCCACAGTCAATTTTGGAGCGGTCCACAGACAACCGACCAAATGAGCGGTTCACAACCGTCCGAATAAGCGGTTCACTACCTGTTCGATCGAGCGGTCCATAGTTTCAAACTCAATTTTTACCCACTTAAACTTCGAATTTTGATCCGAAACTTTCCAGGATTTATCTCTATGCCATCGCGCACAATCCCTGAGTTTTTCAGCAAATTTCGACCGTTGAAAGTGTCTGAATCTGAAAAAGAAGGTGTAGAAGTAAGAAAAAGTGACTAAATCCAGCTGATTTCTGCAGAGAACCTCCTCCTGAGCTCTGATACCAATTGTAGGATCGTTTGGTGACCCGAACGAGTCGTTGAGAGGCTTTCTCCTTGGTTTCAGGTGCGGAATAACAAGAAACTAAGGTAGAAACAGCAGGCAAATCACTTTTAACTACTTGTTTATTGATTTCAAACGTTTACAGCTCAAATCTCGCACCGGCAGAACTTCGGCACGATTTCTACGACCCTTCAACTGAGATCGCTCATCGGACTATTTATAGACATCTGGAACCGCTAATTGGACAGGCCCAATAAGCGGTCCACACATGATGACACAAGAGCGGTCCAACCATGTGTCATATCGGCGGTCCATAAGCTGCTTTGCCGTTCGATCGGTCCAAACATGTCCGCTCGAGCGGTCCAAACCCTAATGGGCCTAATGAGCGATCCACTAACCTAAAACCTATACATTTTGACCATTTCTAGTATTACGAGCCCAGATCTAACGTTCTAAGACATTGACTCGATACAAGACGTAATCAGCAGATGTAGTGCACCAACAGACTCCCCCTCAGATGTTGATGGAGTCGACTATCGAGTCACACCATGCTGTCTTCAATTCTTCAGTCTTGGTCAGTCTTCGGGCTTATCTCTCTTTGTCATTCTATCATTCTAAGACACGAACGAAGATGTAGTCAACAGACAACTGCACCAACAGATATTACCCCGGTTCACATACCCCCCAACCATCATCATCTGCCCGTTCATCATAATTACCCCCGTCATCCGAGTATTCCGAGTGAATACTCACGTGTTCCGGCGATTGGTAACCGGGAACACTAAACGGCTCATCATCAGGGATGGCATTTCGCAAGTCATCAATGTTAAAGAACGGGTCTTCGTTCGCGGGATTGTCGCGGTCTCGGTTGCCTCTACGATCGAATTAACATTCCGATCATCAAGTTGAGTTGGTAAGGAGTTGTGTCGGTGAAGGTTTTGTTGTTGAGGTGTTCTTTGGTTATTATTGGGACCTTGGTTTCGAAAAGGTGGTGTGGGTGGTCTTGAGTTGTTACCACCACCCAGTTGATCTTGAGGTATATGTTGGACATTTTGGGCGGGATGGAAGGTTCCTCGAGATTGAAATTGGTTTTGGTTGAGGCTTGGGTGATTGGAGTTTTGGTTTAGCATTGAATCGGTTTCAATGGATGGTGTGGATTGTGGATCTTGGGTGACATGGTTAGAAACAAGGGTTGCTTCTAACCGGCTTGCTAGATTCCATCTTGCAACTCTCTCAATTTCCGGTTCGTAGACTAACGGTGAAGTCCTCCCGGAATTCCGTGTACGCATGCACTACCTATAATCTGCACAAGTAACACAACCCGCGTAACAAGGAGAAAGACAAAGTACAAAAAGAGCTAAGCAATTTAAACAGTTAATCACAAAAATACAAACAAGTATCCAAACACAAAGCGCACTAACTCCCCGGTAACGGCGCCAAAATTTGATCGGAGTGTCGCGCTCTGGTCAAAGATAATATTTAGATACCCAAATTATCCTTAACAAATAGTTAGTGGTAGTAAGTGGTCGAACCACGAAGAGTATGTGGTTTGCGAATAGACTTGAATGAATTCTTAAAAGGTGTCACAATTATGAAGATTGCTAACTTGTTTTTATGATTTTTTGATTTATTTTGAAAAGATATTTAAATGTAAATAGCAAATGGGTTGGATTAACTAACAGAAATAAACAATTGCAAGAAACATAATTGATGGTTTAAACCAAGATATGTAAACAAGGTTCACACCCGGTTCAGTAATTGAAGTCCTAGGGTTGCTACACGTTTTAGATTTGATTCAATTGCAAAAGTGATTAACGGAATTAGTGTTACGTGGTTTAGGTGCCAAGAGTTATCGACATTGTAGACAACGGAACGCAATGCACTTTGTTACCAAGAACACGTAAATCCTAACTTAGATAAGGCATGAGTGCACAAATTCATCTCGTAAAGTCATAACTTTATCATCGTTAGATAATTCACAAATTCAATTCAAATGCACGACAATTATATAAGGATTCAAAATGAAAATACAACTTGTCACAATCAAAATTCAAACAATGTTCAACCCTAGGAACTTACAATAACCTACATCAGGGTGAAACCTTCAAGAAATTAGCCGCTCATGGTGAACGGGACTTGATCAACGGATGATGGAGACTTGAACTTGAGCATCTTGAAACCTTAAGAATGATGAAAATGGTGGTTTAGGGTTTATGGTGAAAATGGTGAGGATGAATGGATTGAAGAATTGGTTAGGGTTAGGATGTAGATGATGATGATTCGGTGTGATATGTGATGACCAAGATGGATTGGAAGTGAAGTGATCCCTTGCTTATGGCTCCAAGACTCCTATTCAAACTCAAAAGAAGTGTAACTCCCGTTTTTTGTGGTCAAAAGGTGTTTAAATTCGTTCCCAATCAACAAAAGACCAAAATTCGCGAATCGGTGCCAGAAAACCCATCGCCAACGGTATGTGTGACATCTGTTTTCGTTCGACGCCTAATATTGCTATCTATGAGCTTTTTGTGCGACGTGAACATCTACGGGGCATCGCCGACGGCCCTTTTGGGCGTCGGCGACAGTACTTACAACACCAAATCTCCATTTTGCACATATCTCACTCTCGGTTTAACCGTTTCGCGACCTGTTGATCCATTTTTCATCCCAGTAGCCTGTAAAGCCCTCGAAAAGCTACTTAAACTCCTTAAGACCTGCAAAACACATATCTAATCAAAAGTAGGCTTTTCAAGATTAAAAATTAAGTAAAAACCCAAACTTAAACATAAACGAACACCGTTATTCGACCATGTATCAGATATTCTATGACAACACCAAAGAGCCCAGGTCTCATCACAGGGCCAAGCATATTCTAAGAAAGTTCCACTACATACGGGAAATTGTGGAACGTGGAGACATCGTGATAAGCAAAGTGAACAAAGATCAAAACCTAGCAGACCCGTTTACTAAGCCCATGACTCAGGACAAGCATGGTCAGCACATGGGTGCTATCGGGCTTAGATTAGCTAGCAGTTTGTTTTTATTTAGTATTTGGATGTACGAACTTTTAACAGTTGTACTTTTTGAATTCATTGTTGATTTACTAGTTAAATGCAATTCTGAATCTTATAATTGTGTTCGATTTTTAATACGTTTAATCCGTGAATCTTGCATTCTAAACTATCTGTAGTCGGTCAGACTCGTGGGAACGATTTTGAATTAGGACTATTCTGACTTTGGACTCAAGGAGTTGACTTCCAAATTCATAGACCTCATTGAGAATGACCTTGGATGTAACTCGCATCAAATCATCTTCATGGATTTTAGTCATAAGATGATTTGATATTGGTATACTCATTTAGTATCCTTTGACCTAAGATACATATTAGAACTTCGGTTTACCAAGGATTATTCTTTGATTACTGTCAACCACTGTCGCGTAACTGCCAGTCATAAAGGCTTTAATTAGGAATAGTTCTGAAGTTCAGTGGGAGTTGTATGTAGTCGATATGGGATTCTGTACTCTTACATGATATGTAACAGTTAGACATTGTGGCGCCCTCGTAGATTCAAACTGGTGAAGTGTAAGGCCTTACCCAAACTTACTGTGTGTTTGTTTGGACCACTTTAACTCTTGATCGAGAACAATAATAATTGAACACCGTATGAAAATGAACTTAATCCATGTCTCATTGATTCAATTTATGTCTTTTACAGAAAGCATGAATGATAACAATTACCATAAGTCTATTTTCTTGCAATAGTAAGTTGTAACTAATAGCAATGTGTTCTGGTTAATGACTTTAAAGTGTCATACCTTGTTGGGGGCAGCCATGTGCAGCTAGAGCGCCGCTGACTATCTGCATTGAGGATTTTATCGAAGGTCGTCCAAGTGGGAGATTGTTGGGTTTATATGTACGGGTTTGATAAGTCAACGCTGCTGACGGAGCTATGACCTGTAAGAGTTACACCTTGGGTAACGAACATTAAATCCACTTAACTTGGTTAACTGGTGATCACGAACAATTAACGGAACGATAAATATAATTATCTAGAATAATTATATATCCATGAGAAACAGGATTTATTATTTATATGTGTTATAAATAATTTAACGTTTAATTACTTATTTAATTAAATGTTGTCTTTGAGGGCTTCGTATCATGTTTGGGCTTGTACCAGTCGTATTAGGCTTTGTAGGGCCCAAAGATAATTAGTGATAGTTATTAGGGTGTATGAGATAAAACCTAATTACCTATTTATATTATATTAGATATAATATGCTAATGATCTTTGACAATTATGAAAAAGAAGTTCTGCCGTCAAAACCAAAAGGGTAATTATAACAACCCTCCAAAATAAATTTCGACACCCCTAAAATAATTAAAATGTCCCAATACGTCTTAAAATACAGCCCAGAATACCTTATATAATTAAATATTAAATAAAAATCAATTTTATTAGTCGCTCGCGGGCCGCGAAGAACCCTTAAGGGTCTTACGCAGAGCGCGACAGATAGCCACCAGAGCTCACCCGGTGCTGCCACGTGTCGGGCGGTGTATCGAGGCTATGAGTGCTGACTGGTCATAGCTAGGCCCTACAACCCTATGTCGCGGGCCGCGTAAGACCTTGGTGTGGTCTTCACGGGGAGCGACAGACCCCCTGAACAGCCCTATATATATAAAGGTCGAGCATTCAGTCCCAACTCGCACCACACAACTTTCTCTCTCGTATTTCTTCATAATTAAAATAATTTTCGGGTATAATACCCCCTAAATAACGAGGTTCTGCCTCGTTGTAAGTATCATAACCCCCGGTTACGTATTAGATACATTGCCCGATTGATCCAGGGTTCCGTAACGGCTGTCATGGTTCTGCCCGATGTAGTCGTTGGAATACCGTCTCGGGGAGGGTATTACTAATGTAAATATTGGGTTATTATACTAACACGTGTGCATTTGTATAATTTATAGATAATCACCAGGAAATCCTTAAAGAAAACCCTAAGACAGCAATGTGAGTAATCTCCTTTTTATAAACCTTTTTTTTTACAAACAGTTTTTACAAAACCTCAAATGTTTTACATTATGTTAAACAGAGATTGGGTATTTGTATTCTACAATTATCGTCGGTATGTTGGGGTTTTGTATACAAAATTTGTTACTACACTGTGAGTAGTAACATGACCACAAGTCGGGTTGACAGTACCGTGGGTGGTAATTAAAGTAGATGGAAAGAAATGTAATTGTGAGATCGCCCTCAATACTGTAAAATGGTTTTACATATCTTGATTAAACTGGGATTCACTCACCCGTATTTCCCATTGACAAAATGTTTTTAAACGCGTTTCAGGTAACAAAATGTGAAAGCCAAATAGAAGCCAACTTGACAGCACTGAAGGCTTGGAAAAGTGGCTATAAAGTTACCTAAAATAAAGAGATGTTTTATTTAAATAAAATAGGGTTTATCCCTATAAAATGTGTGTACTTGAAACTTAGGACTTTCCCATGTGTTTAATGTTATAAAAGCGTGGTATTTTACTCTGATAAAATATTTCCTAACTACGGTCCTGATGTAATTTCCGCTGCCAAAATGATAAACACCGATACCACCGAAACTGATCTCGCGGCCGCCCGTTCCCGGGTTTGTTAGGGAACGAGGGTTGCGACAGAAGGTGGTATCAGAGCTAAACCACTGATTCAGCCACAGAAGTGTTCTGCTGACACCAAAATATTATATGTTAGGAAATTAATTACGGAACTACGTGCATATCTGTATATTATTGTTGTGTGTTATTTGACTATTTGTTAGTTTATAGTATGAGCGACCAAGGACCTTCCGACGCCTACCGTCAGTTGTCCAGCTCACCTAGGAGCGAAGGCACCTCTTCACAGCCTGCCCTCTCAGGGTATTCAGCTGACAATGAAGATGAGATATTCGTGTTTAAGGCTCAGTCTAAAGAGTCATTCCCTCCTAAAAAGAGAGGATGGTTCAGTAGGGGAGCGCATGAACGTAGGAAGAGGATGAAAAAGTTACAACAGCAGCGAGCTTTAGCCGTCGCTAAGAGAGAAACAGATGCTCACACATAGGATATGCTCAATAGGAGTTTAGCAAATTTTCATATTCTAGCAACTACAGCTACAGATCCTAATCTAGAGCAACTCGTAGCACCCCAACCATTACCACTGTTTCCCGCACAGCCAATGGAAATTGAAAACAACCCAGAAAACCAAATCCCAATGCCTGACCTTGACCCAACTGAGATACCTAGAATACCAGCACCCAATCCCTTAGACCCAGACTACGACCCGTGGTTTGACGACCATAGGGATTACCAGCAACGCTACCCAATACCAGAAGACAACCCCATGCCAAACCTAGCAAGAATTGGACCCTCTAGATCCCTATTATGATAATGATCTATACATCAGATAAATTCTAGAGAATCCTTACCCTTACCAAGAACCCATGCCCCAGTTCCCAAACCCAGTACCAGCCCCTGCACCCCCAACGAGTGTAGAGAATTTGCAAGAACTCCGAACCTTTGGTGAGGAGATTTTAGAAAGTAGTGAGAGAATGAGGCAGGTCGGAGAACGACTCGTCTGGAAGTATGACGAGCGTAATATGGAATTCTGGATGAACCCATATCAGTGATGGTGATAGTAATAATAATAACAATAATAAAATAATAATATATATAATATGTGTGTATGTTTGAAAAAAAAAGAAAAATATAGATAATAGATCAAAGAAAAATCTAGATAATAGATATAGATGCCTAATAGTATTGTAATTTCAATTTCAGTTGTATTGTAATATATATATGGATGCATAATATAAGATAGAGTAAGTCGCAATGTTCGACGATTTTGACCAATATGCGTGTTATGTGACCATTTGTATTAAATATTATCTTGTGATATTAATATGTGATAAATGTTTAAAATTCAGATGGACAACGAAGTGGACCAGGAAAACCAGAATAACGATAACCAAAATAACAACGATAACCCGAACAGCGATAACAATGGAAATCAAATGGATAACAGTGCCATCCAATACATAGTGGCACAAGGAATTATAGACACAATGCCATATATTATTAAAACGGTTAAGGAAGCGGAAAATAAAAGTGATCATGGCAGTAAACGACCAACTGAACCTGAACACAGCATAAACAATGGACCCCTACTTCAGGTGCCCATTCCCAAAAGAAGAAGAACCATGTCTTATGGTTGTTCTTATAAAGAATTATGGTCTTGTAAACCAATGGAATTCTCGGGCAATGAAGGGGCTGTTGCCTCTCTACGCTGGATAGAAAACACTGAGGCAGTCTTAAAAATAAGCAAGTGCGCAGAAGAGGATAAGATAATGTTTGCCTCCAATCTGTTTAAGAACTCAGCTTTAGAATAGTGGAACACTATCCTCCAATCCAGGGGAAGTGACAGGGTGTATAATATGGAATGGGAGGAATTTAAAAACATGGTAGAAAGGAAATTTTGTTCACCCAATGAAAAAGAACAGATAGCAAATAAGTTTTTAAACTTAGAATGACTGGAGTAGATAGTAAGGGTTACACTACGTTATTCTTTGAATATGCTAGAATAGTACCAACCCTTGCATCACATGAACCAGTATTAATCTACTGTTACATCTGGGGATTAATCAGTCAAGGCGGCTAGACCTCAAACTATAGAAGAAGCTGTAGAACTAGCAAATACCTTAACCGATGAGTTAGTGCGTACACGAGAAGAAGACCAGAGGAGAAACCTAGCTCAAAGGCTTACCCAGGAATTCCGCTATGGTAATTCCAACCGTGGAAAGAACGTAGGTTCTACCTCTGCACCTTATTGTAAGGCTTGCAAAAAGAAGCATTCAGGAAGATGCTCCACCTACTGTAATTTCTGCAAGATACCGGGACATAAGGAAGAAGACTGTAGGAAGAAACCTAGAAATGGAGTGTGCTTCAATTGTGGAAACTTCTCAATCAACCATTAACTAAACTCCCACAAGAATGTCTAGTAGAGACAGCAAATGGGGAAACCGTTAGGATTTCTGAAATCTTGCAGGGAGCAA
Organism: Helianthus annuus; assembly: GCF_002127325.2. Classification (NCBI taxonomy): domain Eukaryota; kingdom Viridiplantae; phylum Streptophyta; class Magnoliopsida; order Asterales; family Asteraceae; genus Helianthus; species Helianthus annuus. The sequence goes on along the minus strand of NC_035433.2, from coordinate 116,697,310 downwards.
GAATAGAATTTTTAAATCAAAAGTTTATTGCAAACCTTTATCCAATGAACCTAGCAGGATTTGACGTTGTATTAGGAATGGATTGGTTAACAGCCAATAAAGCCAGTATTTTATGTGATCAAAAGTCAATCCAAGTAAATTCACCAAAGGGTGAAAAGATCACAATTAAAGGAGATAAACCCTCTAGATCCACAAAATTCATCTCTGTGATGAAAACAGCGAGTTATGTTAGAAAAGGATTGTTAGTGTACTTGATTTCCATCATCACTAACACTAAAGGAAAAGAATTGAAAGATATTTCAGTCGCATCATAGTTTCCTGATGTGTTTCCAGAAGAATTACCAGGACTACCGCCAGACAGGGAAGTTGAATTCAGAATCCATCTGCTACCAGGGACAGCACCGATTGCTAAAGCACCTTACCGTTTGGAACCCGCAGAAATGCAGGAACTAAAGAAACAGTTAGACGAATTGTTGGAGAAAGGATTCATAGAGCCAAGTTCATCGCCATGGGGAGCGCCGATCTTATTCATTAAAAAGAAAGATAGATCGATGCGTATGTGCATCGATTACCGCGAATTGAACAAGGTCATGATTAAAAATTGGTACCCATTACCAAGAATCGATGATCTGCTCGATCAACTGCAAGGAGCTCGATTTTTCTCTAAAATCGATTTCCGCTTAGGATATCATCAATTAAAGGTACAGGAAGAGGACATTCCTAAGACCGCATTCAGAACAGGGTATTGCCATTATGAATTTACTGTCATGCCATTTGGTTTAACCAATGCCCCAGCTGCATTTATGGACATGATGAAACGAATATGTAAGCCATATTTGGATAAATTCATAATTGTTTTCATAGATGATATTCTCATTTACTCCAAAAATAAAGAGGAACATGAAGAGCATTTGCACGCACTTCTAAATTTATTGAGGAAGGAAAAGCTGTATGCAAAGTTTTTGAAATGCGAGTTTTGGTTAGAACAAGTACAGTTTCTTGGACATTTAGTCGATCATGAAGGAATTCATGTGGATCCCACAAAGATCGAGGCAATTACTAAATGGAAAACCCCTGAATCACCAACTGAGGTTAGAAGTTTCTTAGGATTGGCTGGTTATTATAGAAGATTTATCCGAGATTTTTCTAGAATAGCCATTCCCTTAACTAAGCTAACCTGTAAATCTGTTAAGTTTGAATGGGAACCAAAACAAGAAGAAGCCTTTAGAATTCTTAAGCAAAGGATGACCAATGCACCCATACTAGCGTTACCAGAAGGAACTGAAGACTTTGTAGTTTATTGTGATGCTTCTAAGTTAGGTTATGGATGTGTGTTGATGCAACGTCAAAAGGTTATAGCCTATGCATCTAAGCAACTTAAGAATCACGAAGAGAATTATTCAACCCATGATCTAGAATTAGGAGCCATAATTTTTGCTCTTAAGATTTGGAGACATTACCTTTACGGTAGTAAGTTTACCATTTACACTGATCATAAGAGTTTAAGGTATGTTTTCGGGCAAAAGGAATTGAATATGAGACAAAGACGCTGGATGGAAATTCTTAGTGATTATGATTGTAATATCCAGTATCATGCAAGAAAGGCAAATGTAGTAGCCAATGCTTTAAGTCGAAAGTATCTTGAAAAGCCAAAAAGAGTACGTTCTCTTAAATTAAATCTACAAGTAGATTTAAATGAACAGATCAGACAGGCACAAGAATCAGTAATCAAGGATGATACTGAGAAATTGAAAGGAATGATTAATGAACTAGAACAAGGAATAGATGGAATTTAGAGATTCCATAAGAAAAGAATGTGGATACCTAAATTAGGAAACCTACGCCACCACATATTAGAAGAAGCCCATAAGTCTAAGTATACGATGTATCTGGAAGTGATAAGATGTATCAAGACTTAAGAAAGAATTTCTGATGGATAGGAATGAAGAAGGATATAGCAGCTTATGTTTCTCAGTGTCTAACTTGTTCGAAAGTTAAAGCTGAACATCAGAAACCCTCAGGTTTATTGCAGCAGTTAGAAATGCCGGTATGGAAATGGGAATTGATAACAGTGGATTTTGTTACCAAATTACCCAAAACAAGGAAAGGAAATGATACAATCTGGGTGATTGTAGACAGGCTAACTAAGTCAGTTCATTTCTTGCCAATGAAAGAAACCATCAGTATGGAACAATTAGCTAAGTTATATGTAAATGAAATAGTTTCATTACATGGAATTCCTTTATCAATTGTTTCTGATAGAGATAGCCGTTTTACCTCTCATTTTTGGACAAGTTTCCAAAAAGCAATGGGAACCAAGTTTAATCTAAGCACAGCTTATCATCCTCAAACGGACGGACAAAGCGAAAGGACCATTCAGACAATGGAAGATATGCTTAGAGCTTGTGTAATTGATTTCGGAGGTAATTGGGACGATCATTTACCATTAATAGAATTTTCTTATAATAACAGCTATCACACAAGTATCAATGCTGCACCATTCGAAGCACTTTATGGACGAAAGTGCCGAACCCTAGTTTATTGGGCAGAAATTGGAGAAAAGCAACTATCTGGACCTGAAATAGTACAAGAAACAACCGACAAGATCATTCAAGTCAAGGAACGGCTGAAAGCAGCACGTGACAGACAAAAGAGTTACGCTGACAACAGACGAAAACCACTGGAATTTCAGGAAGGAGACAAAGTGTTACTGAAAGTCTCTCCTATGAAAGGAGTGGTAAGATTCATCAAAAGAGGAAAGCTAAGCCCCAGGTACATTGGGCCTTTTGAGATTATTAAAATAATAGGACATGTAGCCTATCAGCTACAACTGCCAGAGGAAATGGCAGGAATACATGATGTATTTCATGTATCTAATCTCAAGAAATGCTTAGCCGATGAATCACTGGTAGTGCCTCTTAAGGATATAGAGGTAAATGAGCAGTTAAAATTTGTAGAAAGACCTCTACAGATTGAAGATAGGAAAGTCAAGAATCTACAACACAATAGATTAGTTCTAGTCAAAGTAAAATGGGATTACAAGAGAGGACCAGAATACACTTGGGAGCTTGAATCAGAGATGCAAAGAAAATATCCACACTTATTCCAGTAGACCTTGAGGACGAGTTCTAAAACAAGGTGGGGAGGATATAACAACCCTCCAAAATAAATTTCGACACCCCTAAAGTAATTAAAATGTCCCAATACGTCTTAAAATACACCCCATATGCAAAAACCGAGCCCAGAATACCTTATATAATTAAATATTAAATAAAAATCAATTGTATTAGTCGCTCGCGGGTCGCGAAGAACCCTTAAGGGTCTTACGCGGGGCGCGACAGCTAGCTGCCAGAGCTCACCCGGTGCTGCCACGTGTCGGGCGGTGTGTCGAAGCAATGAGTGCTAACTGGTCATAGCTAGGCCCTACAACCCTATGTCGCGAGTGTAACACTCTACTTTTTCTTTTTTTTATCCATTCTTATCATCAAGATAGAACTATTCATTATAAACGTTAAGCCAAAACATTTACATTAATATTTTTCCAAGTAGTTACTAATTTAACAACATTCAGAAACACCATTAAGATACATAAGTATTCCCATGACTACACCAGTCCGATTAACTACGCATAGTAACAAAAGTTGTAGGTTAAGATCTTGATAGTTTTCGGTTCGATGGCTTTGACTTAATCATCATCCACATGCTTGCTTTACCTAAAGCTGAAAATTTTAACAAACATTAGTATTAAGGTCCCTAGGAATTAGCATAATCAAAACTACGCTTTAAACGGATTCGATTAACTAAAATATGCAAAACTTCAACAAAAAGGTTGGGCACTACCGTAGCTTACGGTGGCCACCGTAAGCTACGGTAGCCACTGGGCAATGAGAGTCTGCCGTAAGACAGAAGAAAACCACCGTAACAACTTTAGTCAGTACCGTAAGCTACGGTAGCTACCATAGCTTACGATAGCTCTCTCGCGCCCCGCGTAAAACCAAGCTGAGCTTACGCGGCCCGCCAGAGACTCATCTGCAGCAATTTCCTTGTTGTTTTGTTGTTTTGCTGTTTTGACCCGTTTGTTCTCATTTCTCACTTTTAAAACATCAAAATACAATACGGAACATTCCAAAATTTCTAGTGAGACTTATAATTTCTTGTCTACAAAATATTAATCATTTTCATAGCATAATTTGTAACGAATATGCATCATTGGATACATAATCATACATATATATGTTTATTCAACATTCTAACCAACTTTATCCTAGTGTTCATTCTACCCGAGACCATACGGACGGGATATTATTTCGTACTATAGAGACCCATTCCCGGGTTCCTTATCTTACTTATCTCACGTTCCCTATTACCGGGTTTACGTTTTTCATTATTCGACCCGTTAGTGATCTAAGTGTATAGACATAGACCACTTGTGAAATATGACTTGGGATACATCCATCCCTTTTACCCATTCCCGGATTCATTATTTTCAACACTCACGCTCTCATTACTGGTTTGCATGTTTAATAAATCACTACCCGTCAACCGGGCTCAAAGTCTACGGATAAGGTACTCATGTTACCCGGTTTGTACCTACCCTTACTAACCCCTTTGGTTTGCTCTTATGAAGTCCATCATTTATGCAAACTAAACCACTCAACTCTCATATTTTAATATATCAACGATTATCGATAACAAAAGACTAAATACAATATTAATGAAGCGTATAGCCACGTACCTTATTGCTTTTCCTTCAACTTTGCGTTTGCCCCGGCTTGACTCCCCGAAGCTTCACCCGAGTTGCCTATAACGTGCAACCCGATTGTTAATACTTCTTTTTCTCAAATTTACAATATGCACATTTGTTCCATATTTCACTCACAATTTCATGTCAACATCATTTGGTGAATTAATCAGACTTAATAGTTCATTCAAGCGTTTCGTCAAACACTTTATGTGCATAATTTACTAGTAGCCATATCATTCTTGTTATTGAAGTTTTCTAATAACCAAAACTCCAACTTATCAAGTATACATGTTTACTATAACCTTTTTATATCAAATTTCTGATTATCATTTGTTCAACATCATTATTAACCTTCCAGATTTCATGAGTACGATTATACATCAAAAACCCATTTGTTCATACTTGTGCATTCAACCAATTACCTAGTCATAGCAATTGTTCCACTTATATTTATCAAAACTTTACTTGGAATCATGTAGATTACACTATTTTTAACATAATTTCAGCAGATTACTACTCAATTATGCATCATAGATTTCATCAAGAACTCAATACACAAGTATACATCAAATTCTCAACATACCTTATGAAGAGAGGATGTTATGGACTCTAATTCAGCAACATGCAATCAGAATCGTTTTGATTTAAGGTTGAATTTGATGGAATTGGTAGTGAGAAACATGAACTAGGGTTTGGTTGGGTTTTTCCCCTCCTGGCCGCACCCCACCTCATGCACACATCAATGTGTGTGTTTTTGATTTATTTAATTTTATTAAACCAAGTTCCATACTTTACATATTCAGCCCCTCAAGTTTCTTTATTAACCTAATGTTAATTAAGTTAACACCTTATTTTAAAGGGTATGGTCTTTCTTAGCTATTAAATATTTTTGGGGTGTTACAACTCCACGCCCCTTAAAGAGGGTTTCGTCCCCGAAACCATCATGCACATATAAAATCATAATCGCATACACGTACCGAAAAGCGAAGGGTAGAGTCGCCTCATTTCTTCTTCAGACTCCCAAGTGGTGTCTGATTCTTTCCGGCGCTCCCACTTGACTTTTACTTGATCGATTTCTTTGTTCCTCAAACCCTTAACTTTACGGTCGAGGATTGCGATAGGCCTCGCTATATAGTTGAGTTTATTATCAACCTCTATAGCGTCAAGGGAAACATAGGTTGTCTCATCCGCTAAACACCTACGTAGATGTGAGACATGGAACCTATTGTGTATTCCTCTTAACTCCTTTGGTAATTCTAGTCAGTAAGCCACCTTACCCACTCGCTCCAAAATTTTAAAAGGCCCTATAAATCGCGGACTCAACTTTCCTCGTTTTTCTGAATCGGATAATTCCCTTCCACGGAGATAAATGGGCTCGGATCGTATCGATTTTCTCGTTCGTGACTCGAATAACATCCTTGGGTGTAAGCTCTCGCGGACCTACTTCATCCCAACATATCGGTGTTCGACATTTTCTACCGTAAAGCATTTCATACGGGGCCCTACCAATACTTGAATGGTAGCTATTGTTATATGAAAATTCGACTAACGGTAGATACGCATCCCAGCTGCCGCCAAAATCTATTATGCATGCTCGAAGCATATCTTCTAATGTCTGTATCGTTCGCTCGCTTTGCCCATCGGTTGCGAGAGATAAGCGGTATGAATCAACAGTTTGGTACCCCTATGTTCTTGAAAGTCACGCCAGAAGTTTGATGTAAAACGGGTACCTCCATTGGACACGATAGTCACCGGCACTCGTGGCATGCTATGATCTCCTTTATGTATACCTCTGACTTTTTCTCAGAGGTATAGGTCCCGCGAATAGGAATAAAATGAGCACTCTTGGTTAGTCCATCTACGACTACCCAAATGGCATCAAATCCCAAGCCGTCCTTGGTAGTTTTGTCAGTAGGTCCATGGTAATATGTTCCCATTCCCAAACTGGGATATCCAATGGTTGGAGTTTGCCATAAGGCTTTCGATGTTTCGCTTAACTTGTAAACAAGTTATATACTTCTCCATATATTTAACCACATCCCTTTTTATTCCTGGCCACCAGAAGTTTTGCTTCAAATACTTATACATTTTGGTCGTTCCAGGATGAATCAAATAGCGAGACTTATGAGCCTCATCAATTAAAAGATCCTTAAAACTACATGTGTTTGGGACCCAAATCTTGCACAACCGGTATTTCATCCCATTACTTCCTTTAATGCTCCGATCTGGGCTTCTCAAACTCGTTCGAGCAAGCCTGAAGTTACTACCATTTGCATGGGCCGTACCCGAATAGGAGTGCATCCTTCCTTTCGACTAAGGGCATCTGCCACTACGTTAGTCTTTCTAGGGTGATAGTGGATTTCGCAGTAATAATCCTTCACAACCTCCAACCGGCGCCTCTGTCTCATATTTAACTCCTTCTGATCGAAGAAGTATTTTAAACTTTTATGGTCGGTGGAAATAATACATTTCACACCATACAAGTAATGCCTCTAGATCTTTAAGGCTAACACTACCGGTGCTAGCCCGAGATCATGAGTCGAGTATTTTGTCCCGTGCGGTTTCAATTGTCTTGAGGCATACACTATTACCTTTCCTCTTCGCATAAGCGCGCACACAAGACCTAAGTGCGATGCATCTGAATATACTATCATGTCGTCTGTGCCATCCGGTAAAGTTAACACCGTGCACATCTTAACTTTTCCTTTAATGTTTGAAATGCCTTTTTTTCTGATCACCTTCCCAGACGAACCTCTCGTTCTTGCGGGTTAGCTCGGTTGAGGCGATGCAGTCTTGGAGAAATCTTGAGTGAATCTCCTGTACTAACCTGCTAACCCCACGAAACTTCTAATTTCGGATAGATTCTATGGAGGGTTCCATTTTGATACAACTTCTACCTTAAACGGATCTACCAATATTCCCTCGGCACTCATGAGATAGCCTAAAAATTTGCACTTCTCGTAATTAAAAGACGCACTTCGAAACTTCGCGCAAAGTTCTTTACGCCTAAGCGTTTCAAGTACTTCACGCGATAACACTCGTGATCCGTTTCGCTCCTTGGATACACGAGGATATCATCGATGAATACTATCATCGATTTGTCTAGTATCGGTTTGCGGACGCGGTTCATGAATTCCATGAAAGCCGCAGTTTCATTTGTTAATCTGAAAGGCATTATTAAGAATTTATGATGTCCATAACACGTTTGAAATGCCCTTATCGATATGTTTTCTTCTTTATGAGCAATACCAGTGCTCCCCATGGAGGAACGCTTGGCTATAATAACCCTTTGTCGAAAAGGTCTTGCAATCTTGACAACAATTCTTATAGTTCCGATGACGCTAATCAATACGAAGCTTTGGCCACCGTCTCCGCGCCCAGAACTAATTAATGCCAAATTCCACCTCGCGTCCGGGTGGTATTTTCATTGGATGTTTCTAGAAAACATCTTTAACTCACGTACAATGGTTACGTCCTAAATCTCTAGAGATTCTTAGTCAAATCGTGTTTGTGAGTCAATTCCGCCTTACATCCATGCTAAATAAGCTTAAAGCTTCAATAAACAAGCAGATTAGGGGACTACAACTTTTCTCTCTATAATAATAACATGTTTCCGCTCGGAAACATTAATTATATTTTCTTATGATTACATACTAATTTTTGCGTGATATCGAATTAGCATATATATATATATATATATATATATATATATATATATATATATATATATATATATCGATTATCACTTGGACTTCTCCCATTAACATGGGAATTAGATCGACGAAGTAGTCTTCATCGTTAATTCTCAATTTACAGTTTCAACACATGTCGTAACCAACAAAACTTTTTATTATTACCTATTTCTACTTTTTAAAGCATAGATAACTTTGTTCATGTGAATGTAGGGTGTTGAATAAATCGATGTAAGACAAAAGATTTATTTGCACCCGTAGCAATTAAAATTCATGTTGAAATTGAATTTACAAGAGTATACCTGAGACAACATCAAGTTTATCTTTAACCTCTGTGGCTATCATGTGGAACGACCTTGTCCTCAATTTCTGGGCATCAGACCTTGTATCAGTTATTCCTTTGGTTCCAAGCCGCTCTGGACATTTACACTTTTTATGTCCCGGCTAATAGCATTTGTGAATTTTTCCACATGTTCTACACTTATGTAATCTTGTTTTTGTAATTCCTTTCTTGGGAGCTTTATTAAACTTTAATTTCCTTGCGGGACTTGGATTCACATCCAACACCCTCCTTTCTTCTCTTTCTTGTAAGATACTATCTTTCAGTTCGGTCATCATATCGTCCACCACCGGCACGATTTTGGTTTGTAATCCATTGATAAACTGCGATAGACTATTTTCTAAAGCCTTTCCGACTTCCTCGGAAATCTTAGCTTTCAATTTGTCTGTCATGAGGGATGCGATATTGTTACTAGCACCTCCCGACATCCCCTTACTGAACTGTTGAAGGTAAATTGATAAATAATTCATTCAATCATTCTCACACTTTTACATGAGAATTTATACTCACTATTCGGCCAAGTATACAACTTTGCCTTAACCGTTTATGCTAAGTGTACTTCCCGGGTTCGAGTATACTATTATACTCCTCCCATACACTTTAAATAACTATTCTTTCTAGTCTTTCAATTTAGGATTTACTTCAAATAAATTCTTACCGGATGTTTGATCAAGCCTTGAACCGAACACATTTGTCTTTAACCTTAGCTCTGATTACCAACTTCTAACACTCTACTTTTTCTTTTTTCTTTTTTTATCCATTCTTATCATCAAGATAGAACTATTCATTATAAACGTTAAGCCAAAACATTTATATTAATGTTTTTCCTAGTAGTTACTAATTTAACAACATTCAGAAACATCGTTAAGATACATAAGTATTCCCATGACTACACCAGTCCGATTAACTACGCATAATAACAAGAGTTGTGGGTTAAGATCTTGATAGTGTTCGGTTTGATAGCTTTGACTTGATCATCATCCACGTGCTTGCTTTACCTAAAGCTGAAAATTTTAACAAACATTAGTATTAAGGTCCCTAGGAATTAGCATAATCGAAACTACGCTTTAAACGGATTCGAATAACTAAAATATGCAAAACTTCAACAAAAAGGTTGGGCACTACCGTAGCTTACGGTGGCCACCGTAAGCTACGGTAGCCACTGGGCAATGAGAGTCTGCCATAAGACAGAAGAAAACCACCATAACAACTTTAGTTAGTACCGTAAGCTACGGTAGCTACCGTAGCTTACGGTAGCTCTCTCGCGCCCCACGTAAAACCAGGCCGAGCTTACGTGGCCCGCCAGAGACTCATCTGCAGCAATTTCCTTGCTGTTTTGACCCATTTGTTCTCATTTCTCACTTTGAAAACATCAACATACAATACGGAACATTCCAAAATTTCTAGTGAGACTTATAATTTCTTGTCTACAAAATATTAATCATTTTCATAGCATAATTTGTAACGAATATGCATCATTGGATACATAATCATACATATATATGTTTATTTAACATTCTAACCAACTTTATCCTAGTGTTCATTCTACCCGAGACCATACGGACGGGATATTATTTCGTACTATAGTGACCCATTCCCGGGTTCCTTATCTTACTTATCTCACGTTCCCCATTACCGGGTTTACGTTTTTCATTATTCGACCCGTTAGTGATCTAAGTGCATAGACTTAGACCACTTGTGAAATATGACTTGGGATACATCCATCCCTTCTACCCATTCCCGGATTCATTATTTTCAACACTCATGCTCCCATTACCGGTTTGCGTGTTTAATAAATCACTACCCGTCAACCGGGCTCAAAGTCTACGGATAAGGTACTCCTGTTACCCGGTTTGTACCTACCCTTACTAACCTTGTTTGCTCTTATGAAGTCCATCATTTAAGAAAACTAAACCACTCAACTCTCATATTTTAATATATCAACTATTATCGATAACAAAAGACTAAATACAATATTAACGAAGCGTATAGCCACGTACCTTATTGCTTTTCCTTCAACTTTGCGTTTGCCCCAGCTTGACTCCCCGAAGCTTCACCCGAGTTGCCTATAACGTGCAACCCAATTGTTAATACTTCTTTTTCTCAAATTTACAATATGCACATTTGTTCCATATTTCATTCACAATTTTATGTCAACATCATTTGGTGAATTACTAAGACTTAATAGTTCATTCAAGCGTTTCGTCAAACACTTTATGTGCATAATTTACTAGTAGCCATATCATTCTTGTTATTGAAGTTTTCGAATCACCAAAACTCCCACTTATCAAGTAGACATGTTTACTATAACCTTTTTATATCAAATTTCTGACTATCATTTGTTCAACATCATTATTAACCTTCCATATTTCATAAGTTCGATTATACATCAAAACCCATTTGTTCATACTTGTGCATTCAACCAATTACCTAGTCATAGCAATTGTTCCACTTATATTTATCAAAACTTTACTTGGAATCATGTAGATTACACTATTTTTAACATAATTTCAGCAGATTACTACTCAATTATGCATCATAGATTTCATCAAGAACTCAATACACAAGTATACATCAAATTCTCAACATACCTTATGAAGAGAGGATGTTATGGACTCTAATTCAGCAACATGCAATCAGAGTCGTTTTGATTTAAGGTTGAATTTGATGAATTGGTAGTGAGAAACATGAACTAGGGTCTGGTTGGGTTTTTCCCCTCCTGGTCGCACCCCACCTCACGAACACATCAATGTGTGTGTTTTTTATTTATTTAATTTTATTAAACCAAGTTCCATACTTTACGTATTCATCCCCTCAAGTTTCTTTATTAACCTAATGTTAATTAAGTTAACACCTTATTTTAATGGGTATGGTCTTTCTTAGCTATTAAATATTTTTTGGGGTGTTACAGCGGGCCGCGAAAGACCTTGGTGTCGTCTTCGCGGGGCGCGAAAAACCCCCTGAAAAGCCCTATGTATATAGAGGTCAAGCATTCAGTCCCAACTCGCACCACACAACTTTCTCTCTCGAATTTTTGCATAGTTAAAATAATTTTCAGGCATAATACCCCCTAAATAACGAATTTCTGCCTCGTTGTAAGTATTATAACCCATGGTTACGTATTAGATACTCTGCCCGATTGATCTAGGGTTCCGTAACGGCTGTCGTGGTTCTGCCTGACATAGTCGTTGGAATACCGTCTCGGGGAGGGTATTACTAATGTAAATATTGGGTTATTATACTAACGCTTGTGCATTCGTATAATTTATAGATAATCACCAGGAAATCCTTAAAGAAAACCCTAAGACAGCAATGTGAGTAATCTCCTTTTTGTAAACCTTTTTTTTTACAAACTGTTTTTACAAAACCTCAAATGTTTTACATTATGTTAAACAGTGATTGAGTATTTGTATTCTACAATTATCGTCTGTATGTTAGGGTTTTATATACAAAATTTGTTACTACACTGTGAGTAGTAACATGACCACAAGTCGGGTTGACAATACCGTGGGTAGTAATTAAAGTAGTTGGAAACAAATTTAATTGCGAGATCGCCCTCAATACTGTAAAACAGTTTTACATATCTTGATTAAACTGGGATTCACTCACCAGTATTTCCCACTGACAAAATGTTTTTAAATACGTTTCAGGTAACAAAATGTGGAAGCCAAATAGAAGCCATCTGGACAGCACTGAAGGCTTGGAAAAGTGGCTATAAAGTTACCTAAAATAAAGAGATGTTTTATTTAAATAAAATAGGGTTTATCCCTATAAAATGTGTGTACTTGATGTAATTTCCGCTGCCAAAATGATAAACACCGATGCCACCGAAACTGATCTCGCGACCGCTCGTTCCCGGGTTTGTTAGGGAACGAGGGTTGCGACAGTAATTCCCTTTGGTTTTCTTTTGATACAATCACAATAGGAAAACAATATATAGCCACCACTTGAAAAGTGCCGCCTTATCCTTTTCTTTTCTTTGTATTGTGACAAACAGCCAATCCAAAGTCGCCGCCGCCCGGTTACCGTGTTCGTGTTCTAGCACTCGTTCGTTGTACCTCGGTGTCTTACACGGTTAATTATTAACCACAAGGTATATTAGATCTCATCGGTAGATTAATTTTCATGTGTATCGTATTTGCATGTTTGTAATATGATCTTGTCCGATTCACTTTTGGTTTTGATTATTTATATTTATTCTGCAGCATTTTTATTAATTATATATTTAGTTAATAAAATATATCAAACCCGTTTTGATAAAAAGTAAAGTTGACACCACCGAATCCCAACAATATACTTCCTAGTCCATTCCAATCAGTGAGATGAAGGAAGGTTAAGCATGTTGAGATTAAGGATTTTGAGAAAATCCAACATTTAACCATGATGTTTTTAATGATTCAGATGAATCACCTATGTTAGAGAGAAGTGGGGTCGATTCGAATGGATTTGTGGGGAGGTGCAAATCCTAGAGCTCTGGCAGAACTAGAAAAGTGTTCCATGACCATAAACGGACACAAGTATGAGGACTTGACTAAACTAGGGAGAGTATTGTGTGAATGTATATTATCGCCTACATAAATGGGGGATTGCTCAAAGACACCGCGTCTACAAGACCCTAGGAGGCTAAGTATGCTTCACAAAAGAAGGTTCAAAGGTTACACCTACCTATCTTGCAATACTCAACTGTTGAACGTGTATCGTTGAAACTTGATAGATCGATTTCTATTCATGTGGGGGATTGTTGGAAATTTGTGAAAATAACACTTTTCACAAATATAGGAAAATGGTTTTTCCTAATTTTGGACTAGAAATAAATATAAGAAACTAAGGTTTCTTTATAAATTTATTTGTGGGTTTGTGTTCTATGTTGGGAGAGCTTCACAACGAACTAAACCAAGTCCAAAACAGAGCTAAGATGAATGAGATATCGATGCTCAAAGTTTGGTGTTTGAAACATAGAATGCTGAAAAAGTGGGAAAGTGGCACCTTGTCCTACATAGGAGGAGAGATGAAACTTAAAGGGGTATTTAAGTGGGAACTCTCCATCCTTATTGTTTCATGGAAGCACACACTAAGTGTACTCGCGAAGGGTGCGGAGCACCCTAACTCACACTCCCGCACGGGTGGCGTTGGCGATGAGGCGCAATGTGGCGCTTTGATGGCGCACTTTGCACTTCACACGCTCGCATCGCCGCGAGCCGCCTTTGTATTTTTTACCACGTGCATGTGGTGGAGCACAGGGGCTACAAGGACCAGGTGGTTGGTGACGTGGCATGCAGGTACATGGGTACGAGGCGCATGACCCAAATGGGTCTGCGCGCAGTGATGCATGATGTGGCAATCTCGTGCGTCCGCGCGCGAGTACACGTGGCAGGTTGGCGCGCATGGGCACTAAAGACGAGCGCGGGCGCACCAAAGTGAGCCAATACGGCGCGACTGTGTGGCTTGCTCGTATAGGCTCATTGGTGGCTGGCGCACGCGCGCATGAAAGTGAGCCAAATCAGCGCGCGCGCAAGGGGCCCTGCTTGCGCATGGAAGTGAGCCAAAATGGCGCACGCGCACATGAGTGTGCAAGACCTGCGCGCGCATGAGTTAGAAGGGCGCGCATGCACCAGTCTGTCCTATGCGCGCGCAGGAGCTTTCAGCAATTAATGACAGTGCAGTTACACTTCAGCATTTGAAACTGACGAGTCAACGATTTTTGACTAAGAATTAAATGACGAATTAAAGTGCATTGAAGACGTTTAATGCAATTTAGTTCTCCCTTCTTTTTCAGTTTCGACTTCAGACCTGCAGTATATATAGGGAGGACCCTGCTGCAGATGTAGACACCGAAATACACAGCTCTGATACAATTTTCTCTCCCTACTAAATACTTATCTTCTTCTTCAAGCAGCAAGGTACAACTTCGGGTTGGAGTCAAGACCGACAGTGCAACTGCTTAGGCTGTTGTATCCTGGAAACAAACGAGTTCTCCTGGGAGACTCGAAATTTGTTTTAAGGGACTCGTGTCTAACACGATGCTCAGCCAAGAACCGTTTTTTCTTTCTACAATTTTGTTCTTGTTTTCTTTTATTTCAGTTGTAACAGTATTGTATTTTTGTTTTCCTTTTACTAGTTGTAATTCAAGTTAATAATAAAATTATTTATTTTATTTTACATGAACGGATTCCTACATCACAGAGAACAGGATTAAAATGATATTTGTTGTAAAAAAAAGTAAAATTCTCATATTTTAAATCTTGATTTCAAGAATCTTTATTATATTATAAATATATTTCGGTCCTTACTTCAAAGCTCTAATATCAATACTATTTTGATAATTTTTATTTAAGGAATATCACGTGTTTGTTTTGTCTACCGTATCTATCAGTTTTAATTAATAAAAGTTACTAATCACTCAAACAACTGATTATGTTGTTCAAATAACCAATCATTTTTTTAATAAAGTTCAAAAGAAAACATTTTTACACATTATTTTTTTCTCGTGCATTGGTATACATGTGTCATATTTGAGAGTTCGACAGAATCCTTCGTACCGAGAATAACATAACAGAGGCAATAATGTCGGATAGCTTTATCTGGCTAAAGAGCAGATCAAAGTTTCAAGATATCGTATGAGAGAGATGGGTGGATTTTAACATAAGAGATATAGTGAGGTAATCGAATTTGATGTAATTGGGGTAGTATTGTATTATGTTTTTCTCTATTTCGTTTTCCTTTTGTATTGTAATTTTCGGGTTTTTACAGCATTTGCTGGCTCTATTCCATTATTCATATAATCTGATATGACCGTTCAAAAAAAAAGTTGGCGTTGCGATTATCAATGTCACTTAATCAACTTCAAACCACAAATTCAAACACCCTCTTAATATAAAAAATACATTATTATAAATCAAGCTAACATGTTTATTTAAAAAAAATCCACAAGTTCCTCATACAATCATCAAATCTCTTGAAAACACAACTAGAATGATTATAAACATTCTTAATTCCTTCATGTTTTTGAACTCGCTTACAATCCACACATCAAGCGGCTGGAGGCTTGACCACAACAGCCGGAAAATCAAGAAGCACAATCTTTTCGATTGCGGCTGAGAATGTTGCCGTGTATTCGAGATGGTTAGGGTGGGTTTGAAAAGCATCAAAATCATCTTTGGACCCAAATGTCATCATTAAAGCATGAGTGAACCCCTGCCTTAGCATCTCCATGCTTTCAATATCCTTTCCCCTGTGACATCAAGTGCAAGGATTGGTTACTTGTATTATCAAAGCTATTATATTTTGTGCAATAATATTTAATGACCAATCCAACCACAAACATTTAGAATTTCTCTATATTTATATGCTTATTTATTTAAATTAAGAATTTTTAACTATTTATTTGTTTAATTTATTTCACTATTTTTTAATTTACAATCTCAAACACCCTTAAAATAGTTATCGCCCGATTAAACGAAATAAGCCATAAAAAGAATTAAATTAAAAAAGATAAATAAAGAAAGTCTCCAAGGAAAAAAATATTATTATTATTTAATAAACAAGTCCAAACACCCACTGTAGTATTACATTTCATTCCTACTCACAACTATCAAATCATCTAACAATTTGAACGGTTTAATGGATAGTTAGTTATACTCAGTAAATCTCACTAATAGCAAAGCTAATGTAGAGTCTGAGTAGGGTAAGATGTAGACAGTCTTACCCTTACCTCATAGGAATAGAGAGACTGCTTCCAGTGAAACTCTATCTTGATAGTAGTTTCGTATCAAGCTTTGGAAATAAGACACACAACAGTCAACAATTAAGACAAATACCGATTAGGCACTCCTCTACAATTGTGTGAAGAAACTGGTTAAAAACTACGATTTAGACACTCGTCTACAGTTGTTCGCCGTTAAAAAAATAACTTTTTCTCGAACTAGAAAGATATAATCACTATAGGGTAACTTTCTCTACCTAGGATTTGGCAATTTGATGAAAACAATAACTCTTTTTAACACCTTACACAACATGTAACTAATACTACTCATAGGATTTGACCATTTTGGTAAAAGTGAGTTCCTGATGCATTAGTACTTGAAGATTAAACTTACCAAACAAAGGATTTGACAGTATCAACTTGAGAAACAAGCTTTTCCAACCCTTTGATAATATCCTCCACCACCACCTCTTCTTTGAACTTCACCACCACCAAGTGTACGAACTCCGCCATCTGCCACCAACAACCACCACCCGAAACCAATATGTGTGTGTAATATATATACACAAGAACAAAGTTAGGCACTAACTAACATATAGCATGTGACACACACACTGACACACACACACACGTATGTAGGTTGAATAATATTCTGGGTGTGTACAAGCCCCAATGCACGAAAAGCAAATGTACAAGTGGGTCAATAACGACTAGTCAGCACTTACGTCGCTGCGTCCCCACAGTCAAACCCACCGACACCATTGTCGGGATTGTGACAAATTTTGTGTTTTTTAGTGTTGTACGTTTTGCTTTTGTGTTTGTACCACCTTGACTTGGTCAATCTTCATTTTTACTATGGTCCAATTTTTACATTAAGCATAATTAAAAAAATTATATTTTTTTTTAATTTATAGATCTTTTCCTACGTTAGTTACTTTTGTTAGGGGCTGTTTGTTTACCTGAGGCTTTTAATGGTTTAAACTTTTTACTGGTTCAGCACTTAATGGTTCAGACTGTTTGTTTCACGATCAGATGTCTGAATGGTTCAGACATTTGCCTCTGAACGGTTAAGCATTATACAGAGTCTGAATGGTTAAGACCTTTAATCTGAATTGGTCGGACATTTGCCTCTGAACGGTAAAACATTATACAGACTCTTAATGGTTCAGACCTCTTACTGGTTCAGCACTTAATGGTTCAGACCTCTTACTGGTTCAGCAATTAACCATTCAGATGTTGCCAAATAGCCCCTTAGTGCAACTATTAAAGGATTGAATGTGGGGGTGATCGGTAAGTATTGAATGTGATGCTCTAACTTTTCGTTAGCTAGCCCATGCCTCGTTCCAAGTTTGTGATCGACAAGAGCCTGAAAGGCATGCCAGCCTGATCAGTGGTGGATTTAGCCACATTTTGTGGGTTCTTAGGAACCCAGTCAGTTTGGAAAAAAAATAGTGAAAATTAGTGAAAACCTTATTATTTAGAAAAAAAAAAAAAGTGATAATCTATCAGAAAGAATCCACTAGAAAAATTTATGGATTCACCACTGTGCCCGATGATGAAATATCTCATTACCAAGGCCTTTGAATCATTTCGTTGAAGGGTGAACTTCACACACTTTAATTTATAGCGTATGAACAACTTATGTTGTGTTTCATTTGTTGTTTGCAAGCATATTACTTAATTCCTGTTTGAACATGAGTTTATAATATAACGTAACTATTTAAATACATAAAATCATTACAAGTTGACACAATATAGAATATGTCTTTTATTATATGTTAAAGAACGAAAGTAAAAGCCCAAATTTGATGAAGTTAAAGTTTATGACGTAAGTATATTTTAAAATAAGATTATAAACTCAAAACATATGCAACGTTTTTATATACATTCTAGCAAATATGTAGCATATTAACGGAATAAACTATACCACTTCACAAAGATTAGTTTTGTTGCAACTTGCATGAACGTAGTGTGTAAAAAGTTTTAAAAATATAGAGCTTTTTATGTACGTAGTGTGTAAAAAGTTATAAAAATATAGTGCTTTTATAAAAATAATAAAAGGATATAATATTAGTTAGTATAATAATAGAACTTGAATTATTGGTTGCACGTGTGGAGCGTCTCTAGTTCTGCAACAATTTAGAACGGGATCATATTTCCGTATCTCAACACATACGTTATGGGAGAGGCTCATTTTTGGAAGATGACTTTTAGCGTTACGTAGATCGGGTATGAGAATAAGACAAAGAGGATGAAGTTAAGGAAATAGAGGATGGACCTAAAATATATATATATATTGTATGTATATGTGTGTGTGAGAAGGGAATGCAACAAATTTTGTCCTTATGTGCCCGTCTCCATCGTCCCTATCTCAACGAATTTGACAATGCCGGGCCTCCGTGTTAGTAATCTGTATGAAATAACCGAACATAATCTGGACAGAAAATAAGAAAAACCGAAGAAATAGTAAACGATTGAACCGGGCTTGTGTTTGACACAATTCCCTTAAACAGATTCGTCGTCTGTTCCCAGGGTACGCCGGTTCGAAACAGCACCGAGCGCTGCCGGACTGGAGCACTTGCCTGAAAAGTAAACCGGAGAATGCTGCAGAGAGATCGAGAGAAGAGATTGTCTTTCGGTGTGTCAAACTGTGTTGGTCTGGTCTAGTTTTATAGTCACAGAACTCATAACCGAATTCTGGACATTATTGCACCGTTTTAAACTGAGAATGGTCATTAGTATAGTTTTTAAAACTGATAATAAAAACCATTTAACACAATAATGATCATCATAATACTGAATAATCATTTCAGTTTAAAACTCATTAACTAGCCCAACTGTTACAGTTTTTGAAGACTAAAAAAAAAGTTAGTCAGTCACGAGTGCAAAAACCGTCTCCCGCGAGCCCGGATTTTCGGAGCTGCATTCGTGTCCGCAGGACGTGCGGGCGTACACGAGTTCAACTAAATCCGGTTCCAATTTTTGCACCCCCCCTGCGCGCACGCGCGAGGGACTTGTGGTAAAACATGTCCATAAAATGATATTTGTTAGGTAAATGCTTTACCTTATAAACACCCTTTTTCTTTGTCTCCACACCAATGTGGGACAAGTGTTTTACCAAATGAGACTACCATTCACACACACCCAAATTCCAACAATCCCCCACATGAATGGAGGTCGATCTCAGAACAACATTGTTCCCATTTAGATTTCAGCAGTTGAGTTTTGCATACGATAGGTAGGTGTTACCCTTTGAACCTTCGCTCATGAAATGCACTTAGCCCACTAGCTCTGAGTAGAACTCGATGTCTTTGAACTCGTCTGCCGTTTGTGTAGACGACAATGCACTTCACACAAGACTCTCCCTGACAAAGTCAAGTCCTCATAGTTATGTTCGTTATGGTCATGAACATGGTGCCTGGTTCTGCGAGAGCCGTTAGGTATTGTGCCCCAACAATACCCTTCGAAGCGACCCCACTTCTCTCTCACATAGGTGATTCACTATGTATGTTTACTTTAGTCGAATTATTAAAAGCCATAGGCTTAGCCTCACACTTGTCACTTTTAGGAATGGACTAGGAAGTTTATAAATCTTTATCATAAACCACCTTATTAAAAGCGTAGGGTTATCCCCCCACAGTGACCTTACTTATTCATACAATTAGGTTTTCCTATTGAACTCAATTCTTGGGATCTCCAGTCTATTGAGTTAGGTTTCCATCATATGAACTTCATTTTTTAAGGGCTTCAGTCCCATTCCCATGGACGACTTCTGTACTAACTCTCTACTTAGGCCTTTTGTCAGCGGATCCGCAATATTATCCTTTGACCTCACGTAGTCAACAGTGATAATTCCTGTAGAGATTAGTTGTCGTATCATATTATGTCTACGTCTGATATGTCTGTTGCTACCATTATACATTGTGCTACGAGCTCTGCCAAGTGCCGATTGGCTATCACAATGTATACAAATGGCCGTTGCCGGCTTAGGCCATCTTGGTATATCCTCAACAAATTGACGTAGCCATTCTGCCTCTTCACCTGCTTTATCTAAAGCGATGAACTCAGATTCCATCGTGGATCTAGCAATAACCGTTTGTTTTGATGATTTCCACGATATCGCTGCACCTCCAAGTGTGAATACATACCCACTTGTTGCTCTGGAATCATTCGTGTCAGATATCCAATTTGCATCACAGTGTCCTTCTATAACTGCTGGATATCTGTTATATTGCAACCCGTATTCTCGAGTGTATCTTAAGTAACGAAGCAACCGAGTGATACAGTTCCAATGCATTGAACTTGGGTTGCTTGTGTATCTACTTAGCTTGCTCACAGCAAATGCTATGTCTGGTCGAGTACAACTCATACGATACATCAAGCTACCAATAATTCTTGAGTATTCCAACTGGTTTACGGGTTCACCTCTATTCTTGGCTAGATGTTGACTTGTGTCAAGTGGAGTTCTAGCTTCATTGGAGTCATTTGCATTGAACTTCTCAAGAATTTTGTCCACATAGTGGGATTGACTTAAAACGAGTCCATTTTGGGTTCGCGTGATTTTGACCCCCAAAATCACATCCGCCAGACCCATGTCTTTCATGTCAAATCTTGCTTTTAGCATGTTCTTTGTAGATTTTATGATTTTGTCATCGCTTCCAGCAATGAGCATATCATCTACATATAGACACAAAATGACATATCCATCAGATGTGTCCTTCACATACACACACTTGTCACATTCATTGATTTTGAACCCAGCATCAAGCATGACATGATCAAACTTTTGATGCCATTGTTTTGGAGCTTGTTTCAATCCATACAAGGATTTCACAAGTTTACATACTTTCTTTTCTTGCCCAATAGCTGTGAAGCCTTCGGGTTGCTCCATGTAGATTTCTTCCTCTAGAATTCCATTCAAAAAAGCTGTTTTCACATCCATTTGGTGAACTTCCAAATTTCTAATGGCGGCAATGGCAAGCACCAACCTGATGGATGTTATTCGTGTAACTGGCGAATATGTGTCAAAGTAGTCTAAACCTTCTCGCTGTTTATATCCTTTGATCACCAACCTTGCTTTGTACTTATCGATGGTTCCATCTGGTTTCATCTTCTTCTTGAAGATCCATCGATATCCTAGTGGTTTACATCCTTGAGGAAGGTCCACTAGTTCCCTGGTATGGTTCTGTAAGATAGAGTCTATCTCACTTTTGATTGCCTCCCTCCACTGAGGTCCTTCTGAGGAATGTACCGCTTGTTGGTACGTTTGAGGTTCGTCTTCTACCATATAGGTAAGAAACTCAGGTCCAAAGGATTTTTCAGTCCTTTGTCGTTTACTTTTCCTGATTTCAACTTCCTCGGTCTTAGATTGTTCTCGAGGTTCATCGTTTTCAACTTCACCCTCGGGAACAATTTCCTCAACCGGTCTAGAAGAACTCGGTTCACTTTTATCTAAGCATGGGAACACATGTTCAAACCATGATGCATCCTTAGATTCAATTATGGTGCCTTTGCATATTCCAGGGTTCTTGGAATCATGCACAATAAAACGATAAGGACCATAAGGACGGGTGTATCCTATTAATACACAATCCACCGTTTTGGGACCTATTAGTAGCCGCTTAGGTGGTGTGACCACCACCTTAGCTAGACACCCCCACACTTTCAAGGATTTATATGGTGCTTTCTTTCCCGTCCATAATTCGTATGGCGTTACATCCTTTTTCTTATTGGGTATCATGTTCAACACATAATTTGCCGATAAGATTGCTTCCCCCCACATGTTTTGGTTTACACCGGAGCTTATCATCATTGCATTCATCATTTCTTTCAAGGTACGATTTTTCCGTTCCGCTATGCCATTTGATTGAGGGGAGTAAGGAGCTGTGAGTTCGTGGATGATTCCACTTTTTGCACATACGTCAATAAAAGGTGAAACATATTCACCTCCTCGGTCGCTCCTTACAATTTTGATTTTCCGATTTAGTTGATTCTCAACTTCGGCTTTAAACAAGATAAACTTGTCAATAGCCTCGTCCTTACTCTTAAGTAAGTACACATAGCAATACCTTGTACTATCATCAATGAACGTGATGAAGTACTTGTTCCCACCACGAGTAGGAATTGCGTTTAGATCACACACATCAGTGTGGATCATCTCGAGGGGTTCGGTGATTCGTTCCACCTTTTTGAATGACGATTTCGTTTGTTTTGCTTCTACACAAGTTTCACATTTATTAATTGAGTCGATATCGAATGTTGGTATGCAATCAAGTTTGATTAAACGACGAATGGAATTATAATTTACGTGACCTAGTCTACCATGCCATAAATTAGAAGACTCAATCAAGTAAGTAGAACTAGTAGCATTTTCTTTCATTGCATTCACGACAATTACATTGAGTTTAAACATTCCATTTAGGGCATAGCCCTTACCAACATACACACCATTTTTGGTCAACACGACCTTATCCGACTCAATCACCATTTTGAACCCGAACTTGTTCAATTGCCACCCCGAAACAAGGTTCTTACGAATTTCTGGAACATACAACACATTGGACAATGTGAGTTCTTTTCCAGAAGTCATCTTCAAAACAACGTTGCCCTCGCCTTTTATTTCCGCCGAGGCAGAATTTCCCATGAAAACCTTTTCTCCATTAGTCACCTCCTTGAAGGTGTTGAAAAGGCTTTTGTCAAAGCACACATGTCGAGTAGCCCCCGTATCGACCCACCAATCCTTGTTATTTTGCCCAACTATGTTCACTTCCGTGACCAAAATCGAGAGGTCCGTGACCATGGCAACAAGCTTATCGACTTCATCTACCATGTTCACTTGTTGAGCATTTTCCTTCTTCTTGGGAAGCTTGCATTCGCTAGCCTTGTGGCCTTGCTTTTGACAATTGTAACAAGTTCCAAGGAACTTCTTTTTCCCAACTCCCCCCTTAGGACCAAGGTTGGAGCGTTTCCCATGACTTTTCTTTCCGCCTTTTCCACTGTTTTTTCCCTTTGAAGATTGGCCATGTTCAACAAGATTGGCCTTCACTGTTTCAGGACCATCAATCCATTTCAAAGCCAATTTGTTATCTTCTTCAATACGAAGACGAACAACGAGATCTTCAATGGTCATCTCCTTTCGCTTATGCTTGAGATAGTTCTTGAAATCAACCCAACTTGGTGGCAGTTTTTCAATCATTGCCGCAACTTGGAATGTCTCGCTGAGGACCATTCCTTCCGCATGAATATCATGAAGAATTACTTGCAATTCTTGGACTTGGCTCATGACAGTTTTAGCATCTATCATTTTAAAGTCCAAGAACTTAGCCACCACGAATTTCTTAGTGCCCGCATCTTCTGTTTTTTTATTTGCGATCCAACGACTCCCATAATTCTTTGGCAGTCTTGGCTTTGCAATACACATTATACAATGTGTCCACCAAACCATTCAAGATAAAGTTGCGGCACAGGAAATCCGAATGATTACAAGCATGCATCGCGCTCACAGTTTGAGCATCCATTTCCCCTTCATCAACATGGGGTTTAGGTTCAGTCAAGAACCTTGCCAGATTCAGCGTGGTCAGATAAAAGAACATCTTTTGCTGCCACTGTTTGAAATTCACACCATTGAATTTCTCTGGTTTTTCAGCATGCGAAACTGCATTAGGAAGTGGTGCAACCAGACCGGTAGTGACAGAAACAGCGGAAGTCATGACCGCAGAAACAGCACTGGTCATGACAGCAGAAACAGCAGTAGTCATCGGCTGAGATTCCATTCTGAAAAGTAACATAATGCAGGAACAAATCAGTAATAGATTCTGTTTAAGTTTGTTAGTAATCTGTATGAAATAACCGAACATAATCTGGACAGAAAATAAGAAAAACCGAAGAAATAGTAAACGATTGAACCGGGCTTGTGTTTGACACAATTCCCTTAAACAGATTCGTCGTCTGTTCCCAGGGTACGCCGGTTCGAAACAGCACCGAGCGCTGCCGGACTGGAACACTTTCCTGAAAAGTAAACCGGAGAATGCTGCAGAGAGATCGAGAGAAGAGATTGTCTTTCGGTGTGTCAAACTGTGTTGGTCTGGTCTAGTTTTATAGTCACAGAACTCATAACCGAATTCTGGACATTATTGCACCGTTTTAAACTGATAATGGTCATTAGTATAGTTTTTAAAACTGATAATAAAAACCATTTAACACAATAATGATCATCATAATACTGAATAATCATTTCAGTTTAAAACTGATTAACTAGCCCAATTGTTACAGTTTTTGAAGACTAAAAAAAAAAGTTAGTCAGTCACGAGTGCAAAAACCGTCTCCCGCGAGCCGGGGTTTTCGGAGCTGCATTCGTGTCCGCAGGACGTGCGGGCGTACACGAGTTCAACTAAATCCGGTTCCAATTTTTGCACCCCCCCCCTGCGCGCACGCGCGAGGGACTTGTGGTAAAACATGTCAATAAAATGATATTTGTTAGGTAAGTGCTTTACCTTATAAACACCCTTTTTCTTTGTCTCCACACCAATGTGGGATAAGTGTTTTACCAAATGAGACTACCATTCACACACACCCAAATTCCAACACTCCGGAATTGGTTTCCTGTGCGGCGTCGGGCCACGACTTAGCTGGGACGGTCCCCATACCGTCCAGCCTAAGGCTTTGAACCCAAGACTTCCTCACTTTACTTCCGTCGTTTGTAGGACTTAAACCCAAGACTTCCTCCTTCCAAGGTATTTAAAGGTTTTGTCTTTGCCAATGGACCACCACACCCATTGTAGAGCAGCATATTGTTCTTAATATATTTTTGAACTTTATTTTTTTTAAATTAATTAAGTTGGTTTTTTTTTTGTTATAAAATGATGTTGGCTTTTTGTTATAAATTTTATAAAAGACGTAGTGAGATTAAACAATCCAAACAAACTAAACATATCCATACATTATAACTTATCAAAACAAACATATCCAAATTAAACAAATATTACATGAAAATTAGATTCAATTGTGTACACTACTGCATCATATAAAAATAACATAAACCACTATCGTCATCAATCCGCGTCAGATTCAGTGAGCTCCTCCTCCGTAAAGTTCGGGCCACGCCTAGCAGAGGGTGATGAGTTGTGCCGCTTATAGGACGGGTCTGGAGCCTATAAAAAATTAAACAAAATACTCATTACATTACATAACATTAAAAGTGTTCGTAGAAAATGAAACAAAAACAAAATAACATACCTGCATGGAAAGGTCGGTCAGAGGAAAGAGCGGCATGGTCTGGCCGGACTTAAAAAATGCGGCATGGAAAGGTTGGGCTGAGTATAGAACGGGCCGTAAGGCTATAAGAATTTAAACAAAATACCCATTACATAATATTAAATTGCTCGAAGATAAATGAAATAAAAATAAGATAACATACTTGCATGGACGGGATGGGCTGGGTAGAGGATGGCATGGACGGGTCGGGCTGCTGCGTATAGAACGGGCCCCGGTCTGGATAAACTCGTGGTGGTGGACGGGGTGGAACTGATATACCTATATACTTATACATTTCACCCATGCTAGTCATCAGCCATCTATGTCCTCATTCATCCGGCAATGTCAGAAGCCGCATCTGCTCATTCTGGTTACACAAAATCCTATCGAGAAAACGGCTAGTTGACCGAGGCAACCTAACCGCACGATAAACTCTCTGTGGATGCTGATGATCCCTCTATTCATGCTGAGACGGGACCTCAACATCATCCTGCCCGCCCTCCTGGTCAGTCATCTGAGGCATCTGAACCTCCTTAGCCTCCAAAAGCAGGTGATGTACCAATAGCTTCTTAGGAATCTAGTGGGTTCGATACTCGACTTCTTAGGTTGTACTACATTGATCGGTACACTTCCTGGTTGTGTGGTCTAGGTTTTAGAGAATCTTAGTTATAAATTCAAAACTTAGAGTGTTTAGTTTAGGGTTAAAATTCGTTAGTTTAATTAGACCACTTTGTGCACATTAGATATATATTTTTATATTTTTGTCCATGTATCCTTGTGGATAGGTGTATATGTATATAGGGATAAGTTCGTTATCGAATCAGGGGACCAGGGGAACCGAATTGCCCTATACAGGGGAATCGTATTGCCCTATACGCTTCCTATACTTTACTGACAAGGGAACCGTATTGCCCTATACGTTTCCTATAATTTACTGACAAAGGAACCGTATTACCCTATACGCTTCCTAGACGACTCCCAGACCTTTTCAGACCTATGGGAATCATATTGACTCATACGCTTCCTATTGAGGTCACTTTTCAAACATTTTCATTTATTAACACCTTGCATGTAAGAGAGTAGGTACATCGTACCAATAGGAAGTGTATTGCCCTATATGATTCCTATTGGGGACGCATTTAATGTGTTTAAACCTATGAAAAACGTATTGGGCTATATGTTTCGTATTAAGAGATGTACAAAAATTTTGGAGGATGTCTAGATATACAAAGATGAAGTTCAGGTACAAATTTAACTTGGTGTAGACATGCTATTCTCTTTATGACTTTGTAATACTAAACTGACCTCAAGATTAGTCAGAAAGTGTCATTACAGGTAGTGGAAAGTTGAAAAAAAAGTTTAATGATGTGTTAGTTTACTTTTTTTAGAAATAATTAAATTCATAACATCATTAATGAGTTTTGACCAAGTTCCTTTGAGAATTTCTCACATCGATTCTAAGAGGTGTAGGCGATATTGAATATTCTAGTGTAATCGGGGTTGATTTGTTGACTAAAGTGAATTACAATACATATTAAGCAAGTTAGTAGGTGCGTGAGTGTACGCTTGTTTGAGTTTTTTTATAATTTGATGTGTTCGGGCGTAGCCCGTAATCAATGGGGTTCCAAGGGGGCAACGCCCTCATGACGGGGGTTATAGCGGGGTCCAAGTGACGGCAACCCCTAGCAGAGTACAAGCGACAGAGCCTCTGGCAAGGTCGAGCAAAAGGATAATTGCATTGAAAATAAATTAGAAAATTGATTTTATAAAAAATACCCTCTTATTTTTGAGATAAAAATCGTTCTTTAAAAGTAATTATATACTATCAATTTGTAATAATTCTTGGCATTGTTGTTTGTATTCTATGTATTGAAGTTTGTATGATGGTTTTAAGAAACCTTATTAAATCATAATTGGCATTGTTGTTTGTACTCTATGTATTGAAGTTTGTATGATGGTTTTAAGAATTATGTTTTTTAAATCATAAATAAGCAACAATTATGTTTTTTATAAAGTTGTGCCCTTAGCATGAAAAGTTTTTTTTTAATGATTTTTCACTTTGATGCCCCATATTTTTCATCTTTTTGTAAGTTTTTCGTTTTACGTTTCTTTCTATATTTTGCAAGTTAACACACCGCAACGTACGTGTGGGGTTCAACGTTTTTTCGTCAATTTTTTCCCGTTTGACAGGCCCGTAACAACACGTCTATTTTTCTCTGTTTGGCAAGTTCCTCGCAACGCGCAGGTCCTAGACCATCTTAGTTATTTTTTTCTATGTTTTACGTTCCGATCTAATTTCTTCACATTAACACACCACAACGGGCGTACGTGGTTCAAAGATTTTACTTTGCTTTTCGTTCGGTGTTATTTATTTTCTTTTTAATTTATTTTGTTTTTACGAGCTTTTCTGGTGTTGGTGGTCACCGACAGTGGTGTAGCATTGGTGCAACTTGGCATGTTTTTACGCCCCTGCCGCAACACGGGGATGGATTCAAAAAGCATAAATGTCACCAGGCAGTTACGACCTCAAATCCTTAAGTTTATAATCAAAATTTTGGTCACATATTTTCGTTCATTTGAATTCATTACCAAATCACATACTAGATTTTGTTCTCAAATTCTAAGTTGTAGTTGACTAAATTAGTCAGGAGAATCACCGAAATAACTTGATCTGAAGGTGATTGAACGTCAGCTCATCTATTGCATTCTAAATCCCTCAATGTCGCCTTATTAAGCAAATGGGGATGGAGATACAAATGTGAGAAGGATTGCATGTGGGTTAAGGTGGTGGATGCCTTACACGCAAACGGAACGAATTGGGCCTTCCTTCCGGTGAAGAAGTCGTGTAGCGAAGTGTGGAATAGTATTGCCTCCGTCTTCTCGAAGCCCGTTGTCGGCTCGTTAGTGCTTCGGAATTTTTTTAGAGGGATTGTGGGTAAAGGTGATCAAATTCTGTTTTGGTTAGATCCGTGGTTAAAGGAGAAGCCTCTGTGCGAGTTGTTCCCGAACATCTTTGCTTTGGAAGTGGTGAAATCGTGCTCTGTTCGTGATCGTATTTCGGGGAGTTGGTTATGGAAACATGACCCGGATCCGGGTGTGGAGTCGGACGAGTTGTCCTCCTTGTTGGAGGATGTTGCTTCGGTATCGCTCAACTCGAGAGAAGACGGCTGGAGATGGTTGGGAGATCCGAATGGCTCTTTTGCCGTTAACTCGGTTAAAAGGATTATGGCAGAAGCCTCTCCGTATAGGGTCGATTATGTTCTTGAATGGAATAAGTGGGTGCCGGGCAAATGTAATTTGTTTGCGTGGCGAGCGGAGATGGGCAGGATCCCGACGGCGGATGCTTTAAGTAAAAGAGGGTTACAGGTGGGTGACGGGCTATGCCCTCTGTGTAAGTCGGAGGCTGTCACACCCCCAAAAATCCACACGCGGAGTACCACCGCTTGGAGGCGTGACATGACCAGGATCAAGCCACCAATCATATTGAACATGTAAATAAGTAGTAATAGTTATCCATCAATACGAAAGGTGTTTATCAAAACCAACATAATCAAGTGTAGCGGAAGCATTAATGTAAAAACCCAAACATAAGTATTAAGTGTGTAATGTCATAAACGTTTAACAAGCATTCATGATCCATGCCCACAACGACCTGCTCCTCCTTGTGCAAGCTCCATAAGTACCTAAGGTCCTGCAAGGCATGCAGCAGAGAGTCAACAACTAGTTGAGCGAGTTCACAGTTAATAGTTCAGTAATAGTATAGTGTGAGTAGTAGTATGTTCGTTCGTTATGTCGTGTATCGTATTAGTTTCCATCGCGGCCTCCCAGGCAGGTATGCGAAGATGTTAGGGGATGTTCTTCCCAAGTATTCTAGACTAGGTTTATTTGTATCGCGGCCCCCCAGGCAGGTGTGCGAAGATTAGTAAATTTAGTTCGCGGCCTTCTTAAGGCAGGTGTGCGAAGTCAGTCATAATATCGCGGCCAACCCTTGGCAGGTGTGCGAAGATCAGTTCAATAAGTGTTACTAGTCTAGCCGTATCTTATCGTGAGGTTCTACCATCTGAGTATATACAATAAGTCATCCAATCCCATTCCCACCCGGAAACCCCACGCCTTGGCTGTGTGAACTCACCTTGGTTTGCTCGGCAGATACACAAAAGGTTCTTGAACTAAGGGTGGTCAACCACGTCCTAACAGGGTTACCACACAAGTCAGGTTTTGACTCAAGTAATGCACGTATGTTTCACACGAGTTAACACGTTACGAACATGTGAAGATCATGGTTACCACATAACAGTCAAACAATACATAATCAAGCTTGTGCGATATACATGTCTAAGCCCAAAATAATAGTCGGCCCAACATGTTGTGTGATCCACAACATGTTGTGCGATCCGTAATGACCCGGCCCAATAGATAATTAAACCCAGCATAGAAGGAGTCCAAACATAAAGTACTCGGCCCAAATAATAACATGACAGTCCTAACATATTGGCCCAAACATGCAAATATACAGTCAACTTGTGCGATTGGCCTTTGGGCTCTGAGGCCCAATAGCCTAACAACAATTCAGCTTGTGCGACTCGGATGGTTGGGCCGTGAGCTTGTGCGAGCCCAACCATCTTGTGTGATCGGACTAACCTAGCCCAAATAACTATCCAACCCAAGCAGTTGAACAAGCATGCATCTTGTGCGATCCGACAGCCTTGTGCGACTGGGGCATCTTGTGCGACACAAAGTCTTGTGCGAGTGGCCCCTTGTGCGTTTGGATCAGCTTTGTGTGATTGTTTTAATTACCGGATATTATGCAAATCGGTTACAATTATTCCAGTTTCCAAGTTTACAATAATCAATTAACAACTAATCAGTTTCAACACATGATGGATTTCGATCAACAAGGTTGTTAACATCCAATTCTTATGAACCCTAAATCATAACCAAACATGAACAACATCTTATAACTTTTAACTATCAGATTTAAACCTTCAATCATCATAATCAACCCATCGAACAAACCATAGCAGCCGACTAACATTTATTCGTTTCTATTTCATCATGTAAACAATTCGAGAACAAGCTATGATAGCCGATTATCATCAACACTAACCCATTGATTAACATTATGATTAAACACACATACAACCCTAATCGGTTTAGTCTATCATGGAATCAACTCATCATCACATAAACATCATTCAATCTATCGAACACTAAGCATCAATCATACAAGAATCAAGCAAAGATACAACACTAACCGATTTGAGAGAAGAACTAGATCAATTCAACCAGGAAGTCTTCGAGAGGTAGAGATGGTTGCCGTCGGGTTTGAGAGAATGAGAGAACTAGGGTTTGTGACTTGTGTGTGTTTTGGTAAAGTGTGAGATGTTTACAACATCTCATGTGTTAATCGGCTAGGGGAATGGGCCGAACCCAACTTGGGCTGCCCTATGGATCCGCGTACAAATGTAAAGCCTGAGTGAGCCGAGTGGGCTTGTGCGGTCGTGTGTAATGTTGTGCGATCGGCTCATTCATATACATACAAATATTTACACAAAGCACGTATCAAATATATCATTCATTAAATCAAATAATATAGCTCACGTAAGTACGCAACGTTACACAAAGTAGGTTCGAATTACGAGTTGTCACATTATCCCCAACTAAAAAGAAATTTCGTCCCGAAAGTTGGTACGTACTCACTGAGGAAGCTAGGTAAGTTATATCGTTCGTTGGTTTTCCCGGGGTGTCACATCCTCCCCCCGTTGATCTGGAATTTCGTCCCGAAATTCCGCAGTAGTAGCTTTAGCCTCAGTAGTGGTTGCATTGGTTCCGAATAACTGGGGATACTTTTCTGTCATCTGGTCTTCGCGTTCCCAGGTGTACTCTGGGCCACGACGGGAGTTCCAACGAACTCGAACAAGAGGGATTCTCTTGTTTTTGAAGACCATAACATCTCGGTCCGTGATTTCAACTGGCTCCTCGACGAACTGCAACCGCTCGTCGATAGTGAGTTCCTTAAAAGGAACTATGAGGGTCTCATCTGACAGGCACTTCTTCAGATTCGACACGTGAAATACATTGTGAACTGCACCGAGTTCAGCTGGTAGGTTTAGCTTGTAGGCCACTTTGCCTATTTTCTCAATGATTTCGAATGGTCCGACGTACCGCGGATTTAGTTTGCCCCGTTTGCCAAAACGTACCACACCCTTCCAGGGTGAGACTTTAAGTAAAACCCGGTCCCCGACCTGAAATTCCAATGGCTTCCTACGCTTATCCGCGTAGGCTTTCTGACGGTCGCGTGCTGCCGCCATGCGTTGTCGTATCTGCGCAATCTTTTCCGTGGCGTCCACTACAATCTCTGGACCCGTGATCTGACTATCTCCCACCTCTGCCCAACAGAGGGGTGACCGGCATTTACGCCCGTACAATGCCTCGAATGGAGCGGCTTGTATGCTGGTGTGATAACTGTTATTGTATGAAAACTCCACTAACGGGAGATGCTTTGCCAAAATCGATAACACATGCCCGAAGCATGTCTTCGAGAGTCTGGATCGTTCGCTCAGACTGCCCATCCGTCTGAGGATGATATGCTGTGCTCATGTCTAACCGTGAGCCAAAAGATTTGTGCATCGCTTGCCATAGCTCTGACGTGAATCGTGCATCCCGATCCGAAATGATGGAGGTGGGCACCCCGTGCCTCGAAACAACTTCTTTAAGATAAACGTCTGCGAGAGTGGAGAACTTATCTGTTTCCTTTATAGCCAGGAAGTGTGCAGACTTGGTGAGTCGATCCACGATCACCCATATGGTATCATTCCCACGCTGGGATCTGGGTAGGCCTGTAACAAAATCCATGGAGATTTCTTCCCATTTCCATTGCGGTATCTTGGGTTGCTGAAGTAGGCCCGCTGGTTTCTGATACTCCACTTTGACTTTTGCACATGTCAAACACTTGCCGACGTAAGTTGCGATGTGGGCTTTCATGCTAGGCCACCAGTATGTTGTTTTGAGATCGTGGTACATTTTATCCGACCCTGGATGTACCGAGTAGCGAGACTTGTGTGCTTCATCCATCACAAGTTCCCGTAAACCGCCACAAAGTGGGACCCAAATACGCCCTGTTACATAGTAGGCGCCGTCTTCCTTTTGTTCCATTCGTTGCCTTGAGCCGCGTAAGGCTTCAGCCTTGACGTTCTCGGGTTTCAATGCTTCTACCTGAGCATCTCGTATCTGTGCTGGAAGACTAGACTGAATAGTGAGTTGCAAGGCTCGTACGCGTCTAGGTAGAGTGTCCTTTCGACTGAGAGCGTCAGCCACAACATTGGCCTTGCCTGGATGGTACTTGATGGCGCATTCATAATCGTTGAGTAACTCGACCCATCGTCGTTGACGCATGTTCAAATCCTTCTGCTTAAGAATATGCTCGAGACTCCTGTGATCGGTGTAAATTGTGCACTTGGTACCGTACAGGTAGTGTCGCCATATCTTAAGTGCAAAAACAACAGCTCCCAGCTCTAAATCGTGCGTCGTGTAGTTTCGTTCATGAACCTTGAGTTGACGAGAAGCGTAAGCAATAACCTTATCCCGTTGCATCAATACACACCCAAGACCCTGTATCGACGCGTCACAATAAACCACAAAGTCGTCCGTGCCCTCTGGCAATGAGAGAATAGGTGCGCTGCAAAGCCTATCCTTTAGGTACTGAAAAGCGGTTTCCTGGGGACCTCCCCAACGGTAGGTGACGCCCTTCTGTGTCAGTAGTGTAAGCGGCTGAGCAATCTTTGAGAAATCCTTGATGAACCGTCTGTAATATCCCGCCAAACCCAAGAATTGGCGTATTTCCGTTGGTGTACGTGGTGCAGGCCAGTTTCTGATCGAATCTACCTTGGATGGATCGACATGGATCCCATCCTTGTTTACTACGTGTCCTAGAAAGTGGACTTCACGAAGCCAGAAGTCACATTTCGAAAACTTAGCGTACAGCTGTTCCTTTCGTAGGAGTTCCAAAATAAGTCGTAGATGATGCTCGTGCTCCTCCTGACTCTTGGAGTAGATCAAATGTCGTCAATAAACACTATCACAAATTTTTCTAAGTAGGGTTTGCACACCCTGTTCATAAGATCCATAAATACGGCAGGCGCGTTCGTTAACCCGAATGGCATGACTAGAAAATCGTCGTGACCGTAGCGAGTTCTGAATGCTGTTATTGAGACGTCCTCATCCCGGACTCTCAGCTGATGATACCCTGACCTCAAGTCTATCTTGGAGTAGTAACTCGACCCCTGCAATTGGTCGAATAAGTCGTCTATACGCGGAAGAGGATAACGGTTCTTCACCTTCACCTTGTTGAGTTCGCGGTAGTCGATGCACATCCTGAAAGTGCCATCCTTCTTTTTCACGAAAAGTACTGGAGCTCCCCAAGGCGATGAGCTTGGACGAATAAAGCCCTTTTTCAAGAGCTCTTGTAGTTGCTTCGACAGTTCTTCCAGTTCGGTTGGAGCTAAACGATATTGTGCGCGAGCTATGGGTGCTGCTCCAGGAGCTAACTCAATCTGGAATTCGACTTGGCGGTGAGGCGGTAAACCGGGTAAATCTTCAGGAAACACTTGAGGAAAGTCACGTACAACTGGAATATCCTCCAGCTTCTTTTCCTTTGCTGATGTGTCAGTGACAAGTGCCAGAATTGCAGTGTGCCCCTTTCGTAAACATTTCTGCGCCTTTAAGAAAGAGATGATGCCAACCACAGCACCACTCTTGTCGCCTTGAACTTCGAGTGGTTCCTGACTAGAGCGAGGAATACGAATGATCTTTTCCTTGCATAAAATCTCTGCGTGATGTTGGGATAACCAATCCATACCGATGACGACGTCGAAACTACCCAAAACTATGGGTATAAGATCAATCGAGAAGGTTTGACCAGCTAAAACGATGCTACAACCCTTGACTACCTGTGCGGCTTCTACACTTTTACCATTTGCTAACTCTACGACATGTTTGGTGTTTAGGGGTGATGGTGTACGTTTTAACAATTTACTTATTTTCAAGGACATATAACTTGTATCAGCACCCGAATCAAATAAGACAGTAACATAAATATCGTCGAGAAGAAACTTATCCATAACCACATTGGGATCATTCATTGCGTCGCCCCGACCCAGCACAAAAGCACGACCTCGAGCTTCATTGCCATTGTTGTTGTTGTTTCCCCCGTTGTTGTTGTTCCCGTTGCCCTGGTTATTGTTGTTGTTGCGATTCTGGTTCTGGTTCAATTGAGGGCAATCACGTTTGTAGTGGCCTTCAGCCCCACACTGGAAACATCCCCGGTTTCCACGCTGTGGCTGCTGCTGCTGGTTCTGTGGAGCGGGCGGTGGGAGTTGCTGGTTCTGATTTGCTGGCCGTGAGCTTCTACAATCCTTAGCCTCATGACCCATCTTGAGGCATCTTTGACAACGTTCCCTGCGACATCTTCCACTGTGGTGTTTGTTGCACCTACTACACCATGGGTGAATTCCCCGATATCCACCCTGTCCCTGACTGCCTGATGATTGCTGATTCGGACTCTGGTAGTCATTTGTCTTGCGCTGATGTGCTTGAGACTGAACAGAAACTGATCCCTTGCTGGAATTCCCCTCCCATTTTCTCTTGTTGTCACTGGGAGTAGCAAAAATAGTGACAACCGTAGTGGTAGCACTGATGCGTTTTGGCAGCTTATTATGTTCCACTACCTGATCGGTGAGTCGATGAGCAAGACGTTGAATGTCTTGGATGTTGTTGAGGTTAGCCGACGTCACGTGGCTCTGAATCTCTGGCGCAAGCCCTTTGAGATACAACTCAATGCGCTTAACTGGAGGGTCCACCATTGTTGGACACAAGATGGCCAGTTCGTTTGACCGTTTCGTATAAGCTTCGAGTTCTGACCCCGTCATTTTCAGATGATACAGCTCCACCTCCAACTTGTGGATGTCATCTCGCGTGCAGTATTCTCGTTTGATCAGTTCTTTGAAATCTTCCCAGGGTGTGGCGTTAGCAGCTGCCAACCCTAGGATCTGAACTTGCGCGTTCCACCATGTTAGCGCAATTCCTTCCAACGTGCCAGTGGCGTACTTCACCCTGCGAGCCTCAGGGCATTCACACATCTCGAATACTGACTCGAGCTTCTCAAACCAATGGAGTAGTCCCACTGCTCCTTCCGTGCCACTGAACGTACTTGGACGACAGTCCATGAAGTTCTTGAAAGTGCAAACTGGTTGCGGTGCGTGTTGACCTATTGTGTACGAATAGGACAAAGTTTAAACACGAGAGTTGGTTTAGAAGTGTAGGATCTAAAGATCCTAGTGTGAGTTATGACTACAGGATATACCTCCTGCTTGTGCGGCTGCAAGTGCCGCAGCAACTTGTTCGTTAATGAGAGCCGTCAACAGGGCTTGAGTCATGTTAATACGTCCAGACATGATCTTCATAGTAAAAGTAGCATAAGTGAGAATGGTTCGCGAGTAGTGCGATGACAGAAAAGTGTAAGCACGTAAGTGTTCTCAGGCAATAGTGTCATGTGTATCTAAGCGTACTACGAGCAAAGTTCTATGCAATTCTAGCAAGCAGGTAATAAACATAAACCATATTACCTAGGATGTCGAGTCTTGCACGTGGAGCGAAGCGTCGTTATGGATCGTTGAGAGCACTGTTCTGGTTATAGTCTGGTTTTAATAAAAACGTTTTTCCCATATTAAAACCAAGTTCTCTATAACCAATGGCTCTGATACCAATCTGTCACACCCCCAAAAATCCACACGCGGAGTACCACCGCTTGGAGGCGTGACATGACCAGGATCAAGCCACCAATCATATTGAACATGTAAATAAGTAGTAATAGTTATCCATCAATACGAAAGGTGTTTATCAAAACCAACATAATCAAGTGTAGCGGAAGCATTAATGTAAAAACCCAAACATAAGTATTAAGTGTGTAATGTCATAAACGTTTAACAAGCATTCATGATCCATGCCTACAACGACCTGCTCTTCCTTGTGCAAACTCCATAAGTACCTAAGGTCCTGCAAGGCATGCAGCAGAGAGTCAACAACTAGTTGAGCGAGTTCACAGTTAATAGTTCAGTAATAGTATAGTGTGAGTAGTAGTATGTTCGTTCGTTATGTCGTGTATCGTATTAGTTTCCATCGCGGCCTCCCAGGCAGGTATGCGAAGATGTTAGGGGATGTTCTTCCCAAGTATTCTAAACTAGGTTTATATGTATCGCGGCCCCCCAGGCAGGTGTGCGAAGATTAGTAAATTTAGTTCGCGGCCTTCCTAAGGCAGGTGTGCGAAGTCAGTCATAATATCGCGGCCAACCCTTGGCAGGTGTGCGAAGATCAGTTCAATAAGTGTTACTAGTCTAGCCGTATCTTATCGTGAGGTTCTACCATCTGAGTATATACAATAAGTCATCCAATCCCATTCCCACCCGGGAACCCCATGCCTTGGCTGTGTGAACTCACCTTGGTTTGCTCGGCAGATACACAAAAGGTTCTTGAACTAAGGGTGGTCAACCACGTCCTAACAGGGTTACCACACAAGTCAGGTTTTGACTCAAGTAATGCACGTATGTTTCACACGAGTTAACACGTTACGAACATGTGAAGATCATGGTTACCACATAACAGTCAAACAATACATAATCAAGCTTGTGCGATATACATGTCTAAGCCCAAAATAATAGTCGGCCCAACATGTTGTGTGATCCACAACATGTTGTGCGATCCGTAATGACCCGGCCCAATAGATAATTAAACCCAGCATAGAAGGAGTCCAAACATAAAGTACTCGGCCCAAATAATAACATGACAGTCCTAACATATTGGCCCAAACATGCAAATATACAGTCAACTTGTGCGATTGGCCTTTGGGCTCTGAGGCCCAATAGCCTAACAACAATTCAGCTTGTGCGACTCGGATGGTTGGGCCGTGAGCTTGTGCGAGCCCAACCATCTTGTGTGATCGGACTAACCTAGCCCAAATAACTATCCGGCCCAAGCAGTTGAACAAGCATGCATCTTGTGCGATCCGACAGCCTTGTGCGACTGGGGCATCTTGTGCGACACAAAGTCTTGTGCGAGTGGCCCCTTGTGCGTTTGGATCAGCTTTGTGTGATTGTTTTAATTACTGGATATTATGCAAATCGGTTACAATTATTCAAGTTTCCAAGTTTACAATAATCAATTAACAACTAATCAGTTTCAACACATGATGGATTTCGATCAACAAGGTTGTTAACATCCAATTCTTATGAACCCTAAATCATAACCAAACATGAACAACATCTTATAACTTTTAACTATCAGATTTAAACCTTCAATCATCATAATCAACCCATCGAACAAACCATAGCAGCCGACTAACATTTATTCGTTTCTATTTCATCATGTAAACAATTCGAGAACAAGCTATGATAGCCGATTATCATCAACACTAACCCATTGATTAACATTATGATTAAACACACATACAACCCTAATCGGTTTAGTCTATCATGGAATCAACTCATCATCACATAAACATCATTCAATCTATTGAACACTAAGCATCAATCATACAAGAATCAAGCAAAGATACAACACTAACCGATTTGAGAGAAGAACTAGATCAATTCAACCAGGAAGTCTTCGAGAGGTAGAGATGGTTGCCGTCGGGTTTGAGAGAATGAGAGAACTAGGGTTTGTGACTTGTGTGTGTTTTGGTAAAGTGTGAGATGTTTACAACATCTCATGTGTTAATCGGCTAGGGGAATGGGCCGAACCCAACTTGGGCTGCCCTATGGATCCGCGTACAAATGTAAAGCCCGAGTGAGCCGAGTGGGCTTGTGCGGTCGTGTGTAATGTTGTGCGATCGGCTCATTCATATACATACATACATTTACACAAAGCACGTATCAA
The DNA here is from genome assembly GCF_002127325.2 of Helianthus annuus. NCBI lineage: Eukaryota > Viridiplantae > Streptophyta > Magnoliopsida > Asterales > Asteraceae > Helianthus > Helianthus annuus. The sequence continues at coordinate 116,658,653 of NC_035433.2, read as the reverse complement.
ATATATCATTCATTAAATCAAATAATATAGCTCACGTAAGCACGCAACGTTACACAAAGTAGGTTCGAATTACGAGTTGTCACAGAGGCCGAGTCGGTTGACCACTTATTCACTTCGTGTATTGTTGCGGTTGTCCTCTGGCAAAAGGTGAGCCTTTGGTGTCGTATCCCTCCTATTTTTGCGTTTTCTTTTAATGACTTGTTGGAGGTGCATAAGTCCAGCCATGTTAAAGTCACCGAGAAACCGGTCATTCAGGGGATTATTTTTTCAGCTCTTTGGTGCATATGGAAGGCTCGGAACAAGGCTGTCTTCTCGGGTATAGAGGCCAAAGTGGAGAGTATCTTTTGCGATGTTAAGTCCCTTGGGTTTTTGTGGTTCAAGTATAGATCTAGTAACAACCATATCTCATGGTTAGATTGGTGTAATTTTTCGTTTTTGTAGCTTCTTTTGTTTGTTGTTTTTGTCCTGGCTCGGGTTTCAAGTCGGGAGTGTTTTAATGAAGTTCTCCTTTCAAAAAAAAAAAGATAGTAACCATAAATGTCATCCCACAAACACCGACATTATGATGTACTTTTTAAAAATGTGATGAGAAAGAGAATGAAATGTGGCACGTTTCATAATTGTGCAAAATAAGGATATTGGTTTTCTTTAAATAAAAATAATCTTATAAACTTTAAAAAAAAGGTTTATTGGATTTTATCACCCCCAAATATCGACCTTTGGCCGTTGTCATCCCCGAACTAACACTTTGACGTCCGACACCTTCAACTTGACTTTCAGTTTGTGCTGGCACCACTCTGTTAACGGATCACTAACTCTGTTAGTTTTTGATCCTACGTGTCACCACTTTTCCTACGTGGACATGATTACATGGCGATTACGTGGCATAGCTCACACACCCACACCCATACGTATTCACCTTTGCATCTTCTTATCCTTCTCTTTCTTCTCGATACAAAACACACATACATTTGTAGACTTTTTAGAGACAGAAACAGTTAGATAGAGATTTAGAGTGAAAGAGTGATCGGATGTTACATTGTTATAGTAAAGGGGGTATTATGTCAATAATGAAAGTTGTAATAAAGAAATAAGTCGAGGGGGTAGTTTGTAATTCTGTAATAGTTGAAGGTTGTTACCGTTGTGAAGTCGTTTGTTTGTTATTCTGTATATTAGTGAGTTTGTAACGGTTGTAGATCATCGATGAAATGAATTAGCCTTTTCCATCTCTAAAGTTTTGTCTTCTTCTTTTATCGTAACATAACCCAGAGGTGGAACCACAATATAAGCAGTCGTAGCACAGGCTACGGCTCAACCCCGTATTCGTAGTGTTACTTTTTTTTTGTTTTTATACAATGAATACCCTTAAAAACTACGAAGATCCCCCTAACCATAAAAATAGGATAGTATAACAGTGTAAATCTAATTCTTTTTACAAGACCAAACATAATTGTTAATAGCATATTAAGCTAGCCCATTAGCCCAAGACCCACAATAATAATAAAACATGCCCATTTGTATGTTGATTATGGGGGCGGCAATGGGACTGTTTTATACGCAATCGAATGGGCCTGGAATTTTTGAACAATGTCATGGTTTGTGCAGTTGAAAAGGATTTCTTTCATAAAGTAAAAGTGGACGACGTGATGTAACGATTTAAGCTATGAAAAAAGAAGAGGACAAATCTATTAGGTATTTGTTTTACTTTATTTATTTATTGTCGTTTTTTTTAATATTGTATGATTGCATGGTAATTTTTTTTGATACCCCTGATTTAATAGGATGATTCCACAACTGAAACAACCAACGCCCCAATTCAATCACGACCTTCACGGCCCATCACGCCCGAAATCTGGCCATGTCATTGGGGCGGGAAACTATAACGGATAGACTAAGTTGCTATTCATATTTAATTCTATTCTATTCTATTCTACTCTATTTCAATTTATTTTACAAGAATGGTAATAGTAGTCATTACTACTCATTAACACCACACAAGTAACACGCTACCATGTTTTTGGGTATGTTATCAAATTAATATTTTATATGAATTACGTTGTCTAGTCTAAGCATACAATACATATATACGATAAAGATGGGAAAAAGTTAACTAGACAAGATATTCCCTCGGATCCATATCTTATCAAGATTGGAAAGTCGATAGCTCACAAACAGAACAATACACATTGTTGAGGATATCTATCTCTATCATATCCACACAAACCCCACATGCCTCTCAAAAACATATCAACATCATGCTTGTGAGGAAATGCAGGCACACTTTCCACATACATCCCCTATTAGAGTATCAATTATTGAATAAGGTTATAGTAAAATCACTAGACTAATTCTTTTAAATACATGTTTATATGAAAAATACTTGGATTTAGACAAGTTTTTAAGTTAATAGTTATGAAATATGAGGGTATATTTTGTATATCCATTTTAAAAAGTTCGTGATCATTGATGTCTTGGAATATAGAGATGACTTACTTTAAAACGAATAGATGCACAAATAATATAAATACATGAAACGTAGATACATGAAAACAACTGATACTTGTAAAAAAACCAGTGCATAAATAAAAAAAATGAAAAACAGGTTAGATCTTGTAACATTTATGAGAATATGTGAATATAAAAGGATTGGCCTGCTTGCGTATGTGCATATAATGTATATATGTGTGGGCCCTCGAAGGGTAAAAGTGAAAGTAAACTAATTTTAACGTTATTTTACTAATTTCGTGAAAATAACGTTAAAAGTTGAAGACGGTTAATCATGCATCATGTAACGCACCGCTTTTTCATACTTTCCATAATTAGAAAGCTCGCCTTGTAATGCTATTTTTGGAAATCTTGTATTATTATAGTCGTCTTTTCGTTGTAAAATCGGAGACTTGGATCATAAATAAAATTCGTATTTCTTTAAATTCACCATCTACACATTCATACATGTTCATACGTTCGAATTCATTGTACATCGAATCCTTATTTGTAATTCATACTTATACGATACTTATTCACGATGCATGTCCATGCTTGTCCTTAAATTGTTGATACCTAAAAACCCCTAATAATATGCTTATTTATACAACGGTTAATCATCTAATATGTGACATATACTTGTCACTTACAAACATGTTACATACTTGTACATTACACTTTTTACCTAGTTAAATCATGTTTTATTTCATATTTCACCTTGTTACAAGTTAGGGGAAACATTGTTGCATATTATTACACAACTTAATTAACAAAATTACTCATTATAAAGTTTTAAAAATAAAAAAAATAAAGAAATATGGCAGCCCCAATTCAGCAAAATTCAGCCCCATATAGTTGGGTTTTGTGGGCTAGTTTCAAGGTGTAACCCCTTCTAAACACTTCCAAAGCCCAACCCATTGAAACTCTAATCCTTCCCCCTATAAATACCACTTATAACCAGCCTCCCTACCACTTTTGCAACACTAAAAACTCTCAAAACATCCTCCAAACCGTAGCTGAAAGCAAGGGTTCGAGCAGATTGACACCCCTTCACGAAAATGAGCATAACTCACTCAATTCTTATCCGATTCACTCGATTCTTTTTCCTACTACTTTGTATTGACCTTATCTACGTTTCCATGGGTTTTTCACAGTAAATAAGTCCCTGGAACTCCGGCAAAAAGGCTCCAAAGTCCACTGATTGTTTTTGTTTTCATGAAATCCTTGTTATTTCTTACCAAACTTGAGTCTATCTCATCTCAAACCTATGTCCTAATGCTTACAACACTTTAGTGGTTGGTTAGGCTTAAAAACAAGGTTGAGACACTTAAAAATCAGAGGATTAAACCTCATAAACTTGGTGTTTTGTTTAGGGTTTTTAACCCACAAGTCATGTCAAACTTTGTCTTTGAAACATGAGTGATTATGGAACAACTTGGGTTGTCCAAACATACAATCCTCACATGATTTGATGATTTCTCTTAGTTAGTGTGTATTTTTCTTATTCTTTATTGTATGTTCATGACCCTCCTTGGTTATTTTTACATCAAGTGTAGTGGTGAACACATAGAGGTGCCTAAATGGAAGACTTGATCTTCCTACCTCCTACATGATTTCTATGACATTTAGAGGTACCAAAATGAAGATTTTAATCTTCTACTTCATGCTTGAACTATTGGACATATATTATATAACCTAAACATATTATTCGAATAATCGAATCTTTGATGATGAACTAGTGTTCATATATCGGGGTACTAGATTACATCATCCTAGACTATGATAACTTGTCACGATTCTAATGGAACCTTGTTCCATGAAAACATCTAAACTCCTTCGAGTTTTCTAGTGTCAAGAACAAGCATCATATGTACTAAATGATTATTTTCCATGTTATTCTCATATCTTATTTTTATGTTGTTTTAAACACCGAATCTCGACTCTAAACATACTTGAACTTTAACCCTTATACATTCGGACTCTAAATCTCTACTCGTCAACAATTGGATAATCGGAAAGCATATGCAAGCCTTGTGAGTATACTTGACCCCTTTTTCGTTTACCACTTTTTGGGGTGTAACATGTTATTTATAAACTTACACACAAACTTTATCATAATACATAAACATTCCTATTACACGCATGCTTATTTGATTACTTGATACTTTAAACTTGGGTGATACTTATGTGTTGAACTTATCATTAACTTCGTACGAGCCTAACCGTGACATATGTAGCGCAATAGGATTAACGACCCGCCCGTAAACTTGTGGTTATGTCATGAGCATCTTCCGTTTCATTATTGGTTTGATATGTTAGACACGTGCCAAATTTATTGTATCTTGAATCGAATGCTTGCTATGAGGAATTGTTTAAAACTTATCTTTTGTTATGTACGTATCAAACTTGTATACTCGCCTTTGCTTTTGCATTGAATTGTATTTTAAACATGTTACAGGTTGATGATGACGATGCTATGAAAAGAAGTAGCGTTGATGCCTAGATACACATATAGACGTTTAGGTTTAATATGTTGTACCAATTTTGCTTATGTTGTTATGTACTTCTTTGAACTTGTTGTATTTGAATTTCTTGTAATGTTGACAATTTACTTTATGAAATGAAACCGGTTTATTAAATATTGTCACAAATAGCGTTATGATGTCTCTAGCAATCTTCACACTTCGTCTCATCCCGATGTTTCCGCCATTGGTTGGGGTGTGACAGATTGGTATCAGAGCCATAACTATAGGGAATTAGGGAAAGTAGGATTGCTTTAGCCTAGTCTATAGTTTTAGAGCTTTATTCTTATGTTTTGCTTGAAACTACTTGCATGCTACCTTATTTGTTCTTATTTATTCCCTTTTGATCTTTTAAGCATATATGTCGCTTATGTGTTAACACTTGGCATGCTATATTTGCTTTATTATGTGCTAATACATGTTTTATTGTCCCGTTCATTATGTGCTATTCTTAATATGCTTCATTGTGCGTTTAAATTTGTTTGTTTATTCCTTTAACATACTCTTTCCCTCATGCATTTTACTCGACTATTCTAAATCCGTAAACACTCGCATTATACAAATGAGACTAATTCACCAAAATAGGCGTGAAACCCACAATTTGGTGAACGACTCTCAATCTATCTATTCTTCTTTTTACACGAGATATCGCCATTAAGCTAGGAGTGAAATCCACATCTTAATGGTAAATCTCAAATTTCAAATTCTAGTGGACCCTTGTCAACATGTCGAAACTAAATTTTGACCCGACGAGTACCAACCACACTTAGGATACGAAATCGTCAAGTTAGGGGTGAAACCCACACCTTGGCGACTAGTTCCACTCCTTGATATTTTTTTTTTAAATCCCGCCAAGTCTCGAAATTTCGATTGATTTGGGACATGTAGTAACCGGAAGGGTAAATACCGTTAACCGACTTGTCGGCGAGAGTATTTTACCTATTAGGCCAAAGCATGCTCCTCAAATTCAAAAGACTTTTCGACCACTTTGGTTAGTCAAAGTTCCGTTTTGGAACCATCCAAATTTTGATCAAACATGTGTTTCTATTATTTATTTATACGATGCAATCTTTCAAACTCGAGTTTACTTTCGATTTCTCTTTTCACACACACAACATATCGAACCTTTTCCATACATTTATATATATGCATGATTTCATATAATTTAAATTCATATTCCTTGTAACGACGAGTGGAGACATATCATTAAGATTGGAGTGATTTCCTTACCTTGACGATTAACTCCACTCCCCTTTTCTTAAAAAAAACGACATCACCAACGGGTTAGGGTTGATTCCCTTACCTAGGTGATCGTTACCAAAACGCCTCTTCAAAATATCTTATTATGCAAACTCGATCATATTTTATACCCAAATTGTTTATCATTATTCAAAATACCCACTCATACCGATTTCAAAATACATTGTTTTATCAAACGTACTTCTTATTCTACAATCTATTTTCACTCAACTCATATACACGAGATTCTTAATCATGTCTTAAAACGTTTTATTACTCGAACTCCAAAACCTTACGAAATGCTACCTATCAATTAAATCGGTCCAACGAAACTCTTGCCCATGAACTTCATATTCGACTTAATCACTAAAACTTGCTCACATTATACCGTCATACTAGAGACTTCCATTCTTAATTGAAACTAAACCAACCTTTCTCAATTACTTATAGGATCTTATAGATATTATGAGATCGTTTTACCAAAGAATATTTCCAACATCAACGAACCATTTGTCAAAACCCTTTAAAATGAACACTAAGACCTTTCATAAATCCCTTTTCCAAGGATCAACGTATTCACAAAAACTCCAAAATTTCTTGTTTTGATGAAACGCACTTACTTTTTCGAAGACCTTTTCCTACACCTATTTTCCAAAACACGTGGGCAAGAAGACTTCATGGGGACCGACCATCTTCGGATTTCGTAAACTCTTTTAAAACAAAGGTAGCATTTCCATTCATTACAAAATACGATATGCATGACCAATAAGTACTTTATATCCTCTTACATATGCAAACTATATTCTACCTTTCAAACCAAGCTCAATCTAAATTTGATTCAATAAACTCAACGTTTCGTCTAAACAACTATACATGCATATCATCATACACGTTTTTGTCGCTTCATCGCGACAATTTCACTTATATCGTTTGTATTTACATGCTCAACCTTTTGAGCACTCTTACATACGTAACTTTGTTATGTTTCAATTAATACTATATACGTAATCATTAGTATTTGTACTCACACTCTCACTCATATTCATAACAACGCATTTTATGCTTATACTTATAATCGTATTCATACTTGTACTCATGCGTTTTATGCTTATAATTATATTTATACGTTTCATGCTTACATGTATACTCATACTACTCGTACGTTTGATACCCATACTTACGTGTATATTCATACTTAAACTTATACTTATGCTCATAATTTTGCTTATACTCATGATTCATACATTCGTACCTATACGCGAGCGTAATCCGAGGGATTCGCTTGCGTGGGTCCCATACATACTTAAGCATGGAATTGCTTACATACTATATTCTTATACGTACACATTCTTATTCTTTTTATGTATACCCTGATTCATACACAACTAGTACAAGCTATGCAGATCATGCGACGATCAAAATAATCGCGGGTGCACACGGGATTATAGTGATAGGCGTATGAGAACCATAGAGTGTACTACAGTGTATGGTAAGACACGGAACGTAACCTGACACCGAATACGAGACAGACGTGACATGGTCAAAACATGGTGGATACGCCGCTGGTACTTCCTATATATAAGTGTTTCACCATGTTACCAAACCGTCGTAAAACGTGCCATGAGAAATTCAGTGTTTTGCAGACCCTTTGACCTAATACAAACTTTAAATAACTCACAAACGCATTATATCCGATTATCCATGACGAGACTTCATCTTTAACACGCTACTTTCGTCTATCTAATACTTATATCATTCATATACTTGCATTCATTTAGTGTCAATTGTTCACCCCATACTCCTGTTATTCTCCATTATCCTTTCTTTCATATGAACCCCGTTCGCAATCAAGCTTGTTTAAACATTCAAATCCTAACTTATCTCATTACCTTTAAAACCGTCTTCCTATTCTTTATTCTTATGTAAATATACTTAATATACCTTTAACACGTTATTCAAAGTACCAAATCTTTCGTTACTCTCAATAAACAATTTTTACGAAAATGTGATTTTTATACTATACTTTAGACTCCCCATGCAAACTACCACACTTTTCATCAAAATACTAAACGCATTATACGAAAGTTATACTTCTTGGATATCATATTTTAAAGATACCTCTCCATTCTGGGACATTCAAACTTATTTAAACACCTTTGCCTATGCGCACGCATACACGTTTTACCTATGCTTAAACGCCTCAACTCATTTTAGCCAAACAAATTCCTATCCTATCGTTCTTCAAAATTTCGTACTTTTCTAAACGTTTCAAAACTCCCAAGTCTCGATTCTTTTAGCCAAAATGCTTTTTCTCCAAGGTCTTCCTCTTGAATAAATTTCGGGACGAAATTTCCTAAAGGAGGGGAGACTGTAACGCCCTGCTTTTTCATACTTTCCATAATTAGAAAGCTCGCCTTGTAATGCTATTTTTGGAAATCTTGTATTATTGTAGTCGTCTTTTCGTTGTAAAATCCGAGACTTGGATCATAAATAAAATTCGTATTTCTTTAAATTCACCATCTACATATTCATACATGTTCATACGTTCGAATTCATTGTACATCGAATCCTTATTTGTAATTCATACTTATACGATACTTATTCGCGATGCATGTCCATGCTTGTCCTTAAATTGTTGATACCTAAAAACCCCTAATAATATGCTTATTTATACAACGGTTAATCATCTAATATGTGACATATACTTGTCACTTACAAACATGTTACATACTTGTACATTACACTTTTTACCTAGTTAAATCATGTTTTATTTCATATTTCACCTTGTTACAAGTTAGGGGAAACATTGTTGCATATTATTACACAACTTAATTAACAAAATTACTCATTATAATGTTTTAAAAAAAATATAATAAAGAAATATGGCAGCCCCAATTCAGCAAAATTCAGCCCCATATAGTTGGGTTTTGTGGGCTAGTTTCAAGGTGTAACCCCTTCTAAACACTTCCAAAGCCCAACCCATTGAAACCCTAATCCTTCCCCTTATAAATATAACCAGCCTCCCTACCACTTTTGCAACACTAAAAACTCTCAAAACATCCTCCAAACCGTAGCTGAAAGCAAGGGTTCGAGCAGATTGACACCCCTTCACGAAAATGAGCATAACTCACTCAATTCTTATCCGATTCACTCGATTCTTTTTCCTACTACTTTGTATTGACCTTATCTACGTTTCCATGGGTTTTTCACAGTAAATAAGTCCCTAGAACTCCGGCAAAAAGGCTCCAAAGTCCACTGATTGTTTTTGTTTTCATGAAATCCTTGTTATTTCTTACCAAACTTGAGTCTATCTCATCTCAAACCTATGTCCTAATGCTTACAACACTTTAGTGGTTGGTTAGGCTTAAAAACAAGGTTGAGACACTTAAAAATCAGAGGATTAAACCTCATAAACTTGGTGTTTTGTTTAGGGTTTTTAACCCACAAGTCATGTCAAACTTTGTCTTTGAAACATGAGTGATTATGGAACAAATTGGGTTGTCCAAACATACAATCCTCACATGATTTGATGATTTCTCTTAGTTAGTGTGTATATTTCTTATTCTTTATTGTATGTTCATGACCCTCCTTGGTTATTTTTACATCAAGTGTAGTGGTGAACACATAGAGGTGCCTAAATGGAAGACTTGATCTTCCTACCTCCTACATGATTTCTATGACATTTAGAGGTACCAAAATGAAGATTTTAATCTTCTACTTCATGTTGAACTATTGGACATATATTATATAACCTAAACATATTATTCGAATAATCGAATCTTTGATGATGAACTAGTGTTCATATGTCGGGGTACTAGATTACATCATCCTAGACTATGATAACTTGTCACGATTCTAATGGAACCTTGTTCCCTGAAAACATCTAAACTCCTTCGAGTTTCCTAGTGTCAAGAACAAGCATCATATGTACTAAATGATTATTTTCCATGTTATTGTCATATCTTATTTTTATGTTGTTTTAAACACCGAATCTCGACTCTAAACATACTTGAACTTTAACCCTTATACATTCGGACTCTAAATCTCTACTCGTCAACAATTGGATAATCGGAAAGCATATGCAAGCCTTGTGAGTATACTTGACCCCTTTTTCGTTTACCACTTTTTGGGGTATAACATGTTATTTATAAACTTACACACAAACTTTATCATAATACATAAACATTCCTATTACACACATGCTTATTTGATTACTTGATACTTTAAACTTGGGTGATACTTATGTGTTGAACTTATCATTAACTTCGTACGAGCCTAACCGTGACATATGTAGCGCTATAGGATTAACGACCCGCCCGTAAACTTGTGGTTATGTCATGAGCATCTTCCGTTTCATTATTGGTTTGATATGTTAGACACATGCCAAATTTATTGTTTATCTTGAATCGAATGCTTGCTATGAGGAATTGTTTAAAACTTATCTTTTGTTATGTACGTATCAAACTTGTATACTCGCCTTTGCTTTTGCATTGAATTGTATTTTAAACATGTTACAGGTTGATGATGACGATGCTATGAAAAGAAGTAGCGTTGATACCTAGATACACATATAGACGTTTAGGTTTAATATGTTGTACCAATTTTGCTTATGTTGTTATGTACTTCTTTGAACTTGTTGTATTTGAATTTCTTGTAATGTTGACAATTTACTTTATGAAATGAAATCAGTTTATTAAATATTGTCACAAATAGCGTTATGATGTCTCTAGCAATCTTCACACTTCGTCTCATCCCGATGTTTCCGCCATTGGTTGGGGTGTGACACATCATGTCGTGGCGTTGATAGCTGAAAGACAAAAGGATACATGCACTAGTCGGTCTTTGTCCCGATTGTTGAGTGTTATGTGCCTTATGTCCAAGACTTGATGCAAAACTACCATCGAGCCAGGGGTCTCACTGGAAGCAACCTCTCAATTCCTACGGAGTAGAGGTAAGGCTGTCTACATCTTACCCTCCTCAGACCCTACTTTTGTTTTGATATTGATGGGATTTACTGAGTATGATGATGTGAATATAAAAGGATACATAGTTTGTTCACGAATATAATGGGTGTAAAGATAAAAAAAATGTTATACATGAACACTATCATATAAATGTTTTTTATAATTATTATTTTTTTTATAGATTTTAACATCCTATTCAATTGAGTAATATTTCAGGGATGTTTTCGGTAAAGAGTCTAAAGAGTCGTCTGCAAGCGGTTCGATTTTCGGACCTGGGAAACGAGTTTGTGTGGAACAATTGGATACCGACTAAGGTTAACTTTCTAGCATGGAGACTTTCTCTAGATCGGGTTCCAACGTTAGCAGCCTTAGTCCGAAGGAATGTCGCTGTCGGTGAAATACGATGTAGAATCTGTGGCATATTTGATGAGGACGTGGATCATCTATTCGTGGGTTGTGAGTTAGCTCAGCAGGTGTGGAATTTGGTGTCACAATGGTGCAAGATATCAAATATCTTTGCCTTTGGAATTAAAGATATTCTGCTATGGCGCAAACAGGTTAGAGGATGTAAAAAATGACAGAAACTTGTTTATGGCGTTATGTAGATAGCATTATGGGTCGTATTGCGAAGTAGAAATGATTTGGTGTTTAATGGCAAAGAAGTTAAGATCGACCGAATAATGAATGAGATAAAGCAATTGGGGTTCTTATGGATCGGCAGCCGCTCGAGTTTAAAAGAGATAACTTGGGAAGATTGGTGTAATTTTGAAAATTCTGGGGAATGGTTGTAATTTAGTCAATCTTTAAACTGATTGTAACTTGGCGTGGGCTAACATTTGGTTGGCCCTTTTGAACAATGAATAAAATTTTGTTGGCCGTTCAAAAAAAAAATTCAAACTTCAAGAAAACTAAAATATAGGAAAAATCATGATAATGAACATTGACTAAAGAGAAAAGTCAAAATAAACAAAGAAAACGACCAGTGTGTTGAGGTGTTACGAAAAACAACATCACATAGAAGATGACACTTGGCTAAAACATCTACGTTGTAAGGGTTTTCATTAATAGAGGGACCCGTTGTAGGACCAAGTATATCTTAACACGACATTTTAAAAGCTAACGACTATGTATACGTCTTGTTAAAGTAAGGGGTTGTTTGGCAACTTCTAAATAGTAAGGGGCTATTGTGACGTACCATTATAGAAGAAGATTCGGCCAACATGTGGACTTCCACGAGAATAAAAAATAGATTGACTTCCTTTTGATATTTTGGCCAAAATACATTGACCCCAAACGTTATAGAAACTGAAGAAATGAGAAATCGATGGTTCAGTTTTTAACCATCATTTTTAAAACGACCAGTGTGTTGAGGTGTTACGAAAAACAACATCACGTAAAAGATGACACTTGGCTAAAACGTCTACGTTGTAAGGGTTTTCTTTAATAGAGGGACCCGTTGTAGGACCAAGTATATCATGACACGACATTTTAAAAGCTAACGACTATGTATACGTCTTGTTAAAGTAAGGGGTTGTTTGGCAACTTCTGAATAGTAAGGAGCTATTGTGACGTACCATTATAGAAGAAGATTCGGCCAACATGCGGACTTCCACGAGAATAAAAAATAGATTGACTTCCTTTTGATATTTTGGCCAAAATACATTGACCCCAAACATTATAGAAACTGAAGAAATGAGAAATCGATGGTTCGGTTTTTAACCATCATTTTTAATATGATATCTTTATGCATTTATAAAATCAAATTTTATCACATTGATCCGTTGTTGTAAAGTAATGAACCTGAATAGAAAAACCTATATATTTTACGTAATCTTAAAGCACAAAGCGTCACCGACCCTCCCCTTTTTTACTAAAATACAAGGCAACCCCTTCCACTTTTCAATAAAATACAAGGACACCTCAACAATGAGAAATAATATTTTTAGCCCTTGCTCTATACAATATAACAAATCTAACCCCCAACTTTGCAAAATGGTACTTTTAGCCCCTAATTCATTTTACTGACACCCCTTATACTCTCAAAGTTTATATTTTAACTCTTTTTCTCTTCGTTTTACGTTTTTTCCCAAAGTTTTACCACATTGCAATTTTAGTCTCTTGACTTTACAAACGTCAACGTTTAATCCCTCATGTTTCTAATATTCTAGCTTTACCCATATACCATATATAATATGCGTTTTTAACATGTTATTTTCTTTAATGATTTTCGTTCGCCAATTTTTTTTTTGAAGAACTAATTTGTCGTTAATCTCCTTGAATTTCAAAAAATTCGACTTTACCCTTTTCCGTTCCTTTACTTGAAAAAAAAGTTTTTAGATACGGATTTTTATGTACGTGTTGGTACAAATTCGAGTTTATCTACGTTTAGATATAACTTTTTTAATGATTTTTGTTTGCTAATTTTTCTTTAAAGAACTAACTTGTCGTTAACCTCTTTGAGTTTCAAAAGTTCCGACTTTGCCCCTTTTGTTCTTTTACTTGAAAAAAGTTAACTTTTTACATGCGGATTTTTATTTATGTATCAGTATAAATTCGAGTTGATCTCTTTTTAGACGAAAACTTATCTTGGGAAATGAGTCAGTGCAATTATAATACGTTTTTTACATACCATACCGAGTGTCGTTAAATTCGAGTTACTCTGCGTTTCGCGTTTTCTATTTTTTTAAAGCTATAATAAGCCCCTTTTGATTGTTGCGCATCGGTCGCGTTACATAGCACTTGCGTTAATCCATTCGGTATTTGCAATATACCCGCGATGCAACGCGCACGGGTCTATTTACTAGTTATTTGTGAAAAGGCTAGTGCATTTTTCTTTTCTTTGTTGTGAATCAAACCCTCCATAAAAATGCCTATGCCGCATTGTTATTTCGAACTCACTCCATTAGTCCATTGTATAACGCATGCCTCATCTTAGTTATCTACTTTTGCTTATTAATGTATGATAAATATTGAATCTTATGGTTATCTTAAATATAGTTTTTATTTAAGTGTATTGAGTTAGAACTGATATTTTCTATTACCTATGAGTCAAGTATGAGTTCGTCAATTTCAAATGTGCAACCCGACAAAATGTCACCTCTTAAACGACATTGAACAAATAAGGTTCTTTGAATCGTTGTATTCAGTTTTATGTTAAAAACACAGTCATTTTTTTTTCTTATTTCATTTTCATTTCTTTCAACATTTAGGAAGGAAACCAAACCATGCAAAAAAAAAAAAAAAAGCCCCGCGTTGGTTACGGAACCATGCCGGATTTGAAAAACCGGTTTGGACTAGAACCAAACCGTAGTGTTGCAATCAGTTTGTAATCATATACTATGAAACCAGTCAAACCCTAATTGAACCGACTAAAACATGGTACAAACCAATCAAACCCGACCCTTTCACCCTCAAAAACCAGTTAACCAAACCAAACCAAACCGCTTTTTTCAACTGAACCGGTTCCGGTTTGGCCCGGAACCCACCTCTAACTAAACTTACTCATAATGTTTCAAAAATCAAACAAGAGTTAATTGCTCGGATGGTCCCTGTGATTTCAAGTTTTTTCACGTTTAGTCCCCACCTTTTGAAAATAGCATGTATGCTCCCTATGGTTTGTCATTTTGTTACTCGGATAGTCCCCCAACATTTACTTTGGGGACTATCCGAGTAACAAAATGACAAACCATAGGGAGCATACCTGCTATTTTCAAACTAACTAACATCTACTCAGGGACTATCCGAGTAACAAAATGACAAACCATAGGGAGCATACATGCTATTTTCAAAAGGTGGGGACTAAACGTGAAAAAACTTGAAACCACAGGAACCATCCGAGCAATTAACTCATCAAACAATTTTAGACTAGTGAAACGGATTGATCGGAAAGCCCAAGCCCACTAAACGAAGCCCAAAAGTTCACCCCCAAATTCAGCATCTACCCATATTCGACCGATTCAGTCGTCTCTTTGAACCCTCGTCTCCTCTGCTAGGTTATCGATTTTCCATTTCTGCTTTTGCTCGATTACCTTCAGGCTTTTATCAAATCTCAGGTAAATCATTTCGGCTCAGTTCGGTATTAATCGCATCGTATGAATTTACATACAATTTATTACAGGCTTGTTGATTTCTCCAGTTATATACCTAGATTGTAATATTATATGCGATTTGCGTCGTCTCGATTCAGTTTCTAGGGTTACGGACCGCTTTTCGAATGATGTTCCGTTGAATTAGTGTTTGCATCTGTGCACAATTTGTTGATTTGGAAATCGGATTTTCTGGATTTGAGTTTGAGACTTGTTTCGAAATTTTTGGATGTTTTTGTTGAGATCTATAAGTATGATGATTTGTTTGATGTTATTGAACTAAAATTGAAGGAATATTAAATTTGTTTATGCTAGGGTTAGGGATGTGTTAGTGTTGATGTGATTAGTTCATTAAGGTTTAGGTTTTTGTGGTGATTGTTATTGTTGTTGACTGTTAGCTGTTGGGGGGTCTATTTAAGCACGAGTCTATGTAGAGGCTTTTACAATTGTTAGATGATGAATTATTGATTATCGATTGTTCACTATAGGCCACTGTGGATATGTATATGTGGCTTTTTTGATAGACGTTGTCATGGTTTTAAAAAATGCCTGAGGCGTGCGCCTCAAGACCCGCCTCGAGGAGAGACGGCCATAAAACGAGTCTGAGGCGCGCCTCATGGGGTTTTTACTGCATATGCGCCTCAGAGGGGCTGAGGCGCTAAGAAAGGCTGTGCGCCTCATGGGATTTTCATAGTTGTTTTTGACTTTTTGTGTTAATTTCAAGCATTACATGTCTTTTTTATGTATGTTTTTGATGAATCTGATGATGAAATTATAAATGGATTTGTTATTTCAATTAATTGATGGTATGAGATGATTCATTACTGGTTTTATAGTGCATATTATAACCCAATATGCATTATGCAAAAGATAACTGTTATATAAACAAAGTTACTCTTGGTAGAAAATGATGCACCATGTCACCGTTTTTGAGTTTATTAAATATGTTTACATATCTTTAAAAAACCATCATTGATTTCTAATGTGATAAACTTTATGATTGTATTTTTTGAGTTAACATTACCGAGGACCTGCCTCATGTTTTATTGATTTATATAAATATACATGTTTACTATTTTTTTTTAATGCTGGTAAGTGTGTAGAACTACTAGACTACTGATTTGTCTAATTCAAGGCATAAAATCTTATAGCTTATTCTGGTTTATTTTGTTTACTTTCTTATCTGTGTGACAAACTTGAAAATCTTGATATTGAGATTAGATTTGGTTCAAATTTATCGTCATTGTTTAGTAATCTGTATAGCTTGGTCATTGAATTGTGGTACACAACACTACAAAAGTAAACTTACCTTAGTTGTGTGTTGAACTGTATAAAATCATACCACTAGTTTTCAATGTTTTTATTATTATATGCAAAATCTAGTTTTGACTGTTTCCACTGCATGTTAACATTTTAATTGTTTTTATGATATAAAGTTATATCTGACAATAAAAACTAAAAAGTTTAATCAATTGAAAAGTTGTTTTGAAGTTCAAGATCGGTACTAATTTGTTCAATTTACAACATACCCAACAATACATATTGCTATTTATAACACCTGTTTGCTTTAATAGAAGCTAAACTCGTTTTACTTCTTGGATTCAAACAGAAGTTCAAAATTGTGATATATGTTATATATATTATAATATATACATATTTTTAATTTTTATAATTTGTTATATTACAGGATGGCGGAGGAAGCACCCTTTAGACCAAGAGAGCAGCTTATTGAGAAGCAAAGATTGTTTCAAAGCATCCACAAACACACCCATTTGAAAAGTCCAGCGGACAAGATCACCTCGGTTGCAATCCCTCTTGCTTTAGCGGGTTCTTGCCTGTTTCTCATTGTGAGTATTACTTTTTGTTAAACCTAGAGCTGCCAAAACGGGCGGGTTGGAGGGCAGGGTCACGAAACACACGGGCTGGGTTGACTCTGAAACAATTTATGCCCACAATTTTAAAGTTTTCATTAAACAAGCAGCGTGCAAGATATCATCACACCAAGTATATCATTTCAAGAATAATTTACTTATTGAATATAATGATTATAAGAGATTTTATGCTTAAAAAACACACATCGGCCCACATTTATTCATTTATAAAACACATTCCGTGTCGACTCATTTGTAAGTAACTTTTGATTTACACATTTGTACAGGGACGAGGAATCTATAACATGTCTCATGGGATTGGAAAGAAGGAATGAGAATACGAATCATGAAGCGTCTAATTTGAAGGCGCATGAACGGTTTTCTACTTTCGAAATTTATATTCATATTTAGACCCTCATGTTGTTTCAAGTTTCTGTTTTTATAAATCTTTAATAATTACTTGGTAACAGACATGTTGCTAACATTTGTGGTTTGATATTTTGATATCAGCTTTCAGCAATCAATTATTTGTTTGCATCTTGTTAAACCACGGCATCACTATATGTTTAACATAGAGCATGAGCCTGTTCAAAATAGGTGAAGTCGTCGGTTTGTTGCTTTGCAAACTGTTCAGTTTCCATTGGTTATTATTGGTTGGTTAATTCAGTTTTTCGCCAACTATAGCCTAGTTATTGGTTGATTAGTCGAACGGTTGTTCACCAAAAAGTTAAACGTGTGGAAAGGAGTTGTCACCAATTTTGCTTAAGGCACTTGAGTTTATCTCAATTGGCAGCCTAGGCTCCTTCACTAGTATATATCTTAGCGACTTAGCATAATATCTCGTCACAAGCTTTTCATCAATCTGTCAAAATATTTGTTAGAAATCAGTGTCAACAATTTATTTGATAACATAATACAGTCCACCACTTATAACCACTGAGCTCTTGAGTTATGATTTTGCCCACTATGGTTACCCGTGTGGCGATATGAACAATGGTAAGGTGTGGTGATGTCAATGATGATCATGAATATCAATTTTGTGGTTGGTGGTGGTTTGAGGGAATGTAGTGTGTGGCGTTATGTCCAAGTTGAACAATGGTACAGCCGTACTAGATTCACAGAAGAATAGTATGTGACCAAAGGGCCTTTGGTCTTGCGTTACTAAGATGTGAAAATGAGGTCACTTATGAGGTCAGGAGTTTGAAATATGCTGTGCACAATGATGTAAATTTAAGAGTAAATTTAAGAGTAAATTAGATTGATGTTTATAAAAAGAACCACCGATGGTGGGGGCAATTGAGTTTAGTATATCGATAGTGCGCTGCTAGATTTCTTTTTTTTTTTCATATTTTGTAGATAATTTCGAAAGTTGTTGAAACTTGTCAACAGGGTGTGATAGTTCTCCAGTGTGGAGCCGATTCACTTGCTAGGGACCGCTTGGGCTGCTTCAATCTCTCTATAGATGGTACTAATCTTATTCTCTAGTGTGGAGCCGATTCACTTGCTGGGGATCAAGGTGTTTTTAATAAAACTTCAAGCATTCTGAACCCTAGCTACAAACAATCCAACAAACCCTAGCTAGAAACGGTTCCCATAAACCAACTTATACGCAATGAATCCTCTGTTAATCAACTTATTCTCGGTTTCCCGAAAGAAGGAAGAACTCCAGCCTAATGTGGAGTTGGTCACACCGATTCCCGCTCTTTTAGCACGTCTAATTCCGACGTAAAGTTCACCGTTATCTGCTCGCATGAACACGATGGAATCACCAGCAACAAGCTTTTTTAGGTTCACGAAAGTACTCCATCCGGTAGTTAAGAGACGAACATCGGCAGGGTTCTAGTGCAACCCACACGACATACATCGGCAGCGAGCTGGGAAAACTTTTACAAGGAACGTATAACTCGAATCAGAACATCGTTGATAATACAAGACACATGAATTTGTGGATTTAGGTTGGCTATGATCTTTGTTCGGTCATCTTTACAAACTGCAACACACGAATATGTGACCAACAAATTCCGGATACTGAAAACCTTCAGCAATCATACTCTCAGTACTCTTACAACCCATCGTCGTCGCCACCCAACAAACTCCGGATACTGCAAACGCTATGTAGAGAATTACTAAAACTTATTAAACAGTTGTTTAGTTTTACACAAAAAAAAAACTTATATACAGGTCGTATAACATTATACGGCTCGTATACAGATTTTAAAAACCCAAAACCTCACAAAAATAAACACATTTGGCCGTATCACATTAGATTACTCGTATACAATTGTATACGGCTCGTATAATGTTATACGGCCCGTATACATGTTAAACGAAAAAAACATTTTACTGCATTTATTTATGTGCATCAGGATTCTATACGGGCAGTTTATACGGCCCGTATACACTAAGGATGTGAAAATAAAATTGTAGGGGTGTGTGTATGTATAGTGGGTGCCTATTTTTGTCAAAACAAGCTAAATTAGACTATGGACACCCATGATTACATGTTTTAGTTATAGGGTTTAAGGCTAAATTGCACTTTTCGACCTTTATGTTTTAATGTTTTGACAGGCGCTGTCCTTTAGCTTTAAAAATTACACTCTATGTCCTTTATGTTTGCAATCAATAACAGGTGGTGTCCTTTCAGCTAAACCCAATTAACTTTTTATGTTAAAACCCTTCTTTGTAAAACTCCTTAACAACAGGGACCATATGTGTAATTTTTAAAGTTACCGTCTTCCCCAACCCTAACTCTATTGATCTCTTCAAATCATTCATCTAAATCTGTAATTTGTATCAATATATTACAATACACACAAATCATTCAACTTCACCAACAATAACCGCCTCAATCATTCAACATCCACACCTCTATTCTCATAGTTGCTTCCTCAAATGGACGATTTCAGCATTTTAGCTAGAGATTTTGGATTCAAACCACAAGGAAAATCCGCTCCGATGAAATCCGACGCCAGAGGTGGCGGTGGCGGTGGCCGGAGCAGACCTCCGTCGTCATCACCGCCGCTGTTCACCGACGGTTTCTCCAATTCGGTGAAATTCACCAACACTAACCCTAGATCAACACCTGTGACGTCAGATATTGATTACGATTCAATTTTTAACAATTCGTTTACTAACAATGAAGCTAAAAGCAAATCTGTTGGTTCGAGTTTCCCGTTTTACGATAATAGGAGTTCAAGAGGTTTGGATGATTTGAGTGATTTTGATTAATTTTTTGGTGGGTTTTGATGATTTGAAACAGGGGGTGAAGAAGGTGTTGAAAGCAACATCGAAGCAATTTAAGAAGACGATGAATTCGGCGGGAAATCGGAGACGTCGGAGAGTAATCAGTGACCATTTGCCTTTGAAGGATTGAGTTTTCCGGTGACGGTTTTGTGATCGCCGGTGACGGTTGCAGTTTCCGGCAGCTTCATTGCAGAGAGGAAGGGTGGGCACGTGTAACTTTAAAAATTACACATATGGTCTCTGTTGTTAAGGAGTTTTAACATAAAAAAGTTAACTGGGTTTAGTTGAAATGACACCGCCCGTTAATGATTGCAAACATAAAGGACATAGAGTGTAATTCTTAAAGTTAAAGGACAGCGTCTGTCGAAACATTGAAACATAAAGGACGAAAAGTACAATTTAGCCGGGGTTTAAGGTTTATTGTTTGTTTTTATAAACATAATTGAAAAAAGTAATCATAATCATAATTATAGATAAAAGAAAACAAAATAATATTAAAAACACTTGCCAAATATTATGAATGACAAGATTTTATGTGGAAGTGCCTGATATAATTTTACTCTCAAAAGTTAAAACCTAGTTAAATTATTTAACTATCCTTGTATGATTCACAATTTATTGTTTCTAATTCTGATCTTAATATAATCCCTCATTTCTATTTATACATACTTTAAAGTATATATATTTTTTGAACGGTGGATTCTTTGATTATAGAATGGGCCAGCATATGTGATAAAACCAAAAAAAAAAAAAGAAAGACAAGAGAATAACATTTTTACCCCACACGATACAACTACTTTACTATAATCTAAAATTATATAAGTTGCATTCAAACTAAATTGCTAAATATGTAATGATACATTTTATAACAAAACATAAGTGACATATTTCTTAAATTTTCAAACAAAAACTAATGGGTTGGATCACTTAACTTAATCCATAGCTCCTCTTGTTCTTGAGATTGTCCAGCAATAACATCCATCTATCAATGGGTTATTGGCCCTTACCATATCCATCATTCAGCACCAATTTGCAGTGCTATAATGTTTCTTTTGCGGGCACTAAAACGGTCAAGAAACCGCGATTTTAAATCTTATTAACTTGCCAAATCTTCCAACAAAAGAAACACAAAAACAAAAAACAACATACATTATCATGATTCATGACCACCTACAAAAACACCAATTATAAGGTCCAAAACACAACCAACAGTACAACAAACTTCTACATAACAATAATTAACGATTCAGAGGCTCAATCTCACGCCACCACCATGCTAAGAAGCTTGATAACACTTACTGAGCATTAGCACGCATCTTCTTTCGGGCATTTTTCCATTGTGTTCGTCTTCGTTTCTTGTCAGAAGCTTGATTCACAAGTGCTATGTACTCCAGTGATTGAGCAGGTGATGCTTCTGGCTGCGGTAGTGAACTCACATTGGTGGTTGCTGGAATTTCAACCATTGTCGTTGATACCACAGGAGTGCATGAGTTGTTGACTACCACATATGGGACTGCTGTCAAAACCCGAGGTTCAGCAACAGCTGCCTTGATAGGCTGTTGACTTACAACAGGAACACGAACAAATGCATGGATTGGCCTAGTTGATACTAGTTGAGGACGTTGAATTGCAACAGGAATAGCTGGAGTGGCTCGTCCCACTGACAGTTGTGGAACAATCGGTTGAGGTGCAACTGAATATGGAATTGTTGGTGGAACCATGGTGCCTTGAACTAAGTTCGACTTAGTTGATACTCGTGGAGTTGGTCGTCGAGTTTCAAGAGGAACGTCTAGATCAACCGGCTCAGTTTTTACTCGTTTAGTAGGCGGTTGAACTACAACAGGAGCAGCTGGAGTAACTGGCTCAACCAATTGTTGTGGAATAATTGGTTGAGGTACACCTGCAGTTGTAGATGTGGTTGTGGCTGGAGCCATGGTGCTGGTTTTGTAGCCCGCTTATGCTTTTAAAACGTGCGAGCTAATCTGAATACGTTTGATTTCCTTATTATGCCGGAGCTTGCTATTCACTATGTCCGTCATGTCAGTATCAGACTCCGAAGCTGAAATTAACATAAATGACATTAGATAAAGACAGGTAACCTCAGAGAAATACGGTCTCGAGTTTTGCAAAATACCTAAAATATTAATAATAACAGAGTGCGCCACCAATTGTTCGACTTCTTTCTTGCTTTTGGCAATATCTCCCGGATAAGTACCACTGTTGAAAAGCAACTTAGAATGGAAAACAAGAACCGGCACCTTTAGATGTTTTGTCTGGTAAACAGGTATTCTTATATTCTTCTTAGATGCAAATTCAACCATAATAGACTTGCAATAGGTTTTATCCTGGATTACAACAAGTAATAAGAACCATTATCTCACTCAAAACTTGTATATGATTATCACCTTATATTTTTCATTTCCACCTAGCGTGTTACCCATATTATATAAGATTAGTGTCTAAATGCCGATACATAATACAATCTGTAAATGACAAACCTAGTGGTTTTGGTTAACGCATTAAAACAATAACCGTTTACTTGATATAAAAGAGGGGAGATGATCTATGAGATTAAGGCATATAGTAGGTGGTGTTAAGGCAAAAAAAACTAGTAAGTTCATATTTATAAATCTCGAAGTGTACTTGGCATAAGCGATCATTCCCTAAAATACCTCTGAATCAAAATAGGAAACAAAGGGTCATAAAAGGGTATAAAAATTTTCTTATCGTGTTTTGATTATGTTAAATAGAAAACAGAAACTTAATACGACATAAATTAACAATTTTAGGGCTATGTTTAGGAGGTACAGACCGGCAAATTATTGAACTTTAAACATAGGCACCTCAAGGTGGTTGATGCTAAGTGGTTAAAGTACGATAACTTATGCATGTAAATTACCTCTTAAACATAGCCTTCAGGATTTGTTAACAAAACTCGTAATGTAATCACATTACCACATACGACTAATGAATTTTAGTCTTTAATAAAAACTAGACACCATTTCATATTGCCTTGAGAGTATTTGTACTCACAGTAGTATCACATCTAATTTCATATTCGATCATTAAATTTACACTATTACTCATTTCCGTATGGTATAAAATCATATACCTGTTTACGACCAGTTATTACATTAAATAACAAAACTTATCATATAAAAGAAATGCTATAACTTGTAAACATCAAACCTGTTGTATAAACTGCAATGCTTCAGTTTTTTTCTTCTGCGTTATGGCAGTATATGCAATTCTGGAAACATCCAACTCAGCCATCTTACGAAGTTGAAATGTGTTTGATGATGTGTAGCTCACACCATCTACCGAAACAGTGGATCTGAACCTTGGATTATGGTCGGATCCTTCATTTTGTGTTTGATATACCGAGGGTGGTTTCCTCAACTTTTGGACATGTTGATGGAGAAGACACCTGTATACCAAATGCCCCCTTGAACCTAAAAAAAATTATAACACGTGGGACATCACGTCTCTTGTAAATATAAAGTATCTACAAGCATGAACAGAAACAAAAACAGAGATATTAACAAGTATGACCAACTCACTTTAACTGTGATTTTCACCACCTAAACCACAAATTACATCAGATAAATCAATATGGAAGCAGTAGCCACAGTAGGAAACATATATTCATTTTTCAAAGCCCATCAATCCTACTTCTTTTATAATACTATACCCTATGGCAGTGTCACAAGTGTATGGGGGTGTTCAAAAAGCTTGCTCGAAAAAAGCTAATTTTGTTTTCGAGCCAAGCCAACTCAACTCAATGGCTCGACTCATGGCTCGTATGTATGTGCGTGTGTATATATATTTTAGAAATGTGTGTTAATTTTTTCATTTTTATTTTTTATTTTTTATGCTGAACTCTAAACCTGAAAATCTTTTTTGGTGTTCTTTGTCGCCCCTTCACCAATCTAAGTCTTTTGTTATCATTTCTCCACCTTGATCCACTTTGCCACCTTGTCTTTCATTAGTAGTAATTAGAGCCGCTGTTCGTGGAAGAATAAAGTAGGTTATTGAAAAAAAGTAATTGGAAATTCTGTTCAATTTCCTTTAGTGTTCGAACTAAAAGTTGATGTTGTCACTTTACCAATCTAATAGGGTGGGTGGTTTCTAACGTTACACATATGTATTCCAACTTAGTACGTATATATGATAATATACTACATCATCATCATACTCAGTAAATCTCATCAATAGCAAAGCTAAAGTATGGTCTGAGAAGGGTAAGATGTAGACAGCCTTACTTCTACCCTGTAAAAATAGAGATGCTACTTCCAGTGAGACCCCCGGCTCGATAGTAGTTTTGCATCAAGCCTTGGACATAAGGCACATAACACTCAGCAATTGAGACAAACGCCGAATAGTGCATGTACCCCCTTAACCACTCTGCACATCACACGAGCATATACAAACTCAAACATCTATTTTGTAGTTTTGCAAAAACTGACTCACCTCTGCAACAAACCCTATCCGTGACTCGATCGCTTCCTTCCAGAACCTGCTCCTCAAATCAGCCATCTTATCATAATATGTTTTCAGGAGCTCGAACTTCTCTTCTTCAAATTTTATCTTTTCTTCAAGCTCCAAATTTCTGCATAATTTTTCTTTCTGCTATCAACGTCGCCACGTGCACGTGATGCATAATTAATCATCCCCTCTATTAACGTTATTTTCACGAAATTAGTAAAATAACGTCATTTTCACGAAATTAGTAAAATAACGTTAAAATCAGTGCACTTTCACTTTTGCCCCCGAATACCCACACATATATACATTATATGTGTATATATGGTAATATATTACATATATACTAATTAAGATACAAGATACGATACACATGTTGTAAAGTTGTGAACAACATATTTAAAAGAAAATAAAAGTGGTCATTTTTTTTATTAAGATGTTCCACAAATTAGTATTTCTTCAATACTTCTATATAATAAAATAACTAGCCTTGCACTTGCACGTTAGAAAACAATATATACCTCAGACAACTTTGAAATCCAGATTTTTTTAAACAGAGAAATCACGGTCAAATAGTTTACACGAAACAAGTAAAACCATCTGGTTTCTCAGCTCGACTTCTGCGATTTTACAGACAAAATATGAATTATAAAATTGTAGAAATATTAAAACAGGTAAAAGGAAAAGTCTGAATGAGAAAATGGAATTCAAACCAGACCGTAAGGATTGCTTGAACAACTGGCTTATGAAGCTCATCTTGTGTTACCGAGCGTTGTTGGAGGCGTTGTTATGCCACGTCAGTCAACTTTTGACCGTCGTAAAAGCAGCGTGACGTGGGAGTCCGGCGCCGTTAAGCTCCGGCTACTGCTGCGATCTGAAAGCTGAAAGGAAGAAGAAGAAGAAAGTGTGTTGAGTTCTAGGGCAAGTTGATCATAAGATTTTAACTTGATGGGCTGGGCCATCATTTTGTGGACTAATTTTGCTGGCCATCATGTTTTCAAACGTTTTAAGTGTTTGAATATAGTGGTGCACAAATCGGGTTTTTTTAAAAACCGGTTCCGGGTATAGAACCGGGTTTGGGTAGAACCGGGTTTTACAAAATCAGGTTTTTTTTTAAACCGGGTCGGGTTCGGGTCTGGGTTTTCTACCAAAAATGTATATCCTATATACCCGGGTTCGGGTAGGGTTCGGGTCGGGTTTTATAAAACGCGGGTATTATAATACCCTATTTCCGGGTTCGGGTCCGGTTCGGGTATTCATCGGGTAGGGTTCGGGTATGCATCGGGTTGGGAAAAAACCCGCACCGGGTATTAGAAAAACCCGACCGGAACTATGCTTTTAAAACGTATCAAACATAACTCTCACACATAGACATCAAATCTATTGATAAACAGAGGCACAATTTATAAACAGAGGCACAATTTATAGTTCTTCATGTGGTTATTTATTCCTATCATCTAGACGTCGATTTTCGGTTTCAATATCGTTACATTTTTAAGTCGTTGCTAGTAAATCTTGACAAAGTTGTTGAGATTTTAAATGTCCAATTTATTATACCGAAAAGATAATAAAAATTGAACACACACACTTTACTATATGTATTATATACCCCTTGAACTTTATAAACAGAGGCACAATTTATTAAATACAAAAACTAATAATGATATTAAAAAAACAAAGAAAATAGAAGGGCCAACATATATTGGCATATTTGTTTCCACTTGTAATGAAATATACTATATAATTAAGTAGCGGTGGCAAATATCATTAGAAACCTAATAATTAAACAAGATTAAATCAAAGTGCATACATAATTTTGTTAGAGTAAATTACAAGTTTTGTCCTTAATGTTTGTATCAAGTTGCAGGCGGTATGCTTTACCTTTAAAATTGATGGGTTTTGTACTTAATGTTTCAAAATCCTGCATGTTATGTCCTTTAGACCTAACCTAGTTAATTTTTTTTGGTTAAATCAAATCACAGAAAGGTACTTTGGTCTTTTACTTATTTATATAAAAATGTTTTAATATAACATGTTTGTCCCTCTCTCTATACATCTCTCTCCAGCCACATCTCTCTACAACCACCAACAACCACTACTCTCAAGATCACCACCACTATTCTCCACCAAGCACCGCCACTGTTCTACACAAACCGCTGCCCACCTGCCACCACTGCCGGAACACCATTGCTCTTGATCAACTGCTTAGAAGCAACCATTTTCTTTATGATCAAACTTGAGCCCTAAACTTCATCATCTCCCCTTTTCACCACCTTCTTGAGCACTGGGGTTTTTAAACTGAACTAGGGTTTTCAGATCTAAACAGGTGCGGCGGTTGATGGTGGAGGTGTCTGCGATCGACGGCGAATTTTAGGTGTGGTGTAGGAGGGTAATTTGGTCTGTCAATTGGGTCGATGATGGATAGGCCCTCAAAGAACCCGATGCAGATTTCATACCAGAGGCCACAATGATTTCATTAGATGTTAATGTTCCAAAGGCAGTTGAGATCTTTGTTTGGCCACCACTTCCGATGGAGAAGTTTGGAGGAGAAGGGTATCAATACGGAGATTTAACTGAACAAAAAGAAGAAGCCAGACCCAAATGGTATTTTTAATATCCCTATAAAAGTTGGAAATGTGCAGCATATACATAGAGGGTTGCATCTGTGTTGTTTTTGTCATCTTCATTTTGTTTTGTAAATGAGTTATAATGATTCGATTCAAGTCTTTCTAAGCATTAACATTGTTTTTCATGATCAGTTTTGGATGACATTGTCCCTCCCATTTTTACATGCTAGTCTCCTCGCTAGCGGACTTTAGGTGTGGTGTAAGAGTCGATCACTAGAAAGATTAGGATTTTAGGTTGGGTGTAAGAGTAAATCGCCGGAAAGATGTGTATAGACTAGAGAGATTCTGGTGCTTGAAGGTCATCGGATCTGAGCAACAAGGAGTTGGTGGAACTGGTGCATAGAGAGAGAAAGAGGGTTTTTAGAGAGAGAGAGATAGAGTTAATATATAATATTTTTTAAGATATATATTTTTTTAAAGGACGTAACGTGCAAGATTTTGTAACATAAAGTACAAAACTCATCAATTTTAAAGGTAAAGGACACCGCCTGCAATTTGATACAAACATAAAGGACAAAACTTGTAATTTACTCATTTTGTTAAATCATAAGAACTAGAAGTCTTAATGCTTGAAACCTAATAATTAAACAAGATTACATCAAAGTGCATACTTTTTGGTCATCTTTGTTTTTTGATCGTCTTCGTTTAGTCTTCTTCTAGTGGGCTTGACATTCCCATTTCGACCTCTTCCTCGTGTATATCCGTTTCAACGCCATTTTCATCTTCAAGTGACTCCACATGTTGAATCCGCTCCGCCGCATCCAAATAGTCCTTCAAGCAAATACACATTTCAACCGACTCGGGACTAAGCTTCGTCCTCCTTAATGAAATGACTCGACCACTAAAAGAAAAGGCGGACTCCGAAGCTACCGTGGAAGCTTGGACACTTAGTAGATCACGGGCCATTGCGGCTAGAACCGGAAATTGGGGTTCCTTTTCTTTCCACCAAGCCAAAATGTCGAAATTATCAAATTCTTCTTCGGAAGTGACGAATGCTAAAAAAAATCCGATGCAATATATCTCCCGAACTCGCTACTTGGGGTGTTACCACGAGCTCGTTTAGAATTGTCACTTCGCAAAGTATTAAACAAACAAATTTTTAAATTTCTATTACGGCTTGTTGAACTACCACTAGAAGAACCCGCATTTTCATAAGCTTGATGAACTTGTGAACTTAATTGACCATATTTTGCATAATAAATGGCAACGACAGTCTCTACATTTTTTCTACATTGAAAAGCAAGAGATAGCCATCAATGGCAATAATCATAGCTTCTTGACCACCTGTCCAAGCTAGTGAATGATAACCTCTTGCCATTCCTACTTCGCATGTCAGCTATATATTCGGGTATAAAAACCGGGTTGCGGGTATTATAAAAACCGGGTTCGGGTATTATAAAAACCGGGTTTCGGGTATTATAAAAACCGGGTTTCGGATATTATAAAAACCGGGTTTCGGGTATAAACTGGGTATAAAAAAACCCGGTTCCGGGTTCGGGTTTTAGATCAAATATGCATACCCGGTCCCTACCCTATGGGTAGGGTCGGGTTCAGGTATAGAAAACCCGGTTTTTATAATACCCGGTTCCGGGTTTTTTTCCGGGTCCAGGTCCGGGTTCGGGTTTTTTGTGCACCACTATTTGAATAAACAAATTAAATTTGTGTGTCTACACCATGCTACTATGCGGTACTAACGGCGGAACCAGGATTTTAATCATTGTGGAGACGATTTTTAAGGCTTTTTCCGTAAAATAACAATTTTTTTCTCATCGGGCTCCTCCCTCCTTTTCTTTACAGGCGGGTGTACCCATGTGCGATACGGTACCGGTTAAGTCAGACCACTTATGAAGAAATAGATTGAAATTGCTTCCTACTATAATCCCGAAGATATAAAGGCACTTCGGTTTTTTACCTTTTTTAACCGAAACCCGATTACCAAACTTGACCCAACACTACCTGAACCAAGTGAGAAGGAACTCTAGGAGCCCGAACCCAAATATTATATATACCCGAACCTGAATACCCATCTTCAATTTGGTAATCAAATCTTTCCTGAAAAGAAAGATTCCAAGGAACCCGGACCCAATTATCATCAATACCCGAAACCGAATACCCATCTTTTAGTTTGTTAATCAAATCTTGTTGCTTGAATTCTAGCTTACCCGAATAACCCAAAGACCATTAAAAAAAACCCTATAAATTATTTAATCTATATCATATATGGGATTATGGGTCAATTATGAAACTTATTATAGGAAGTTGGCATTAACAATGATAAACAATTCTCACATAATAAAATGTTAATTATTTAGTGCTAGCTTCTTATCTAAAAGCCTATGCATACAAATCTATGATCCATTTCTGGATTGAATATGGTGACATACATACTACATACAAATTACATAATGGTATAACGAAAAACTGGTAACATAATTTTTACAAAGATAAAAAGTAGAAATTAAAGTCTTAGTAGCATATATATATACTTTTACACTATAAAAGATACTCCTTTCATGAGACATATATATCAGACCTTCTACACGTCCTCTTCTCTTCGACCACTACGGGAACCTCAACACCATCTCTCTCTTTTACTTCATCTCTCCTCTGCTTGGGAGGCCAAAGATTAAAATGAAAAAGTAACTTTATACAAAGATAAAAAGTAGAAATTAAAGTCTTAGTAGCATATATATACTTTTACACCATAAAAGATACTGGTAACATAATTTTTACAAAGATAAAAAGTAGAAATTAAAGTCTTAGTAGCATATATATATACTTTTACACTATAAATGATACTCCTTTCATGAAACATATATATCAGACCTTCTACACGTCCTCCTCTCCAACCACTACAGGAACCTCAACACCATCTCTCTTTTACTTCATCTCTCCTCTGCTTGGGAGGCCAAAGATTAAAATGAAAAAGTAACTTTATAGGCGAAGTCCTAAGCACCGAAAGTTACAGAATTTGGGAATCTCGCTGGAATTGATTATAGATTACCATAAGGCCGGTATTAAAAAATTATGTTAAAAATATAAGGTTTTAAAAAGCAAATGATTTTAATAAACAAAAGGTTTAAAAAATGAACGAATTTCAAACAAACAAACAAACAGTCTAAAAAATAGAGGATTTTAAAAAGGATAAATGATTCAAATAATGCTTCAAAAATAAAAGTAACACTTTACATAAATGGTTCTAAAAGGAACGGTTTAAAAATAAACGGTTTTAAAAATGAACATCTTAAAAAATGAATTGTTAAAAAAAAGTTTAAAAAATGAATTCTTCAATCCTTTTCTTTAATAAAAAGCGAATAACTTAAAAAAGAATGATTTTAAAAACAAACAGTTAAAAAGAAACGATTTTACAAATGATAGACGGTTTTAACAGGTTAAAAAAACAAATGTTTTTAAAAACGATCTTTATAAAAAACAAGTTGTTAAAGAAATATGTATTTATTTGTATATTTAAAACGTATTTTGTTAAATAATAGTCGTGAAATTAAAAAATAAAAAAATTAAGTAATTACACAAATAAATGTATTAAAAGAACTTTATAACTTACATAAAAATCCCCTAACTTATAAAAGGACCTATAAGACATTAAGACCGACCTTTATTTAAGCTTACCACATCCACCATCTAATTAACTCTCATTTTTTATATATCTAAAATAATAAACACTCTCAAAACTTATATTTAAATCACAATAAATCAATAATTTTTTTGTACCGTCGAATTTATTGTGTTAAGCCACCGCACTCCCAAAATTAGAGAGCATCATTGCCTCACTCTGGCTAAATTATGTTGTCTTAGCCGGACTCACGATGGCTTCAGAGTTTGGCTTGGGCGTTCCCCTAAGAAACCATACCGCCGATTGTCACTTGACAGAAGTTGTGCCACCACAAGAGTTGAACACTCTCTGACGTAACACACGGTGGGGAGAAAACCCAGATGGGCTTATGATAAAACATGACACCTCTAAAAAAGGCTAGACTCTATCCATCATTGTCTAATCCACCAAAATGACACAAGTGGAGATAAAACTTGGCTCTCCGTTAAAACATCCAAGTCTCTCAATCCCTAAGTGGATAAATAAGGGGCTGTTTGGCAACATCTGAATGGTTAAGTGCTGAACCAGTAAGAGGTCTGAACCATTAAGAGGTCTGAACCATTAAGAGCCTGTATAAATGTCTGACCAATTCAGATTAGAGGTCTTAACCATTCAGACTCTGTATAAATTTTAACCATTCAGAGGCAAATGTCTCAACCATTCAGACATCTGCTCGTGAAACAAACAGTCTGAACCATTAAATGTTGAACCAGTAAAAGGTCTGAACCATTAAAAGCCTCATTAAGAGGTAAACAAATAGCCCATAAGTTTAAATGAATAAGAATGATTAATCCATCCTAATAATAATAACTATCTTAATTTATAACCTAAAAGTTACAAACAAGTGAAATTAAAGGGACCAAAAGTTGAACACACCAAAAAATACTCAACTTCCTCTCAAACCCAAACAACTTGACATCCGCCATTTTCACACAGGAACCGAGCTCGCTCTCAACAGCTATGAAAAACCCTCATCAATGGCGGTTCTAACCTCCGCTACTCAGATCTCACTCCTTTTTATCTAAAAATTTCCGTTTCTAACATGCGGTCAAAAGACAGAATTTCATACTTCTACGACGGTACTCTCTCCGCTTCCACTTTCACACACAATTACCGTTTCATAACATCCTAGTTCAGTTATTCTATATTTATATGTCTATTGTAGCTTAATTTAGTTGTGTTTGTGTAATAATCTCGAACCCTACAAGTACCTTGTGTAGTCTTAATTTAGTTGTATGTTTTAATAGGAAAAATGAATGAAGTAGATTATATTTATTGTTAGTATAATAAATTATGTAATTATTTTGTTAACAAATGGTTTTTGAAATTCAGAAATGATTTGGAGTAATGGACTTTTGTATTAGAATATATTATTATTTTTAGGGTTTATTGGTATGAGCATACGTCCCGGCTTAGGTTTCTAGGGTTTTTATGATCTCTATATCATTCAGTCTTTCATAATCTATCATGTTGCAGGGGATGTTGGTAATGTTTACTTTGGACCGAATCATCCAATGAAGCCGCATCGGTTATGTATGACTCATCATTTGGTGCTTTCCTATGATCTTCACAAGAAGATGGAAATTTATGTTAGTTTTTTTTTGAGTTAAATGTGATTTTAGTTCCTGTGGTTTGGGCCATTTTGCCAGTTTAGTTCAAAGGTTTCATTTTTAACATGTGGGTCTAAAAATGTTTCACAGTTGCCGTTTTAGTCCACTGGGTTAACTTCATCCATATTTTTTGTTAACGAGAAGGCCAATTCGGTCATTTTATATGGCTGAATTGCCCTTTTAGTTAACAGAATTACATACAAAATGACCAAATTGGCCTTCTCGTTAACAGAAAAAATGGATGAAGTTAACCAAGTGGACTAAAATGGCAACTGTGAAACCTTTTTGGACCCACAGGTTAAAAATGAAACCTTTGGACTAAACTGGCAAAATGGCCCAAACCACGGGGACTAAAATGGCATTTAACTCTTTTTTTTGTATGGTTCTTGGTCATGAGGTTGATATGTCCACGTGTTAGTCTGCTGAGTTGTATGTGTACTCAGAGACCTTGGTGGTGGATAGGGGTGTAAACGAGCCGAGTCCGAGCTCGACCAGGCTCGAGCTCGGCTCGTTAGGTTTTTATGAAGCTCGAGCTCGAGCTCGGCTCGGTTCGAGCCTACTTCTTTAAGCTCGAGCTCGGCTCGCGAGTAAAACCCAGAGCTCGAGCTCGGCTCGACTCGGCTCGAACTATTTTGAGAACAACCTTAAACGAGCTAAAAGCTCGGCTCGAGCTCACTTCAACATCGCTTAAACAAGCCAAAGCTCGGCTCGAGCTCGACTCATCAATGTTATAATCATTATTAATATTTTATATATAAAAAAATTAAAATTTTGTTTGGGCTCGTTTAGGCTCGCGAGCCTAAACAAGCTTTGTATTTCAGGCTCGAGCTCGGGCTCGATAACAAAACGAGCTCTATTTCAGGCTCGAGCTCGGGCTCGGGCTCGTTAAGGCTCGGCTCGTTCGAGCTTTTAACCGAGCCGATCACGAGTAGCTCTCGAGCCTCTGGGCTTGTTTACACCCCTAGTGGTGGAGTTACGAATGCTGACTGGTTAGCTTGTGCCTGGAGTAGAGCTTGCTGTGCGCTGAGTTGCGTATAAACGAGGTTTATGGATGCCATCTGTTCGGCATACCAGGAAGCCAGAGTTTTTCCTTCGGGTAGCCCCAAAAGTGCAGAGTAATTGAGTTGTGCTTGTTCCGATGGAGCTGAGGGGCCAGCTCCATGGCTTGGTGTCAGCACTGGTGGTGGTGTCTGTTGCAACACCCCGGTCGGAGTTTGGAAGGTGGCTCCATTTGTGGTTTGAGTGATGATCCTTGCTGGTGGTGTTTGGAAAGTGGGTCCAGCTGTGGTTTGGTTAACGACCCTGGACACACTCCCAAAGATAGAAGGAAAATCATTGTTCAGTTGTCCCTCTTGGATGGTTTCGTTCCTTTGACCCCTTTGGACGTGTGCTGTGTCCGAAACGAGTTCAAAGGAAGAAACTTCTCCGTCGACTGGGTGTGAGGGAGTTTGTTCAGCCATTTTGACGAGTGTTTTTTCGGTAGAGAAAAGAGATGAAATTGGTTTTGCAAAAAGCGGATGGCGCCAATGATGAAACACCGATTAACACAGGGTTTATCGATGGGGTTATTTCGTCTGTGGGGTTCAACCTCTCTTCTTGCTCGTAACAATGGCTGGAGATCTGCAAAACAGTAAACACCGTTAGTCTCGTTAAGAGGGGGAGAAGGGGGGTTTCCCTCTTAACCAGGCTCCGGCGTGAGAATAAGTACTGTTCTGAGAGAAATAAACAGTGTGTGTATAGAGAGGGTATGGAGAGTAAAGATCCTGAACCTGAATGATGAAGGGTCCTATTTATAGTCGGAGGGTGAAGAATGAAGGAGCAGCTGTGCCAGCTGTGGGCGCGTGCCAGCTGTCCGACCAAGGGGAATATCCTCTTAGTCTGCTCTGTCACGGCAGGTGTAGTGGTACACGTGGCGTCGTTACATTTGTCCACGCTGGATACCTCGTACTGGCGTCGTCAACCCTGCTCCCTGATTTGTCGCAGGCCTATGTGGCGTTCTGCGTATGGTTACACGTGTTGTCCTTTATGTCGGATGGAGCATCTTTGGTGCCAGCTACGAGTCTTCCAGAAGCTTCTAGAAGCTTCTGGATTGCTACGCTGATGTGGACGCCTTGTATGCTCAAAAGTGGTGTGATCCCTACCATGTAGGCAGGGAATTGGGACCATACCTCTTCAATATGGTTGATAGAAGTGTTTTTTGTTCTTTTTGTTTTGTTAGAAAATATTAACTTATGTAAAAGGGCTTTTAATGTATGTTTTAGAATATAGGGTATGCTTTTTTGTGGTACCTCTCTAATGTTATCAATCTAATGGCAATTCAGATAAATGCTATTTAAAGTTGAATACTTAGTTAAATCGAATTTAAGTTTATTTTTGTTTTTATGGTGATATGCACATAACACATAGAAGAGGTATTGCAACTGAATGCATGCATTGACATGTAATTTGTATAGCATATTAAGATCATAAATTGTAACTTTTATCCTTTTATGTACTAGCTGTTTGTAGTTGTTTTTCTTATATTTTGTTTCCGAATTATTTAAAAAAATAACAGTTACTATTATATTATATTATATTATATATATTGTTTACGAGTGATCATGAATAGTGATTTAAAATTTAAAATAATATATATCTTTTTAATATTTTATTATTTTAATATTATAATAATTATAATTATATTTTCTTTTAGCTTTAACGTTATTTTTCTTTTCTAAAATCAAATTTATTTATTTTTTTAATATTTTTTTTCAAAACATATTTTCTTCATCAATTAATTTGATGTTTATTTAATAACATATGTTGGTTAATTTTTTTTTCTAAAAATTTAAATACGTAACTAAATCGATTCTGACGGTTTGGCTTTCTAAAGAAAAATGCTACATTTTCAAATAACGTCTGTTTTACAGTATCATTTGCTCTATTTCGCCACAAAACGCGACGCGGACAAAACTAGTGTTCATTAAAACAACAACAAAAACCTCTTAAATTAGTATCAATATCCACATTAGAGGTGCACAAAATAACCGGTTAGTTAACTGTAACGGTTATTAACTAAAACCGTAACCGGTTAATAACCGCTCGAGGAATAAATGGTTAATTGTTATCTTCAACCGTAGGTTAGTAATCATTTATAAATATTTAGTATAGTAAATGGCTATTAACCAGTTTTTAACTGATAGACTGGTTAACCAATAAAAAAACAAAAAAAAAGAAGCAAAAATACAGGTTATTAACCGAACCGGTTAAAGTAAATAACCGAACATGTTTAAAAAATAACAACTTAAAGTAATAACCAATTAAAGTAAAAAAAGTCAAATTAATACTAGTTAACCGAACCAATTATTGAAATTAAGCAGTTTGTACACCTTTGTTCCACCACAAATATCGTCCTCTCCGACGTCGTTTCTTCACAGCCAACGCCATCAATCGCATCTTATCCCTCTCCGACGTCGTTTCATCGTTGTTTCACACCGTAAGGCTATGGGGTATGGGGCTTGGGGCTTGGGTTGGGGGAAAACGCCCAAGCCACCACCCCGGGTGGGCTTGGGTTGGGGCGTGGCCCTTGGGGCTTGGGTTTCAAGCCGAGCGTGGGGCGGTATGGACATGCTAGCTGGTTGCCTCCCATTCACTCACGCCGCCATGTCATAGCGGCCTTTTCAAATTTTGAATTTTAAATTCAAACGGTTTGGGGGAAAACCAAACCGCCACCCGGGTCTCCCAACAACCCCTATAAAATGTAACCCCCAACCCACCGGTCCCCCCATCCCACGAACCCGTTACCCCACCGGCTACCCACTTCTCTCGAATCCGCTAACCCACTGGTCCCCCCATCCCACGAAGAACATGGCATCTTGGACTCACGAGGAAGAATTGGCTCTCGTCACAAGCGTCGTTGACGCTATGAAGGGGCGGCCACCGGGCCAAACAAAATATTGGCCGGAAGCATTCGCAACCTACCGACATAACGTCGGTAACGACCGCCACAACCTCAACGCGTGCCAACACAAATGGCGCGAGCTACGGCCCACGCTCGATCGTTTCAAGGCTTACTACGAAGCCGTTCCGAGCGGCGAGTTAAGCCACGAGGATGGGTGGCGGTGGCAAACATAGAGTTTCGAGGCAAAGAGCGAAAGACGTTCGACAAGATCGCCCTTTTTGAAATTTTCCTAACGCTCTAGGTTTGTTATTTTGTAATTTTTTGAAATTATGTAATTTTTAGGATTATGTAATTTTTAAAATTTTAATGAAGTTGTAGGTTTTTTTTTTATAAATGTTGTGTGAATTTTATAAATTTTTTTGTTAAACCTAGAGCTGCCAAAACGGGCGGGTCGGAGGGTAAGGTCACGAAACACACGGGCTGGGTTGACTCTGAAACAATTTATGCCCATAGTTTTAAAGTTTTCATTAAACAAGCAGCGTGCAAGATATCATCACACGAAGTATATCATCTCAAGAATAATTTACTTATTGAATATAAATGATTTAAGAGATTTTATGCTTAAAAAACAAACATCGGCCCACATTTATTCATTTGTAAGTAACTTTTGATTTACACATTTGTACAGGGACGAGGAATCTATAACATGTCTCATGGGATTGGAAAGAAGGAATGAGAATACGAATCATGAAGCGTCTAATTTGAAGGCGCATGAACGGTTTTCTACTTTCGAAATTTATATTCATATTTAGACCCTCATGTTGTTTCAAGTTTCTGTTTTTATAAATCTTTAATAATTACTTGGTAACAGACATGTTGCTAACATTTGTGGTTTGATATTTTGATATCAGCTTTCAGCAATCAATTATTTGTTTGCATCTTGTTAAACCACGGCATCACTATATGTTTAACATAGAGCATGAGCCTGTTCAAAATAGGTGAAGTCGTCGGTTTGTTGCTTTGCAAACTGTTCAGTTTCCATTGGTTATTATTGGTTGGTTAATTCAGTTTTTCGCCAACTATAGCCTAGTTATTGGTTGATTAGTCGAACGGTTGTTCACCAAAAAGTTAAACGTGTGGAAAGGAGTTGTCACCAATTTTGCTTAAGGCACTTGAGTTTATCTCAATTGGCAGCCTAGGCTCCTTCACTAGTATATATCTTAGCGACTTAGCATAATATCTCGTCACAAGCTTTTCATCAATCTGTCAAAATATTTGTTAGAAATCAGTGTCAACAATTTATTTGATAACATAATACAGTCCACCACTTATAACCACTGAGCTCTTGAGTTATGATTTTGCCCACTATGGTTACCCGTGTGGCGATATGAACAATGGTAAGGTGTGGTGATGTCAATGATGATCATGAATATCAATTTTGTGGTTGGTGGTGGTTTGAGGGAATGTAGTGTGTGGCGTTATGTCCAAGTTGAACAATGGTACAGCCGTACTAGATTCACAGAAGAATAGTATGTGACCAAAGGGCCTTTGGTCTTGCGTTACCAAGATGTGAAAATGATGTCACTTATGAGGTCAGGAGTTTGAAATCTGCTGTGGACAATGATGTAAATTTAAGAGTAGATTAGATTGATGTTTATAAAAAGAACGACCGTTGGCTGGGGCAATTGAGTTCAGTATATCGATAGTGCGCTGCTGGATTTCATTTTTTTTTTTTTCATATTTTGTAGATTATTTCGAAAGTTGTTAGAAACTTATCAACCAGGTGTGATAGTTCTCCAGTGTGGTGGGACCGATTCACTTGCTGGGGACCGCTTGGGCTGCTTCAATCTCTCTATAGATGGTACTAATCTTACTGTAATCATTATACATATTAATAGAATCTGTCGATGAACAGTAATTTAAAAAAGTTTTTTCAAAGTATTTATTATTTTATTATTTTGTTACTCTAATTGATTTTCAACATATATTTTTTTCTAATATAACTTTTATGATACGATCAATCATCAGAGAAAAAAAAACATAAAAATTAGTGCATATCAATATTGATATTGTAAGGTTCAGTTTGGTACAATATGGTTTCCCGAAAGAAGGAAGAACTCCAGCCTGATGTGGAGTTGGGCACACCGATTCCCGCTCTTTTAGCATGTCTAATTCCGATGTAGAGTTCACCGTTATCTGCTCGCATGAACACGATGGAATCACTAGCAACAAGCTTTTTTAGGTTCACGAAAGTACTCCATCCGGTAGTTAACAGACGAACATCGGCAGGGTTCTAGCGCAACCCACACGGCATACATCGGCAGCGAGCTGGGAAAACTTTTACAGGACGCATGAATTAGTGGATTTAGGTTGGCTATGATCTCTGTTCGGTCATCTTTTCAAACTGCAACACACGAATATGTGACCAACAAACTCCGGATACTGAAAACCTT
This sequence comes from Helianthus annuus, assembly GCF_002127325.2. Classification (NCBI taxonomy): domain Eukaryota; kingdom Viridiplantae; phylum Streptophyta; class Magnoliopsida; order Asterales; family Asteraceae; genus Helianthus; species Helianthus annuus. The sequence goes on along the minus strand of NC_035433.2, from coordinate 116,619,580 downwards.
CAGCAATCATACATTCAGTACTCTCACAACCCACCGTCGTCGCCACCCAACAAACTCCGGATACTGAAAACACTATCTATCTTCTTTACATTTTCAAATTTCAAGTATGTTTTCCATCTATCTTCTTCCCTTATTCTCCGTTCTTCAATAATTTTCTTGAGTTCTTATCTCCCACTTCTTGGTGCTTACACCATGTCTGAGAAGAACCCTACCAGTCGGAAAAGAAAATACAAGGGGAGGGCCCCTCCTGGTCCTGACCAGGCGGTCATTAGTTGGAAGGAGGAGGAGTTCAATAATCTGGTTGGGGGTATGGGTTTCTGTCCCGAGTGGGGAGCCCAGTATCCTCCTGTTGGTTCTACTGCCTTGGACGCTCCTCTGGGCCGTAATTATATGCTGCGTTTTTCCGGGAAGGTAGTTTCAGAATACCTATTACAAAGTTCACCGCTTCTGTGTTGAGGGGGTATGGGCTTCATATTTCACAAATTAATGCGATTGGGTTTCCACGCATTACCCATTTTGAATACGTCTGTAGGGCTTATCGTATTGAGCCTACTTTTGAGATGTTTAACGTATTTTATAGTGTTACCTACGCCAATGGTTTCTATTCGTTTCAAGCACGATCAGGTGTTGCTCCGGTGTGCTCTGTGCCTTTGAAGAGTCTTCATGACTGGAAACAAAAATTTTTCTATATCCGCCGCGGTGTGATTCCGATAGACATGCCTTATCGGCAGGCGAACCAAGGGATTCCAAGGGTAGACGTTATGGAGGATTATGGTGCTCAGGATTGGTTTAAGAGGATAACCCAGAAGGCGACTGCTATTTCTCAACTGGATGAGATGGCCTTGGTTGGTGCTGGGATGAGTTTGTTGTGGGTGCCCAAGAATCCATTGGGTCAACCTGTATACAGTTATCGGGGCAAATGTATGTTTCTTTCATAAGTTACCGCTGAATTATTTTCCTTTATGTTTATTATGTTTTCTTATTTTGTTGCCAATTTGCAGTTGGCTACAGCTTGTTGAATGCCTTGGACCCTAAAGCGGCGGGTGCCATAGTTGAAGCTATCCAAGCTGAAGGGAACCCGACGTGTTAGACCAGATCCAGGGTCGTTTTTTGCATCCAACCGATGATAGCTTGAGTAGATATGCTAACGAAGTTTTAGGTGAAGATGCTTGGGATGACTCTGTCGACTCGGGTCGAGAGGAAGTCATTGTCCTTTCGAGTGGAAGTTCTGACCAAAACTTTGAAGATCTAACCTCTCATTGCGCGCGTGCAGGTACCGCGCATGGTGATGTTGCTGAGCCCGTGCACGAGGTTGTCGGTGATGATGATGATGTAGAGGTGTCTGTTGACCCTTCTGCTCAGTTGGAGTTAAGGAAAAAGGCGAGGACTGATAGGTCTGGAAGGAGAGAGGGGAAGCCTGAGGGTAAAGCTGCTGGTTCTTCTCGTAAGCGACCCTCTACTCTTCCTTGTCTAGATTATGTGGTAGTTTCTGACACGTTGTCTGGCCTAGGGGCTGGTGAGGGAGGTCGAGGATCGGATCCTGATGACAGTGCTACCTTGACTGAACACATGAGGAAAAAAGCTCTCGAGGATCAAAAGCGCAAGCTTGATGAGCAGTCCGCTGCTCTTCTTGCTGCTAAAAAAGCAAAACTTCACAAGGAAGCCCCCCAGCACCTTCTGAATCTGAGATTGACCTTGGTGTTTTTAGCGGGGGTCGTGGGAATCTGTTGGAGGAGCTTTATGCTGCATCTGCCCCTCCTAATGGTAATTGGCCTTTAATTGCCTGTTGTCTTTTCGTTTTCTTCGAGTTGTTTTTAATTTCTGTTTCATGACAGCGTCCAAGTTTGGCAAGAAACCTCGTATGGTGGATATTTCTCAAATTACGTCACCTGCTTCTCCCCCATCGAGGACAGTTGGTTTGACCCCTCCTCGTGATGATGTTGATGTGAGCACAAGGGGTGGTGAAGGGTTTACTGAGGGAGTGGTTGAAGGAGGTGCTGATGCTGGAGGTGATGGTGGAGGTGATGGTGGAGGTGATAAAGGTAAGGGTGTTGAAGTGGAGATGGAGTCTAGTGAGACTACTCCACAACAAACCATTTCTACCAAACGTCCTTCTGGTGGAGGTGGGGCTACTTCTGGCGTGGTGCGCAGCCCGCATCTTGAACATGACCCTGCTGATTCTTGGGGTAATCCAGCTTGTGATGACTTGCCTCATGCCCCGCGCTGGAACCTTACCCAGGGCTCCAGGATGAATGATGTCAACAATTGCCACGAGTTTTTTGCTATGTCCCTTCCTCCTGCTGAGAGGATGTTTCAGAAGAACCGCAATCGTTTTGCCCTGTTGGACGATCACGTTCGTGCCGGAGTTAATTTCTTTGCTACTTCTCAGGAAATTCTTCGCGAGTGGCGGTCAATGGGGGAAGAGACTCTTGAGTTTGAGGAGTCGAAGAAGTTGTTTGCTGAAGAGAAGGAAAAATTTAATGCGGAGAAGAAAGGCCTGCAGTGGAGGGTCGCTGATGCGGAAAAGAAGCTTGAAGAGCAAAAACTGTTGAATGATCAGAAACAGAAGGATTGGGAAACCGCATCTGCGCGCACGAATGTTGAGATGCAATCTTAGCGTGATGCGATCGTGCGGTTATCTGGTGAAAAAGCAGATCTTGCTGAAGAGGCTCAGCAGGCTCGAGTTGCATCCGAGAAAAAAGAGAAAGAGTATGTTGATCGGATCGATAAGTTGGAGGTTCTCGTCCAGCAGAAAGTGGCTGAGTGTGAGGCTGCACAGCGCCTTCTTGCTGAAAAGACTGCTGAAAGCCAGGCAGCAGAACTCCTTGCTGAGGAAACATCTGCTGACACCAGATGGTTGCTTTCTCGTGGTGTACCCCTGGTAATTTCTTTTGCTCTTTCGTGTTCTTTTGTTTTTGCGATTTTTTATTTGATTGCCTTGTTTTATGGAGCTTGCTGACGGTATTCTAAATTCGCCTGAACTTGCCACGTACATGTTTGAATTGGGCCAAGCGGGTTATAATAGCGGTCGTAAGTTTGGGTACGCTGAAGGCAAGGCTGCAGCTATCAACAAGGAAAAAGATTATCACTTTGCATTGTATAAGGAAGATTGTGATGGTGCTTATGCTGCTAAGCGCAAGGCGTTTTCAACTCTTGACTTTGCTGTCGTCCGGGCGGCACAGAAGTTGTCTCGGAAACCAGATGGGGTTGCCTTGTTGAAGAAAGCCTTGGGAGAAGATGGAGATGCAGCAGGAGGTGTTGGCACCAGTCAGACTTGATCGATGGATTCCGGCCTGTGCGCCGTGTATGGCCATGGATAGGCCTGTAATGTTGGTTGTTTAAGACAATTTCAATTTTGCATACCTGTGGGTGTATGTACTTGATATTCTTGTGAATGTTTTATCGCTTTTTTATGGTTATGCGAATTTTGTTACCGTCATAATATGTGCATGTTTAATTACTTTGATCAGGTGTCACGAATGAATGATGGCGCTGACAGGTGATGTTGTGTTACTACAACGTTTTTATGCTGTCGTTTAAATGTGTGCGCTTATAGGTGACATACGAAGTGATCGAGTTGCAGGTTATTGTGTGAGCTCAGCTGTGTTCAGCCTTGGGAGCATTACAATGTTTAGTTACCTTGCTATCGATATTTTCGTGTTTATGTGGGCACGAAGTTATATTTTGGCGTTTTGTAGGCTTTGGTTGTGTTTCTGACCCAGCTGTTCACTTGGTTGTGACGAGCCTTGGAGGTCTACAACGTTTCCTATGGTCGAGCCATTGATGTTTTCGTGTACGCCCAAAGTAATAAATGCAGTTGTGACAAGAAATTTGCATGAAATAAAAGTAGCCAAACACTTCTTATATTAAGTAAATGTGTTGGCGATTCGCCCTTTACGATTACATGGTTGTTTTACATGTAGCACTTTCGGAGTTGTTGGGCATTCCAGGTTCGTGGAACCTCTTTGTCGTTGATGGTGCGTAGTTTGTAGGCTCCCTTGCCGAGCACTGCATCGATTATGTACGGGCCTTCCCATTTGGGAGCCAGTTTTCCGGGCTTTTCTGCGTTGGAAGCTTCGTTGTCCCTTAGGACATAGTCTCCCGGGTTAAAAGTGCAAACTCGGACTCTGGAGTTGTAATATTTTTCCAGCTTCGTTTTGTATTTGGCCTCATTGATTGCTGCCATCTCTCTCCGTTCTTCTAGGAGGTCTAGGTCGATCCTCCTTTCTTCTTCATTGTTGATTAAATTCATGGAGAGCATCCTTGGAGATGGCAGTCCGATTTCTGCTGGGATAACGGCTTCAGACCCATAGACCAAACTGAACGGCGTTTCACCGTTGCTTGTTTTTGGCATTGTTCTATGGGCCCACAGTATGCTGGGTAGTTCGTCGATCCAGCCTCTTCGTTTCTCGCCGAGCCTTGCCTTTATGCCATCGACAATGCTTTTGTTGACTGCCTCTACTTGACCATTCCCTTGTGGGTGTGCAACCGAAGAGAAGGTATGTTCGATGTGTAATTCTTTGAACCATCGTTCGAGGTCGTCTGCTGCGAAGTTAGTTCCATTATCGGTGATGATTCGGAGAGGCAGGCCAAAGCGGCATATGATTTGTTCCCATATGAATCTCTTGACGACCGCCGAGGTGGTTGATGCGAGTGGTTTCGCCTCTACCCATTTGGTGAAATAGTCGACTGCGACTATTATGAACTTGACTGCCCCCGGTGCTTCTGGGAAAGGACCTACCATGTCTATGCCCCATTGTTGAAAAGGCCATGCAGTTGTGACTGGTACGAGTTCATTTTTAGGGCGCATGGTTTTGGGTGCATGTCTCTGGCAGCCACTGCACTTCCTTAATTCTTTCACAGCATCGAGGTGCATTCCGGGCCAGTAATACCCGGCATTCATTACTTTTGCCACCACCATTCAAGCCCGGCATGAATACCACAAATTCCTTCATACACTTCCCGGATTAGGTAACGTGCGTCGTCGGCGTCTACACATCGCAGCAGTGGGCCGAGATACGACTTTCGGTACAGTATCCCGTCTGCCATCTGATAATGTTTTGATTTGTATTGGATCTTTCGCGCCTCGGCTTTGTTTTCGGGAAGTATCCCTGACTGTAAGTACATGATTATCGGCGTCATCCAGGACGTTGTTCCTGTCTGGATGACACTTACTTCTCTGAGTGGAACGTATGGGTTGCTCAAAACCTCTATGCGCACATCCTTTGCTAGGTGCTGGAAGCTTGTTGATGCGAGCTTGCTTAGTGCGTCTGCTGGCTTGTTTTCGCTTCGATTTATGTGGTGCACCTTGTAGGAATAGAAGGTTTGCAGCAACGTTTTCGCTTGGTTGAGATAGAGTGCCATTATATCGCCCTTGGCTTCGTATTGGCCGTTGATTTGGCCTGCTACTAGCATGGAGTCCACATGCGCTTTGATGTGTCGGACCCCCATTTTGATCGCCAACCGTAAGCCAGCCAGGAAAGCTTCATACTCGGCTTCGTTGTTTGTGCTCTTGAAATCCAGGCGTATGGCGTATGTGAATTCGTGTTTGTCAGGGCTTACCAGCCTCAGCCCTGCGCCTGCTCCATCTTCGTTAGATGCACCATCTGTGTACAACAGCCATGGTTCTTCTGTTTGTTTTTTCTCAGCTTTCTCCATCGCTTTACATTCCCTTTCTTTGTCATCTGGGACTTCTGTCATAAAATCTGCCAAGACTTGGCCTTTGATCGATGGTCGTGGTCTGAAAACCACGTTGTGACCTCCCAGCTCTATTGCCCATTTGGCTAGTCTTCCTGATATCTCTGGCCTTGCAAGGATATTTCCAATGTTGTAGTTTGTTAGTACGTGGACGGTGTGATTGGCAAAATATCTGCGCAACCGTCTTGAAGCGTGAATCAGTGCAAGGACTAGCTTCTCCATGATTGCATACCGAGTTTCTGGATCGGTCAAGGTTCGCGACACATAGTAAACTGGTGTTTGGACGCCTTGACGATCGACGAGCAGTACAGCTCCGACTGCCCTATCGGAAGCTGAGAGATAAAGTACCAAGGGTTCTCCTTTGTTTGGTGCGGTTAAAGTTGGCAGTTTGATGAAGCAATCTTTCATCTCGCGGAACGCGTTTTCTGCTTCCGGAGTCCATTGGAACTGGCTTTTTTTCATGCAATTGCGCAAGGTCTTGATGAATGGGAAGGATTTTGCAGCGTGATTAGCTAGGAAACGATTGAGTGCGGCTAATCGTCCTGCTAATTTTTGCATGTCTTTGATGTTTGACGGTGAAGGCATCCTTTCTATGGCTTGGACCTTTTCTGGATTTACCTTAAAACCGTCCTTTGTGACGATGAAGCCTAAGAACTTTCCTTCTTCCATTCCGAACGAGCACTTTGTTGGGTTTAGCTTGATACCATACAACTACTTTACTATAATCTAAAATTATATAAGTTGCATTCAAACTAAATTGCTAAATATGTATTGATACATTAAAACCTTATAAAGAAGCAACTTATATATGCATATATATCTTGTAAATTTAGCTTTGGGAGGCTTTAAAAAAAATGGAAATTTTCCTTTTTAACCCTAAACTTTTAATCTTTTGACAATTTAAGTTTAAAGTTTTAATTTTTGTTTCCTTTTAAACCCTAAGGTTTTAATCTTTGACAATTTACCCTAAAGTTTTAATATTTGGCAATTTAGTTTTAAAATTTTAATCTTTGTTTCCTTTTTAACCCTAAAGTTTTAATCTTTGACAATTTAAGTTTAAAGTTTTAATCTTTGGTAATTTAACCCCTTTGATTAATTTAATTTTTTCACTTCTAATTCAAAAGTTCCAATCTTTTGCGATTTAACCACTTTGATTTTTTTTACTTATGTGTTGTAATATTGGCTTTGGGGGTTTTTCAAAGAAAAAATGGTTACGCATATGGTTGTTGTAACCTTGGCTTTGGGGTTTTTTCAAAAAAATTGATTTTTTACTTTTCACCCAAAAGTATTTTATAAATTATTTTTAACCCAAAACTATTTGTTTTTTTTTTTACTTTTAACACAAAACTTTTAATCTGTTGCAATTTATCCTCACAACTTTTTTTACTTTCAACTTTGATCCTTTATATTTTTCATTTTCCGCAAATTTTTAGCTTTATCATTCGTTCTAAATTTTGTGACTTAACACACCACAACGTGCGTCTTTAGTTTAACGTTTTTACGTTTCGTTCTAAATTTTGCGGGTGAACGTTTTTACATCGTCTATTTTTTCCTGTTTGATAGGTTCAACATAACGTGCGCGCACTAAATCGACTTAGTTATCACTAAAGAATCCCCGCCGCATTGCGGCGGGTCTTAATTCTAGTTTTATAACAAAACATAAGTGACATCTTTCTTAAATTTTCAACCAAAAACTAATGGGTTGGATCACTTAACTTAATCCATAAACTTAATCCATAGCTCCTCTTGTTCTTGAGAATAACAAAACATAAGTGACATCTTTCTTAAATTTTCAAACAAAAACTAATGGGTTTGATCACTTAACTTAATCCATAGCTCCTCTTGTTCTTGAGAATGTCCAGCAATAACATCCATCTATCAATGGGTCATCGGCCCTTACCACATCCATCATTCAGCACCGATTTGTGGTGCTATAATGTTTCTTTTGCGGGCACTAAAACGGTCAAGAAACCGCGATTTCCAATCTTATTAACTTGCCAAATCTTCCAACAAAAGAAACACAAAAACAGAAAACAACATACATTATCATGATTCATGACCACCTACAAAAACACCAATTATAGGGTCCAAAACACAACCAACTGTACAACAAACTTCTACATAACAATAATTAACGATTCAGAGGCTCAATCACACGCCACCACCATGATAAGAAGCTTGATAACACTTACTGAGCATTAGCACACATCTTCTTTCGGGCATTTTTCCATTGTGTCCGTCTTCGTTTCTTGTCAAAAGCTTGATTCACAAGTGCTATGTACTCCAGTGATTGAGCAGGTGATGCTTCTGGCTGCGATAGTGGACTTACATTGGTGGTTCCTGGAATTTCAACCATTGCCGTTGATACGACAGGAGTGCATGAGTTGTTGACTACAGCATATGGGACTGCTGTCAAAACCCGAGGTTCAGCAACAGCTGCCTTGATAGGCTGTTGCTTACAACGGGAACACGAACAAACGCATGGATTGGCCTAGTTGATACTAGTTGAGGACGTTGAATTGCAACAGGAATAACTGGAGCGGCTCGTCCCACTGACAGTTGTGGAACAATCGGTTGAGGTGTAACTGAATGTGGAATTGTTGGTGGAACCATGGTGCCTTGAACTAAGTTCGACTTAGTTGATACTCATGGAGTTGGTCGTCGAGTTTCAAAAGGAACGTCTGGATCAACCGGCTCAGTTTTTACTCGTTTAGTAGGCGGTTGAACTACAACAGGAGCAGCTGGAGTAACTAGCTCAACCAACTGTTGTGGAATGATTGGTTGAGGTGCACCTGCAGCTGCAGATGTGGTTGTGGCTGGAGCTATGGTGCTGGTTTTGTAGCTCGCTTGTGCTTTTAAAACGTGCGAGCTAATCTGAATACGTTCGATTTCCTTATTATGCCGGAGCTTGCTATTCACTATGTCCTTCATGTCAGTATCAGACTCTGAAGCCGAAATTAACATAAATGACATGAGATGAAAGCAAGTCACCTCAGAGAAATACGGTCTCGAGTTATGCAAAATACCTAAAATATTAATAATAACAGAGTGCGCCACGAATTGTTCGGCTTCTTTCTTGCTTTTTGGCAATATCTCCCGGATAAGTACCACCTTTGAAAAGCAGCTTAGAATGGAAAACAAGAACCGGCGCCTTTAGATGTTTTGTCTGGTATACAGGTATTCTTATATTCTTCTTAGATGCAAATTCAACCATAATAGACTTGCAATAGGTTTTATCCTGGATTACAACAAGTAATAAGAACCATGATCTCACTCAAAACTTATATATGATTATCACCTTATATTTTTCATTTCCACCTAGCGTGTTACCCATATTATATAAGATTAGTGTCTAAATGCAGATACATAATATAATTTGTAAATGACAAACCTAGTGGTTTTGGTTAACACATTAAAACAATAACCTTTTACTTGATATAAAAAAGGGAGATGAGCTATGAGTTAAGGCATATAGTAGGTGGTGTAAGGCAAAAAAAAAAAACAAAACTGGTAAGTTCATATTTATAAATCTTGAAATGTACTTAGCATAAGCGATCTTTCCCCAAAATACCTCTGAATCAAAATAGGAAACAAAGGGTCATAAAAGGTATAAAAAAAATTTCTTATCGCGTTTTGATTATGTTAAATAGAGAACAAAAACTTAATACGGCATAAATTAATAGTTTTAGGGCTATGTTTAGGAGGTACAGACCGGCAAATTGTTGAACGTTAAACATAGGCACCTCAAGGTGGGTGATGCTAAGTGGTTAAAGTACGATAACTTATGCATGTAAATTACCTCCTAAACATAGCCTTCAGGATTTGTTTAACAAAACTTGTAATGTGATCACATTACCACATTCGACTAATGAATTTTAGTCTTTAATAAAAACTAGACACCATTTCATATTACCTTGAGAGTATGCATATTCATAGTAGTATCACATCTAATTTCATAGTCGATCATTAAATTTACACTATTACTCATTTCCGCATGGTATAAAATCATATACATGTTTACGACCGCTTATTACATTACATAACAAAACTTATTATATAAAAGAAATGCTATAACTTGTAAACATCAAACCTGTTGTATAAACTGCAATGCTTTAGTTTTGTCCTTCTGCGTTATGGCAGTATATGCAATTCTGGAAACATCCAACTCAGCCATCTTACGAAGTTGAAATGTGCTTGATGATGTGTAGCTCACACCATCTACCGAACAGTGGATCTGATCTTTGGATCATGGTCGGATTCTTCATTTTGTGTTTGATATACCGGGGGTGGTTTCCTCAACTTTTGGACATGTTTATGGAGAAGACACCTTTATACCAAATGCCCCCTTGGACCTAAAAAGATTTATAATAAGCAGGACATCACGTCTCTTGTAAATACAAAGTATCCACAAGCATGAACTGAAACAAAAACAGAGATATTAACAACACGTTGCAAATATAGAAGCATCAACAAGCATGGCCAACTTACTTTAACTGTGATTTTCACCACCTAAACCACAAATTACATTAGATAAATCAATATGGAAGCAGTAGCCACAGTAGAAAACATATATTCATTTTTCAAAGCCCTTCAACCCTACTTCTTTTATAATACCATACCCCATGGCAATGCCACAAGTGTATAGGGGTGTTCAAAAAGCTTGCTCGAAAAAAGCTAATTTTGTTTTCGAGCCAAGCCAGCTCGACTCATGGCTCGTATGTATGCGTGTGTGTATATATATTTTAGAAATGTGTGTTAATTTTTTCATTTTTGTTTTTTATGCTAAACCCTAAACCTGAAAATCCTTTTTGGTATTCTTTGCCACCCCTTCACCAAAATCTAAGTATTTTGTTATCATTTCTCCACCTTGATCCACTTCACCACCTTGTCTTTCATTAGTAGTAATTAGAGCCTCTGTTCATGGAAGAATAAAGTAGGTTATTGAAAAAAAAGTAATTGGAAACTCTGTTTAATTTCCTTTAGTATTCGAACTAAAAGTTGATGTTGTAAGTGTATTGAGTGTGTGTGGATTATTTTCACCACTTTAAATTAAAACCAAAATCATTTATCACTTTACCAATCTAAAAGGGTGGGTGGTTTCTAACATTACTCATATTCCAACTTAGTACGTATATATGATAATATATATGATAATATACTACATCATCATCATACTCAGTAAATCTCACCAATAGCAAAGTTAAGGTATGGTCTGAGAAGGGTAAGCTGTAGACAGCCTTACCTCTACCCTGTAAAAATAGAGAGGCTGCTTCCAGTGAGACCCCCAGCTCGATAGTAGTTTTGCATCAAGCCTTGGACATAAGACAGATAACACTCAGCAATTGAGACAAAGGCTGATTAGTGTATGTACCCTCTTAACCACTCTGCTCATCACACCACCATATACAAACTCAAACATCTATTTTGTAGTTCTCCCTCAACTGACTCACCTCTGCAACAAACCCTCTCTGTGATTCGATCGCTTCATCCAGAACCTGTCCTCAAATCAGCCATCTTATCATAATATGTTTTCAGGAGCTCGAACTTCTCTTCTTCAGATTTTAACATTTTTTCTTCAATTTTTATCTTTTCTTCAAGCTCCAAATTTCTGCATAATTTTTCTTTCAGCTATCAACGTCACCACATGATGCATGATTAACCATCCCCTTTTTAATGTTATTTTCACGAAATTAGTAAAATAACGTTAAAATTAGTGAACTTTCACTTTTGCCCCCTAAGCGCCCACACATAACATTACATGTTAATATACTACATATATACTAATTAAGATACAAGATACGATACACATGTGAAGTTGTGAACAACATGTTTAAAAGAAAATAAAAGTGGTCATTTTTTTATAGGATGTTCCACAAATTAGTGTTTCTTAATTCTTCTATATCATAAAATAACTAGCCTTGCACTTGCACGTTAAAAACAATATGTACCTCAGACACACGAAGCCAACTTCGAAATCCAGATTTTTTTAAACAGAGAAATCACGGTCAAATAGTTTACACGAAACAAGCAAAACCATCTGGTATTTCAGCTCGACTTCTGCGATTTTACAGACAAAATATGGATTAAAAAATTGTAGAAATATTAAAACAAGTAAAAGGAAAAGTCTGAATCAGAAAATGGAAGACCGTAAGGATTGCTTGAACAACTGGCTTATGAAGCTCATCTTGTGTTACCGAGCGTTGTTGGAGGCGTTGCTATGCTACGTCAGTCAACTTTTGACTGCCGTAAAAGCAGCGTGACGTGGGAGTCCGGCGCCGTTACGCTCCGGCAACTGCTGCGATCTGAAAGCTGAAAGGAAGAAGAAGAAAGTGTGTTGAGTTTTAGGGCAAGTTAAACATAAGCTTTTAACTTGATGGGCTGGGCCATCATTTTGTGGACTAATTTTGCTGGCTATCATGTTTTCAAACGTTTTAAACTAGCTGGATGCCCCGTCCACATTACGGGTTGTTAAACCGAATATTTCTTAGTTTCATAACATGTACCTATGTATTTTAGTTACTTGCACATATTACTGATAACACGATCTTAACAAAAAATATATTGAGTCAACCAATTAAACCAAAGCACTACCATAGTTTTGCTAAAAAAAGAAAACTAAAACGATGGCAAGTCTATAATTTTAAGCTGGGGGCAAAATAATAATTTGTCAGAACCAATGAGCGAGTTCTAGACACCTGCTTGATACAAAAGTTAAATTGAGCCAACCAAGTAAAATAAAAACTACTATAGTTTTACGGAAAAAAAAAACAATGGCAAGAGTACAAATTCTAACTGGGGGCAAAATCGTAATTTTTTAAATGAGGGCAAACTCATAGTTTTAAACTGAGGGCAAATTCGTAGTTTTAAGCGGAAGGGGGGGGGGGGAACCATAATTTTGAACTGGGGCAAAATCATAATTTTAACCTACGGAAAAAATCGTAATTTGTAGCTGAGGGCAAAAGCATAATTTTATTTTTAACTGGGGGCAAAAGCGTAATTTTAAACTCAGGGTGAAATCGTAATTTTAGAAAAAAGGGCAAAATCATATTTTTGAACTGAGTGCAAAATCATAAATTTGAGATAGGGAAAAAAACTAAAACGATGACAAAGCTACAAATTTTAACTAATCGTAACTTTTTAAATGAGGGCAAACTCATAATTGTAAACTAAGAGCAAATTCGTAATTTTAAGCTGGGGTGCAAAACCATAATTTTATTTTGAGTAGGGCAAAATCATAGTTTTAAACTAAGGGTAGAGGGGGCAATCTTGACCCAAAGCCTTCCAAATGGGTCAATTTGGGTTGCTTTTAAAATTATATGGGTTGATTTGGGTAAGATATTTTAACTAATTGGGTCATAATGGGTCACTTGAAATTCCATCTTGTTATTTTCGGGTCAAAGCGGGTCGACAACATTAAAGAAATGGGTCGATGTGGGTTAGTATCTTAAAGAAACGGGTCGGTTCGGGTCGGGTTTCGGGCCGACACGAGTTTCTGCACGGACGGGTTTCGGGTCGCAACAGGTTTTGGGCCGGCACGAGTTTCCGCACGAGACGAGTTTCGGGTCGGGACGAGTTTCGTACCGTTTCGACGCGAACCGTTTCGACGCGTACCGTTTCGTACCGTACCGTTTCGACCCGTACCGTTTTGACCAGTACCGTTTCGACCCGTACCGTTTTGACCAGTACCGTTTCGAATCGAACCGTTTCGATGGGAACAGTTTCGACCAGTACCGTTTCGACCCGTACCGTTTCGAATCGAACCGTTTCGATGCGTACCGTTTCGAACCGAACCGTTTCGCGATGATCGGTTTCCTACGATGAAATATTAGCTTGTTTGTCACGAACTTGTTCGTATAATTGCTTCGCGAGCTTCTCGCATACTTGACATTTGATGAAAGGTATATCATCTTTACGAGCAACTCCAGGTGATTTTGAAGAATAGGAGATCTGTATACATGATGAAGATAACAGTAGGCATATGATTAATAGATTGAATATTGCTGTTTGATTGATTTTCGCCATTACTGTGTGTTGGTAGCGTATCAACAACGAACAGTAGTTGGTGAGTTTTTTATTTTTGGTGGAAAATATTAGGACGAAATTGCCCCTTGATGTACAATCTCTATTTTTTTAAAAAAAAAAGCATTTTTTTTAACAAAACTGACCCGACCCGACCCGACCCGAAACCCGTTCTGACCCGGACCCGTTTCAACCCAAACTCGTTCCGACCCGAACCAAAACAACCCTTTTTTTAATTGACCCGTTTTGACCCGAACACGTTTTGACCCATGACCCGACCCGACCCGTTTGCCAGGTCTAACTAAAGGCAAAATCATAATTTTGAGTTGGGGGCAAAAACATAATTTTATTTTGAACTAAGGCCAAAATCGTAAGTGTGGGTTAAATTGATTTTTAGGAATTAGTAATAAAATAATTAAATACTTATATGTTAAATTCCTGAAATACCCCTAATTTTAACTGAGTTAGAGACGGGGAGTAAACTGGTAACAAAATCGAGACATCAGGGAGGAAAATGACGGTTTTTAAAGGATTGGAGCAAAACTGTTAAAGTGACCAAACCACAGGGAGCAAAACGGAAGTTTACTCTAATAAGAATCTTAATTTATAACCTAAAAGTTACAAACAAGTGAAATTACAGGGACCAAAACAAAAAATACTCAACTTCCTCTCAAACCCAAAAAACAGTCATCCGCCATTTTCACACAGGAACCGAGCTCGTACTCAACAGCTATGAAAAACCCTCATCAATGGCGGTTCTAACCTCCGCTACTCAGATCTCACTCCTTTTTATCTAAAAAGTTCCGTTTCTAACATGCGGTCAAAAGACAGAATTTCATACTTCTACGACGGTAACTCTCTCCGCTTCCACTTTTACACACAATTACCGATCCTAGTTAAGTTATTCTATATTTATTTGTCTATTATTGTAGCTTAATTTAGTTGTGTTTGTGTAATAATAATCTCGAACCCTACAAGTACCTTGTGTAGTCTTAATTTAGTTGTATGTTTTAATAGGAAAAATGAATGAAGTAGATTATATTTATTGTTTGTATAATAAATTATGTAATTATTTTGTTAACAAATGGTTTTTGAAATTCAGAAATGATTTGGAGTAATGGACTTTTGTATTAGAATATATTATAATTTTTAGGGTTTATTGGTATGAGCAATACGGCCCGGTTTAGGTTTCTAGGGTTTTTATGATCAATATCATTCAGTCTTTCATAATCTATCATGTTGCAGGGGATGCTGGTAATGTTTACTTTGGACCGAATCATCCAATGAAGCCGCATCGGTTATGTATGACTCATCATTTGGTGCTTTCCTATGATCTTCACAAGAAGATGGAAATTTATGTTAGTTTTTTTTTATATGGTTCTTGGTCATGAGGTTGATATGTTGTCTTGATAATATGAAACATGTGGTTATTGAATACAGAGGCCGCATAAGGCGTATCCGGTTGAGCTAGCGCAATTTCACTCGGCTGATTATGTGGAGTTCTTGCAGCGGATAAATCCGGACACACAACATTTGTTTCCAGAAGAAATGGCAAAGTGTAAGAAATTTATAACACCCGATTTAAAGGGTATTTAGCGTTTTTATACCATTGAGTTTTATCTAAAACTTGTTTGTTATCTAGTTAAGCTTGGAGAAGATTGCCCCGTCTTTGATGATATGTTCGAATTTTGCCAAATATACGCTGGAGGAACAATCGGTAAGCTTCATCTTAAAAAATATTTTAGTTGAAACTTAGGTTTAACGCATACATTGTATCATTGCTTGCTAGCAGATGCTGCACGCAGATTAAACAATCAGCTTTGTGACATTGCGATAAATTGGGCCGGGGGGCTACACCATGCTAAAAAGTGCGAGGCATCCGGATTTTGTTATATCAACGATTTGGTTTTGGGAATTTTGGAGCTTCTTAAGTATCATGCACGAGTTCTGTATATTGATATAGACGTTCATCATGGTGATGGTGTAGAAGAAGCCTTTTACTTCACTGACAGGTAGCATCATGCCATCATTCTTCTATTCTCTAATTCCACTTTTGTTTATACAAATTTTGACCTTATGATGCTTTGACTTTTCAGGGTGATGACAGTTAGTTTTCACAAGTATGGAAATCTGTTCTTTCCTGGATCAGGCGATGTTAAGGTATTACACACTCTATTCATCCGTATGCCTCTTTATTTATTTGTATTGTATTGTTTATATATTCTTTCATTTTTTTTTCCTGAATTTGTAATGAGATGAGATCATTAGAGGTCCATTTGTTTATATCATTCCTCTTGTTAGGGGTGCAAACGAGCCGAGCTGAGCTCGAGTACGATTAACTTATGAGAGCTCGAGCTTAAGCTCGGCTTGGTTCGAACTTTGTTTTCAAAGCTCGAGCTCGTTGGTAGTTTTTCAAGCTCGAGCTTGTCTCGTTATTAGTTAATATATTATATAAAAATAATAGACTTGTTTAAGCTCTCAAGCTCGATAAGTGAAGCTCATGATCGGGCTCATTTACTAAACAAGTCTTTTTTTAGGTTCGGACTCGGCTCGTTTACTAGACAACTTTAAGTAAGGGGTAAATGTTACTAAATATTAATACAAACTAATATGAGCTTCACATGCCAGGCTCAAGCTCGGGCTTGATAAATAAACGAGCTTTGTTTTAGGCACACGCTCGGCTTGGGCTCGATAAGGATCGGCTTGTTTCTAGTTTTTTCTGGAGCCGATCTCGAGCAGCTCGGCTTGTTTGCACCCCTATTCTTGATTCAACGTAATTTTGTAGGAAATTGGGGAACAAGAAGGTAAATTCTACGCAATTAATATCCCGTTAAAGGATGGCATAGATGACACCAGCTTTACTCGTTTGTTTAAAACCGTAAGTTTCAAAATTAGGTATCTTTTATGCCTTCCAATATATCGATAGTGCGCTGCTGGATTTCATTTTTTCCATATTTTGTAGATAATTTCGAAAGTTGTTGAAACTTATCAACCGGGTGTGATAGTTCTCCAGTGTGGAGCCGATTCACTTGCTGGGGACCGCTTGGGCTGCTTCAATCTCTCTATAGATGGTACTAATCTTATTGTAATCATTATACTAATTGTCTTATACTATTTGTAAATGATAGATGCATTGGCTAATGTTGGAATACTTCTTTTCTGTTACTTTTGACTTATTACAGGACACGCTGAATGTGTTAGGTTCGTTAAAAAATTTGGCTTGCCCCTTTTGGTAGGTTTATTTTTTAATATTTTTGATTTAAATCTTCTTTTTATTGTTATATGTTGTGTATGTAGACGCTAATATGTAGGGTTTTGATGCAGGTAACTGGAGGTGGAGGATATACGAAAGAAAATGTTGCTCGGTGTTGGACTGTTGAAACGGGAGTTCTTTTAGACACCGAGCTTCCTAATGGTATTTATTTTAATTGTTTTCAACTCGTATAGCTCTGCAAAATTACTTGCTTGATTAAGAAAGATTAAAAGATTTTTGGAACTAAAATATTTGCATTATAAATGTGTGATTGATGCAGAGATCCCAGATAATGAATATATCAAGTATTTTGCTCCTGAGTGTTCATTAAGGATTCCAACTGCTCATATTGTATGTCATCTCTTCTTTATTTATTATTATTTTTTTATTTTTTATTTTGTTATGTCATCTTGGTTTTAGCGAGAGTTTGGGTTATGTTTGATCTCCAACGGGTTGATGGGACAGATAAAAAGTTCAGTTGAAAAGGAAACGGGTCAAATGTGGGTTCAATGGGTTCCTGAGTCGCTCAAAGTGTGTTTCTAGTGCACTGTATGCAAAAAAAAAAAAAAAATTAAAAATAGAATAATGTTGTAATAGTGTAGTTTTGTATTCACATATATAACACAATAACACATCAACTATAACTAAAAAAATATATTTGACAGAATGGATTTCTGGTCAACTCGACTCTACACATGCCCAAAATACCCGTTTTGACTTTTGACACATAACCTGATTTTGCACCGATCTCATACTGGTAATACTCATAAATCATAACTATTTTTTTGTTGGCTGGACAGGAAAATTTCAATAGCAAGTCCTATCTAGGCACTATAAAGATGCAAGTTCTAGAAAATCTTCGTTGCATTCAACATGCTCCAAGTGTACAGATGCAAGAGGTAATTAAGAAGTTATAAAAACAAACTCAAGTAGTGAAATAATTTAGTTGTAGTTTTTACTTGATTCTTTTTTATCGAAAGGGTATATTGTTGACTTAACAATACCTTATTTTTAATTGCAGGTTCCACCTGATTTCTATATTCCTGATTTTGATGAAGACGAGAAGAACCCTGATGAACGTATAGATCGTAAGTACACAAAACCCCTAAAACAGCAAAACTTGTGTTGTTTATTATTAGAGTAGTTGATATGGGTTGGGTGCAATAATAGTCTCATCTATATAAAATAATTATTGTGTTAAATAAAGTTACAAAAATTACATTGGTGCAATAATGATCTAATTTTTTTTTTGTTAATAAAACGGTTTTATGGAGTTCTATACATTTTGGATGCAATTTAGGTGACCCCCAACCCGTTTTTGTTCATGCCAAGTTTTCTAAGTTCATTGATTAAATCAAACCCTTGTTGACCAGTAATTGTTGGAGATTTGTTTAGTTCTTATAGTTACTTTTCTCTCCAACAGAACACACACAAGACAAACATATTCAACGTGACGATGAGTACTATGAAGGAGACAACGACAACGATCATCACATGGATGATGTTTAGAAACTCGGATTGACATATGCATCTTGTTTTAAGATACAGATATTAGAAAATTAGGGTTCATTTGAAGCGGTCGAATTACAAAGAAGCAAACGCCACAATCTGGGTCATGATTAGGAAGTCTACAACAAATGTGGGTTTCATGTCCAAGTAACTGTAAAGTGTCAAGGATATGGTTGATAGAAGTGTTTTTTGTTCTTTTTGTTTTGTTAGAAAATATTAACTTATGTAAAAGGGCTTTTAATGTATGTTTTAGAATATAGGGTATGCTTTTTTGTGGTACCTCTCTAATTCTATCAATCTAATGGCAATTCAGATGAATGCTATTTGAAGTTGAATACCAAGTTAAATCGAATTTAAGTTTATTTTTGTTATTATAGTGATATGCACATAACACATAGAAGAGGTAATTATTTGTACAATGTAGTAATAGGTATCAAGTTCAATTAAAGATAACAATTTGTACAATGTAGTAATAGGTATCAAGTTCAATATTATTCCTAAAATGATTGTAAAAGTGATTACAAGTACAATGGAGCAATTGCATATTAACAATGTTTTATGTGTTTGATTTAACAATCATATTCCATAGGTACTATTTATTTATACAACTTCAAAAGATAATAAAAATTTGCAGTCTATGAAGTACTGTTTTCAGCCAAAATGCTTTCCAAAAGTGATTCACAGGCGTCCTCAAGCAAATCCAACACCTGCCAGAACAAAACCAACAGTCAAAATCTTGCACTCGAGAATTCGTGCAATAGGCTCTAGGGTGTAAACGAGTTGTCAAATATCATGTTGAGCTTCAAGTCTAAAAATAAGCTTGTTTAATAAACAATCCCATGCTTCATATACCGAGCTCGCGACCCTAAACGAGCCTCTATATGTATATAACTATATCTATCCAGAGTAATTTGACTTAATATGATGGATATATATTACATAAAAAAAGTAATTATATATGTATGTATACTTGTCTAGAAATGAAATAACACTATATAATGAACGAGCCGAGCTTCAGCTTGCAACATTTCTCACAACCTGAGCTCGAGCTTTGAATATAGTGCTCGGAACAAGCGGAGCCTGAGCTCGGCTCAACTAGTTTACAACCCTATATATGAAAATGGAGGCTCATTCACCAATTGGCTCATATTTTGGAATCGCTAGTGTATGGCAACTACAGAGACCAACTATTTTTGTGGGTCCCATTTATATTGTTTATGAAGGATAAAGAATGTTGGGATTTTAATCTAATGAATTTTTTTTACTGGTTTCAGGACAAGCAAGACTTATGACTTACATGGTGTTTAGGATCTTTCATCAAAAAGTGTTTATCCGCTTATTGCATTATGAGTTGAATGCCATTTTAGTTGGGCCATTTGGTCAGTTTTGTCCAAACGTTTCATTTTTCGCATGTGAGTCCAAAAAGGTTTCACCATTGCCATTTTAGTCCACTGCGTTAACTTCATCCATTTTTTCTGTTAACAAGAAGGGCCATTCGGTCATTTTATATGTAATTCTGTTCACTAGAAGGGTAATTCGGCCATATAAAATGACCGAATTGCCCTTTCGTTAACAAAAATAATGGATGAAGTTAACCCAGTGGACTAAAATGGCAATGGTGAAACCTTTTTGGACCCATAGGCAAAAAATGAAACATTTGGACTAAACTGGCAAAATGACCCAAACTACAGGGACTAAAATGACATTTAACTCTTGCATTATTGATACAGCAATAAATAACTTTAAGGGTGTTTGGGATTCCTTATACAAACTGCTTATGTGATTATTTGTAAACCGAAGTTGTTATGAATAATCAGTTCTAATAAGCAATCCCAAACGCTGTGTGCCTAGTAATTTGTTCGCAAATGTATGTTTGAATTGAAAACATCAATTAGAGGTGCAATTAAAATGATTAGTCCCAAAGAAACAGCAACAAAATGATCAAGGCGTTATGTAAAATGTCTAAAATACCCTTCAAAAATCAACTTCATCAACGACCTTCAAACAATATAGAGCAAACACATAATGTTATGTAGCACAAAAATTAAATACATAGTATACACTATAGTCCTTACATAGACGTAAAATGGTCAAATAAATTAATTTAAATTAATTACTCAAGTACTTTTTATTAGGAGTTAATTACTGTTTTCGTCCTTGTAGTTTGTCAAAAATCACTATTTCAGTCTATTAGTTTAAAAATTGTGATTTCCGTCCCTGTGGTTTCACTTTCGTAACCATAACCATTTCAATCCATTTATTCTGTTAGTACAAGGACTGAAATGGTTACGAGGTGGACTGAAATGGTTATAAAAGTGAAACCACAGGGACTGAAATCGCAATTTTTAAACTAATGGACTGAAATAGTGATTTTTGACAAACCACAGGGACGAAAACAGTAATTAACTCTTTTATTAGTTTTATCTTTGGGCTTCAAGTTCTCATGAATCTTAGAATTGTGGAACCCACAAAACAAAAGAACGTAAATGAATGTGATTAAACGTAGATAAAACAATTCAAGAAAAAGGCTACCTTCTCAAACCCTTGTTGACCACCATAGTACGGATCGGGGACTTCGGTTTCATCATGTTTTTTGCAGTAAGAACACATCAACTTAACCTGCATACACATTCAAAATCCATTTATATAAATAAAAGATTTGAAAATGCATCCGATGAATATTTTTTCGATATACCTTATTGGCTCCATCAGCTGGTAAGGTCTCCCTAAACCTCCATCTCTCGAAAGCTGCAAGTATATCCTCTGCAATCCACACGAAAATTAAAGTTTTCGTTAATTACGTTTTTGACCTCTTTGTGACTAGAAAACGCGCACAAAATCCCTTCGAGGGCATGTTGATACGCATTTTCGAAGTGATCATTGCAATTTCAAGAATCTGAATAATATGATAAGAAGATTAGGGGCTGTTTGGCAACATCTGAATGGTTAAGTGTTGAACCAGTAAGAGGTCTGAACCATTAAGTGCTGAACCAGTAAGAGATCTAAACCATTAAGAGCCTGTATAATGCTTAACCGTTCAAAGGCAAATGCCTGACCAATACAGATTAGAGGTCTTAACCATTCAGACTCTGTATAAATCTTAACCATTCAGAGGTAAATGTCTAAACCATTCAGACATCTGCTCGTGAAACAAACAGTCTGAAACCATTAAGTGCTGAACCATTCACACATTTATCCCCAAATATGATTAGTTTACTTTATCCCCAAACAATCAGAACATATTTATAATACTGAAGTCGAACGAACATCTTTATGCAATTTATATTATACAAATCTCACCTCTGTTTTGCTTATCCATGGCAAGAATGATATCAAATTCTTTAAAATCCGAAGGCCTTATTGGCCTTGATATCGACGTGATTTCAATGCCCCTTCTTTTAGAGGTAGCTCTCATTCGCGAGTCTGCTGGACCCCCCTTCAAGTAATCAAGATAGACATAATTTTCACAAATCAGAATTCCGAAAGAAATGTATAGAAATTGAAGATCAACCTACAAATGGATACTCTAAATTCTTCTAAAGTACTTTTCTACCCAAATAAACATAACAAACACCATCAAAAGTAAAATAAAAAATCCAAAATCAAGAACAAATGGAGGCAAGGCAACCCATGATAATTGATGTCACAGGCAGAATTGATGAGAAATTTCTAAAAATCGAAGATCAAATCATAAATGGGTACACTTAAATTATTCTAAAAATCAAAACTTTTCTACCCAAAATAAACATAACAAACACCATCAAAGTAAATTAAATTCCAAAACCAAGAACAAATAAAGGAAACCCGTGATGCAATCATCCATAAAGCTCATGATAATTGATAGTACAGACACAATCAATGAGAATTTGAAGATCAAATACAAGGGTACACTTAAATTCTTTTAAAAATCAAAACTTTTTTTACCCAAATAAAGCATAACAAACACCATCAAAACTAAATGTAATATCAAAATCAAGAACAAATAAAGAAAACCCTTGATGTAATGACCCACAAACCTCATGATAATTGATGGTACATTCAGAGTCAATGAGAAATTTGTAACAACTGAAGATCAAGTCACAAATGGGTACTCTTAAATTCTTCTAAAAATAATAACTTTTCTACCCAAACAAAGATAACAAACCCCATCAAAAGTAAAGTAAATTAAATTCCAAAATCAAGAACAAATAAAGAAAACCCATGATGCAATCACCCAC
Source organism: Helianthus annuus (assembly GCF_002127325.2). Lineage (NCBI taxonomy): Eukaryota > Viridiplantae > Streptophyta > Magnoliopsida > Asterales > Asteraceae > Helianthus > Helianthus annuus. Next base: position 116,596,885 of record NC_035433.2, on the reverse strand, counting down.
AAACCTCATGATAATTGATGGTACCAGCAGAATCAATGATAAATTTATCAGAAAGATTCCTCTTTTTAACCAAATCAGTGAACACACCCTCAGCAGCTGGGCTTCTGCAAATGTTACCCAAACATACAAAGAGAACAGAGAAGGGTTTTTCTGTAATTTTCTCTCCCTGAGTTGTGGAAGCCATTGATGACGTGATTATGGCAATTGGGTTTTGTTTGATTTTTGATCTTTGATGAAAAAGATTTGAACTTTGAGAAAGTGAGTGTGGGTTAAGGGTTACAAGAAAGGGGGATTTGGGGTGGCAAAATGGTAATAAGTTGGGGAATGTTGGGAGGCTACTGGTGTATAGTGTCCTCATGACTTGATGCTAGTTTGAGAGAAGAAAAGGGGCGAGTCACTGAGTCATGAGTGACCTAGAGAGTTTTTTTTAAAGTTTTTTTTTTTTTTTTGGATTATTATTGGTATGGTTATGTTTTCACCACAAAATAAATCTTTGAAAAATAAAATGAATAATGAATATAAATTTACTAATGATATGGTTTTCTTAGATTTGATGAGTATATTATATATGTTTATAGAATAAGAAACTAATGAAAATTGGGTGACAGAGAAACAAGAAAAAATTTGATAATTTTAGTGGGTAGAAAACTTATATTTGTATATTCTTAGGTTGTTATGAAGAAGGTAAGATATATTAATTTGATAACATGTGATATTCATCCATGTCATAAAAAATGCATTTACATTTACTAGTTTTTTTTGGTACTTTTGGTAAAAGTTAATGTCTAAAAGTGTAGTGTATAACATGTGTAACTCTGAATTCAAAGTTGCAGTGTAAAATATGTGTAAAAGTGTAGTGTAGAACATGTGTAACTCTGAATTTAAAGTTGTAGCCTAGAATATGGGTAACTTTGAATTTAATTAGTTCAAATACTATTCACATCTCATTCTTTATTGGCTAAAGTAAATGTCTAAAGGTTCATAGTTCTTTTGAATTATGTAGTGTAGAATATGTGTAACTCAATTTAATTAGTTCAAATAATATTTACATCTCATTCTTTATATATACTTTATATTTATTTAATACAGTAAGAATTGTCCTTTATCTTTATACTCATTTTCAGGCGCCGTCCTTTATGTTCAAAATTGACGAGTTTTATCCTTTATGTTTTCATATCATACACGTTTTGTCCTTTAGGCCTAACTCAATTAGTTTTTTCAGTTAAATTTGGTCATATGCTTTGCACATGAGGGCATTTTTGTCAATTCAAAGGTAAATTCAACGGCAGATTTACAGCTCAAAGCTTCTGCAACCTTTGAATTGACAAAAATGCCCTCATGTGCAAAGCATATGACCAAATTTAACTGAAAAAACTAACTAGGTTAGGCCTAAAGGACAAAACGTGTATGATATGAAAACATATAGGACAAAACTCATCAATTTTAAACATAAAGGACAGCGCCTGAAAATGGGTATAATGTAGGATCGATTTCGACCTGAATGAGTCGTTCGGAAGAACTCTAGTCCGTTTCAGAGGCGGAAACAAAGAAACGGATGTGAAAACAGCTTGAAATACACTTTAAACCTCTTGTATATTGAAATAACAGTGTTTACAATCAGAGGAAATACCGGCAGCACTTCAGTGTCACTTGACCTGTTCGTTACAAATGACATCGTTTGAAGGGAATATATAGACTAACCCTGACCGTTTGAAGGTGACATACCACCCTTCAAACGGTCACCTCTTCAAACGATTAAGACAATTCAAACGGTCACCTCTCAAACTATTACAATCTTCAAACGGAAGCCTTCAAACAATTGGACCTTCAAATGGACTAATCTAATTGGACCTTTCAAACTAAACATTCAAAAGCCAAATTCAAACCAAATTATCCTTGTCGTTTACTGTTGCAATGATGATTGTCATATTATAATGATGTCATCAATTATGATGTCATCATTCAACATGATGACATCATGCTTGATCAGATCCGCAACGCAACCCAGACTCGACATAAGACGAAGACGACAGATGAATGCACCAACAGACTCCCCCTCAGATGTTGACGAGTCTTAAGTGTCGAGTCTTCAACGTCTTCAGTCTTTATCAGTGTGAACGCTCTCTGAAATATCTCACAGTGTAAGCATCCTCAAATCTTTCTCTTCTCTTTTCATCATCATCAACAGACTTCCCACAAACAATCTCTACTCAGATGTCTTCAGACTCCCCCTTTCGATATACTAGGATCGCAGTCTGGCACGTTGAAATCACAAAGTCTTTAGGTGTCGGAACCTGGTTCTCTATCTCTTAGAAACCTGCACATCCTCTACCTCACAATAAATTTTCTGATAATAACTTGTAAAAATCTAATGAGTTACTTGCAGAAATTATATAATCAAAAAATGATTTTACAATGTTAATCTTTGATGAACCACTTGAAGATATATCATTTTTATTTTCAAAACAACACACTCTCCCAAACCATCTGTTCATTATGTTTAGCACTCGGAATTTTGAAAATTAGCTCTCCAACACCATTTGTCGAAAATCTTTTTGAATTTTTCAAAAAAAAAATTATGCTAAAACACACTAAAATCTTTTTGAATTTTTCAATGTAAAGAAATGAAATGCAGAGAAGAAATATTTACATACAATATTTTTGTGAGTTCGTGCAAGAGGATCATATCAGCTTACGAGACAAATCACCAACACCGTTAAGCTTGATTTCATTTTAAGTTCTAAAAAATTTACCTAGATTGTCAGTATACTGGTCCACTTAAATTTTCACACAAAGTTCAACTGATTCGAGATACGATATTAATGTTTTAAGCACTTAAACTTATCCGTGTGTCCCACTACTTGAATATACTCCCGTATCCAGATCCCAATATTTAGTCTTACAGGTGAATATACCACAGATGATATCTGTAAGGGGTTAGGTGCGAAACCGTGAGAGCTCAGGTCAGAACTTCCGTTCAGCAGAGAGATGACGGCTCGACTTTTGGTGGGTCCCCTTTAGAGGATCTTTTTTACAACAGCAATGACTATCAATTTTATTGTTTCATCGATTTGCTGAGGGCGACGCTTTTTCAAGCATTTGCAGAAAGTATTATCCGGGGACTAGGTCAGTACTTCCATACAGCAGAAGTCCCGGGATAATACCCCAGATATCACTGAGCATAAAGACCTAGTATCTCAGAATAAGGGACATTTCAAACAAGATTTCAGGGGTTACCTATATATCCAAGAAGTTGTTACCCACAGAATAAGCAAGTTTGAATTTTTACGGTTTATATCTCTTCACAATTTACTAAATGTGTAAAAATCTACTGACACATCTGCAGTAAGATTGTTTATCACTTTTAAACTTTCCAATTCTTTAGCATGTTGTGGTAGTCCGCTGATGTACTATCATTTCCTCTTTTTCACAACAAACTCATTTTTGGTTTTTATCATGTTTTTGTCTTTTTCAAATTTTCTAATGATTTTGGATTTTCTAAAATTTTCTACTCCCCCTAAAATGCAAACACATTAACGAAAATTGAAAACAAACTGTACAGAAACATGACAACTGATATCAAATTGCATCAATTCGCCATTCACTTGGCATAAACAATCAAAACTCCCCCTATCAACAAACTATTTTCTCATTTAGATTTCAAAACACTTAAGTTTGTTTTAATCAAAATGATTTTTCCGGAAAATAAATTTGGTTGATTTTACCACTTGTAGGTATATCAATACTAAGTTCGGGGATGTGGTTCATCATCTTGTCTCTCAATCACTTGTAAGAAAATGCAAGTACAAATTAATGTCCTTGATTTACCACATGCACAAGTTATGCACAATCAAATCTTCTAACCACTTGAAAACAAACACAAACAAACCTTTTTACCGTTTGCATGATTGACATTAACGTAGTAAATTCCTCAAGAACGATGCCGATACCTGCTCCTCGCTTACCAACCTGGAAGCTCCGGCATAGTCCTTTATTCTGTAAAAATTTCAACACATTTTCAATCTAGGTTGAAGGACTATTTCACAAACACACATTTACACGAAAGATGCCGATTCCTGATCCACGATATAAACTTGGGATCTCCGGCAAGTCCGGTGTTTTACTCAAACATAATGTCCACCCAAGCCTCACCAGCCTTGGGTGACTTTGGAACACATCTGTCCCACCAACATTTTGATTTATAAAATTCTTTAGCACCCTTTACCTTCTTATCAACCATCTTCCCAAAAATGTGTTTGACTTTCCCATTGAAAGCCTTCTCAACATCAAATTCTCCTTTATCAGCGAAGAATTGATTTGAGATCTCAACCTTTCCAACTTTCTTCATCAAATTTTCCTTTGACAATGACGGAAAATTCTCATCGTTCACCACTGGAACGGAATTCACAATCCTTTTATCAACCAATGACTCCTCTGATTTTATGGAATCAGATTCATTGTCAGAATTACCCTCAGATTTAACAACCCATTTTTGTTTACTTAAATCACCTTTTCTTTTGTAAAACATTTTTGAACTTTCTCCTTCCTCAGAAGTAGAATTTTCAAACTTTTTAACAATTTTTACAGATTGTTCTTTCTTATCAACACAAGTTTTTCTCAAAACAGAGTTAGAAGAAACTCCCTGTTTTTGGTAGTTGGTCTTGGGGCAATTCCACTCTATGTGTCCAACTTCTTGGCATTTGAAACAGGTTCTTCTGTCAACTCTTTGAGCAAATTTTCTCACATTCTTCTTCACTTCAGCAAGAAACTCTTGATTTGACTGTTTCCAGAAAGGTTTCTTCTGCTCATCTTCAGAACTCCCACCTGAAACAAATTTTGTTTTTGGTTTATAAGTTTTCTGATTTTTATAATTTTCTTGTGAAATAAAACCAAGACGTTTCTTTTTGAGATTACCATTATGGTTTGGTTTCTTTTGGAAACTATAACCACAACCGTAACCCATTTTCTTGTTTACTCTTTGTTGAATCCTTGAAGTGTAAGGTTTAGGTTTTGCAGAAAGATTTAAATCTTTTATTTCAGAAATATTAATTTCTATTAATTTGAAAACCTTTTTGATCATTTCAGTTTTAACACTTCTTATTGGGAATTCCTCATCAGAATATAATTTGTCTGAATCATTCAACGTATATGCTACTTTGACTGATCCGTCATTCAAATTAGATTTTGATAACAGAAATTATTTATTGTAAACCCTCTTAACCGGTGGACTCGGACTCTTCTCAGACGAACTCGAACTATCTGACTTAGACTCCGACTTTGACTCTTCATCCATATCCAACACCTGATCGACAACTTTCTTAACTCACTCGGACTCATGATCAGTGTCAGACGCTGTGAATGTGACATCAATATTGTCTGGTAATTCATCAATGATTTCAGACTTTAATTTGATGTTTAGAGCCTTATCTACCCGTTCCTCATTTGGTTTCCTGGGGGAATAACTCTCAAAGATAGGAGGCGGACATCTGTTATACTTGACACTTGGTTTCTTACCAGTATCCTCTTCTTTTCCTTTCTTCTTGAAAGCTTCAAGACCTGCGACAGTAGGATAAACACGATCAATCAGATAATCACAAGTAGTATAACTCAAAAGTAATCGGTTGATCCTTTCACTCTCGATTCTCTCAAGTTCCAACTCCTTCTTCAAATTTGCACAATCTTCAATGTAATCATTTATGACACTTTGCTTTGTCATCAAAGTTGCACTCATTTTGTCATTTGCCTTTTCAATTTCTGCATTCATTCTTTTTAAACTGTCAACTGTCCTGTTCAGTACATCGTATGACTCTTTCACGTACTTCACATCTGACAGTAAATCTTCCTTAATCTTTTCTAAATCAGCAATCTTTTTATCTTTTTCTTCACAAACTTTGCAAGCTTCTGAACATTTCTCACAAGGCTTTGTGACTTCAACTACCTTTTCAACTATCTTTTCAACTTCTACAGTCTTTTCAACTTCAACAAGTTTCTCGACCTCAAAAATCTTTTCGACAATCTTTTCTACTTCGACCACCTTTTCAACTTCAACTATTTTCTCAACTTCCACAAGTTTCTCGACTTCAACAATTTTCTCCACTACAATCTCAACAGCTGCTTCATCTTTTGTTTCTACAGTTTCAGTCTTCGCCTTTTCATCAGCAAGTAGCTTTGCTGCTTCTAGCTCTCTCTGCAATCGAGCAATTTTCTTCTGATTCAGTATCTCAACTTTATCTGCATAGAAAAAATTAAAACTATCAGGATCAATGCTTTTTCTACATTTGTTAAGATACTCTTCCTCATCACCCGTATCAACATCACTTCCAAGATCTGGAAATATCGGAATCCTTTTCTGACAATCCTCATTTTGGTCCAAAATTCTGGTAACAAGTGCCACATCAGATTTAGTTCCACTAGGTATATACTTGTCCCAGCTAAACCCCTGTGCAACAACCTCATCACTTTGATCTATTATCCCATAATAAGCTTTCCTATTGGCTTCTTCAATCATTTTCCCATGAGCAGTTTGCGGTTCCTTTTGTTTAGGCTGTTGATCGATTTGATGAAAGATTGATTTCTGATAATAATTGTTCTTTTCTTGACTACCAGTTGACTCTTGGTTCTTACATTCCCATTTAAAGTGACCTTTTCCTTTACATCGGAAACAAGTAACCTTTGACTTGTCAAAACCAAGTGGAGAGGTAGCCATTCCTCGAAACTCGTCTCTGCCAGTAATCTGTTGAAATTTTTCAGCTCTCCTGCAGGCACTAGCTAAGCACCACTTCACATCCATCAGCTCAAGCTCTTCTGCATCGATTTGGTCGTAATCTTCCTTTGTGAGCATCAGATTACAATTCTTCCAGCAATCAAACTTTCATACGACTCTAACATGGCGACAAGAGATGCCATGTGTTGCTTTGCCACTTCAGGAGAAAGATGTTGACCATTCTGAATGTTCAAGGTCACATTACACTGCAGATTTGTAGAATTTTGCTTCTAAGGGCTAGGTGTGTTGCTGTTTGGATTAAAGCTTGAGAATGATGAAGTAGATCCACCACTTTGAGTTGTAGTACTTGCATTTGGACTTGTAGAACCATCAGCACTATATGCAGTACTAATCTTTGGACTTTGACTGGGAGTGGCCTCAAACTTGTTCCCTCGATAGTACAGCCTGACATCTTGCTTCGCATTTGGGTTTGTCATGATAGCTGTCTTTTGAATATCCAGCTCTTGCTCTTCGATTTTCTGAATAAACTGAGCTAAATTCATGCTCTCGGACTTTCTCATAAGTTTCACAACCATCAAATATGTTCCCCACTTGTGTTGTGGCAAAGCTTCAGCTAGCTTATCGACCCACTCATCGTCCTCTTTCTTGATGTCCAACCTACCCATTTCCAATACCAGATGACAATACCTATCAATGGTTTGTTTCGTAGTTTCATGATCGAAAGCTGTAAACATATCGAATGATTTTTTCAATAACGCCTTTTTGTTTTTGATCATATCAGCACTCCCTCTGAATTTCTGAATCAAAGCCTCCCAGATGGATCTAGCTGTTCCGTTATGTTGAAGTAACACAAAAATATCTTCTTTAACAGCTTGCTGAAGGATGCTGATCATCATCTTTTCACTTGTGTATTTTAACTTGTCAGCTTCTGTAAAATCATTAAAACCCTTCTCTAATCCACGTTCATTCTTTGGTTTCTCATAATCTTTTAGCAATGAACACCATGCATCGAATCTGTAAGCTTGAACCGAATCTGTAAGCTTGAACCCAGTTCTCGAATCAGTTTTTCCAACCCTGAAAATCTTCAATGTACATGAGTTTCGGTGGTTTTTGATGAGTTCCCGTCTCATTCTCATTATACAACGCTTCAGCAGCGGTCACAGGGGCAACGGGTGTCGCGAATGCATTATAGAACTCTTCAGCCATGTTTCAATAATCAGATGATACTTTGGGAAATTCCTGACAACACACAAACAAAACACAATCAGTTTAAAGATTTATCAATTAATAGAAACGAACTGGTACTCGAACTGGTGAATATTCTGTGCGGACTGAAGTTTGACAAACTGTGCGGACTGAAGTTTGACAAACTGTGCGGACTGATATGACCCGGATCAAAATCAAACGACCTTTTCCAATGACCTGGCTAAACCACAAGACCTTGAACGAGTTTGAATTCAAACGTACTGAACCACCTCTCTTGTGAACTGATTTAATACGATCTTTCAATTGAACTTTTGATGTGAACTGAGCAATTTATTGAAATCACTTTTAGACAAAAATGATTTGATTACCACAAACTTGTTGATTGGACCGAGAATTTTGAATCACATGTTCAACTCAAACAACCTTAACCGACAAAATATACGATCTGATTGGACCTCTTCAAATGATGTAACTTGAATCACAATGACATACAAACAATTCAATTAGTCAATGTATATATCACATGCAAGATATTAAAACCTGACAATTTAAAATGTGTATGAATCTGATTAGGCCGCTATTCAATGTAAATCTACTATATGTAATCAAAGTCAAACACGTTTGATTCTTCACATGCAAGCTAACCACATGAGACTCTTGAGCCTACAACAATTTTTTAATGTGATTGCGCCGCTAACATGTAGTGGACAAAATGACGTTAACTATGGCCGACAACTTGATTGTATTTGATAGGATCTCAAAATTTAGTGGCCGACAACTTTGATATCAAAACTGTTATTAAGATCAAGTGAACTATATGATTTGACCAATGAATATAACAATCCGACTACACACTCCACTTAGCCGACAATATCAGCTTTTACTTAAAACTGATTGGGCCGCCACTATGATGAAACTTGGGCCAAGGACTTTGTTTATACTACTAAATGTTCACATGCATTTCAATCTGATGATTGGGCCAATACACTCTAACATGAAGTATGATAGGGCCGCTGACATCTTTGATCAGATCACAAGAATTGCATTGGATTTTTTTATCACATCAAAGACTTTTGTATACCGATAACAATAAAAGACTTTTGTATACTAACAACTCGAAGACTTTTAAAACAGACACTTAAAATCTCATTGGGCCTTCAACTAACAATGGATTGCACTGTCTTGTTTTTAATTAAATGCACATGGGCTGAAGATATTCTTGAACTTATCTAGTCACATGCAACACTTTGGTCAGACAACTTTTCATTTAATTGTGCTGATAATTTCAAAGTTTAATGACCGACAAATCAATATCACATGCAATTCTTGATCTAATCACTCACATGCAAACCGACAATCTCGATATATGTATCACACAACTCGATGCACCTTTCAAGCGGTTCACACTTTTCAAACAAGATGGATATTTCAAACGGGATAGTTCAGATTTCAAACGATGCTTTTCAAACGGAAAGTCATTTTCATACGATCAGTCCAGTTTCAAACGATAGAATGTAACTTTCAAACGGAATAGGCCGAATTCAAACGTGAATACCCATGATTTTCAAACGGAATGGTCTATGACGTCATCATTTGTCGAATATTTTCAAACGGTATAGGTATTTTTTATCAGTTTTAAGTCGAATTACGGTCTAAAACTTTCCAGGATTTGTTAGAATACAGTTATGTATATAATATGTGAAAAACAGCCGTTTTTAACCTTGAAAAGTATCAATTTTATGAAAGAAGGTGTAGAAAATAGATTTTCAAGCTGAATATGGCAAGAACTCCTCCTCCTGAGCTCTGATACCACTTGTAGGATCGATTTCGACCTGAATGAGTCGTTCGAAAGAACTCTAGTCCATTTCAGAGGCGGAAACAAAGAAACGGATGTGAAAACAGCTTGAAATACACTTTAAACCTCTTGTAGATTGAAATAACAGTGTTTACAATCAGAGGAAATACCGGCAGCACTTCAGTATCACTTGACCTGTTCGTTACAAATGACATCGTTTGAAGGGAATATATAGACTAACCCTGACCGTTTGAAGGTGACATACCACCCTTCAAACGGTCACCTCTTCAAACGATTAAGACAATTCAAACGGTCACCTCTCAAACTATTACAATCTTCAAACGGAAGCCTTCAAACGATTGGACCTTCAAATGGACTAATCTAATTGGACCTTTCAAACTAAACATTCAAAAGCCAAATTCAAACCAAATTATCCTTGTCGTTTACTGTTACAATGATGATTGTCATATTATGATGATGTCATCAATTATGATGTCATCATTCAACATGATGACATCATGCTTGATCAGATCCGCAACGCAACCCAGACTCGACATAAGACGAAGACGACAGATGAATGCACCAACATATAAAGATAATGGACAATCCTTGAAATTCAATTAATGATAAAAGATTTCAATTAATGATACATGGCAATGCCTCCTACAATCTATTTTTTAATATGTTTTAGTTTTTTGTTTTGTTTTTATATTTAAAATTTCAAGGATCACATTTATTTATACAATCATTTATATCTTATAGGGAAGGGACTATGTTTAACTACGAAGGAGGGAGAAAAGAGGAGTTGTGGCATGATGTGCCACCGCTTCGGAATTATGCAAGAACTAAAGGGAATAGTGAAACGGGGAAAGACGTCACCAAGTTTTTTTTATCTCAAATTTGCTTAACGGATGTACTCCATTGGAGGTCGCAGATTTCCTCGGCGGCTTTGGATAGGTAGTCGGTACGTACATCGCAAGGAAAAGAGATTAAGAAGGTAACGATTCGGTTTTATCACGTTCAAGAATGCTAGAGTGGCGATAGAGTTAGAACTCCGGCTTAATGGGGTTAAGATGGGAAATAACAAGTTAAAGGTGAACATAGCCAGGTTCACTATGGAAAACACGAGGCTTTGGGAGATGAACAAATCGGAAAACTGAAAACTAATAAGCAGCAGGAGAAACAAATCTCGGAAGTCGCTGTGTAGAAGTCGAAAAATTATACCATGTTTGATGTTAGGTTAAAATAAGCGTAAGTTATATTAATTAGTGTCATTTGTTAGTTAAATCTATTAAGTCATAATGGTTTTTATACTTATAAATGTGTTGTTATATGTATCTTAACAGGTGGTAACGAGAGCTTAACGAGGGAAACAAGGTTAAAAACGTAGTCGACAAACTAACACGAAACAAGAAACAAAATAAAATCACTTGGATATGGGCCGCGACACGCGGAGGTTTGTTGGGTTCGAGTCTGTGACACACGGGTGAAGGCAGGATGACATTGGATTGATTAAATCGAGAAGTCGGTTAATTGGCATAGCCCTGTGACTCGTGGGGTGTTTGGGATTGTTGCCGCGACGCGCGGCCCTGGTCTTGACGGGAAGATTATAAAATTTGAGCAAACATGTTTTTGGAACTACTTCTCATTCTATCAATTCCAACCGTCACAGAAGGATTTTAGGGACGATGTTGATCAGCATTCATCATCTTTCAAGCTGTTCTATGGAGTCTAACCAATCCGGGATGACAACTGAAGCGGCAAAGATCACCATGCGCGGCTAATCCACTCGTGACTTCCACCAGGATGAACGTTTGCCTGGTCTGATGTATTTATTTGTTTTCCAATTCGTATAAACTAGTATATCTTGACTACTTGTGTTGAATTTGTGAAACGTTGATTGTGTTTGAATTATTTGTCGTTTCATCAAGCGTATTGGCAACATACTTGCAGTGTTAGCGGGTTGGTAAATTGGTGAGTAGTTGATACAATTAAACGGGTTATTAGATTGCATGGTGAATATTAAAAACTATTTCTAGTAACTAATCAAATTCATTAATTCCAAGGCCCTGTCTATGTGGTGTTTTGAATCGGCAAACGGATTTTTATGTTAAAACGGGTATTCGAGATTCCGGGTGGAGGTTACTTCTTCTCATCTTGATAACACTTTTCGTGACAAATCGTGTTTTCTTTTAAATCTCTAAACAAACCCCCAATTTATTTAATTTAGGTTTAATTTAGATTCTTTGACGCTAACCACAAATTTCCCGTGGATACGATACTCTACTTACGCTATATACGTTGTTTAATTAGTTTTTTATTGACCCTAACGACAGTCATCAAAATGGCGCCGTTGCCGGGGAATTCGTGCGCTTAGTGTTAGTTTAGAATTAGTTGTTTTTATTGTTTTTGAAAAAATCTAAAAAACCCCAAAAAAATATTTCTTTGTGTTTATTCTTGTTTAGTTCAGTATTACGCTCTGTTTTCTTATTTTCTTGTGTGCAGGTGATTTCTTATTGCAAGCATACTAGGTTTTCAGGAAGATCTTCACCGCTCTTGTTCGATCTTGAAATTGAAAAGACCGCACACCAAAATCTACTTCTTCGTTCCGCCTTGAAAGGAAAAGCAATTCCACAATGAATCCATTAAAAAAACCAATCGAATCCAAATCCGCAAACATCGCAACAAGCACCAATTACCGAGATTCCACCAATGCCATCGCCCCCGTTTACATCTGAGCCATAAAATCAAACCTACACCCAAACCTAAACTCAACAAACTCCACCCATAGCACCACCATCAAACATGACCACCCAACCAACATCTGCTCCAACTAGAGACTTTCACATTATTGGTGGGCCACTTTACTCGTTAGAAAGCCGATTACCACCACAACCCAATCCTTTGCGGGGCGTGAATCAACCGAATTTAGTGTCACACCCGAACCGATTGGGTGTGATGTTTGATCAAGTGGAAAACAGGGTTAGAGCCGATACATGGGATGACGGGTATGGAGATGAAGAGTGGGGGATAAACGAGGGTTATAAGGGATATCAAAGTGGTTTGCAAAATCCGGCATTGAACCAGAATCAGCCAGTTTTTCAGCAGAGACAACCGCGAGGTGGAGACGAGTATCAAACTCCACCGCAGGTTTATCGAGCACCAACAACACCGCGTCATCGACAAATGGATCCTCGATTTCTGGATCCTAACATCAGAGGAGTAGAGAGTCACTTCTGCCCACAAAATGCGAAACACTCATCACCGATTGTCATGCCAGTTGCACAAGGGAATGCAGATAGATCATTTGAGGCAAAACCTCACATTCTGAACATGCTACCTTGTCACACCCCCAAAATACCACATGCGGGAACCCCTGCGAGGCGTGTGACGTACCATGATCTATCCACTAATCACATTGAACCAACAGTAATATAATAAATTGAAATTCTCATTTAATGTAAATAGTGCATTTCAAAACATACGTTTAAAACAAGTTTACGTTCAGCGGAAGCATAAATTTTTGTTCAATAAATTTAACATCATATTGTTTAAAGACATATCAACATCAAATGTCTTCCCAAGTGTCACGACTCATGACCACTCCAGCATCCCAGACTGCAAGGCCCATATCAAGTATCTATCGACCTGCAAGCATGCAGAAAAGTGTGTCAGCATAAAGCTGGTGACTTCACAGTTTTGTTTAACATATAGTTGGCAAATGTTTAGTTTAAGACATGTTGATAATAATTCGATACCATAGTGACGTCTATTTGTTTGCCCTCATCAGTGCCTATCAACACTAGCCATGTGGTTAAGGTCATTAGTTCACGCCCGTCCAAGACAGGTACAGTGTTAGGTTGTCAAGCCTAATAGCGCTATCAACTAATACCCCGTTTGACTTTTTATTTAAATAACTTTGACCCGGCAATTAACTAAGTAAACGTGATAATTAGGAGGTGCCCTTTTGAGGGATTAACACCTACCTAATTACGATCACGTAGCCGTATTCGCCTCGAACAATGGCTGGACCGTTAAAGTCTAAACCGAGAGTCAAAGCCTTTTATTGTAAACTTTGACTTTCGGCTTTTAAAAGCTTAAAAAACCGAAAAGCAGAGGCTAGAGACGCTTACAACAGGTCCTAGCTCAAAAATTTGAACTTAGGGGAGTCTCCTTATAGTAGGAATCTCCAAGAAAGCCAAAGCAAGTGAGAAAAATGAGAAATTGAAATGAGCAAGGATCAAAGGCCCTCAATTGACCTCTATTTATACTTGTTCAAGACATTCTAGGATGAAGCCAGGTGTTAGGGAGGTGCTAAGATCATCCCAGGTGTCCTAGTTGATTGTAAAAACCATTTACAAGCTCCTTGTTTCGAAATTCATGTTGCATGGTGGTTTGATTGGGGCACAAGGTTGTTAACATGCAGCTGGCAGTTTATTTTCGAACTGGGCACTCTGTTGCGCCCCGCGAGAGAGAGATGAGGGCGAGTCGCGGCCTGTAAGGCACTCCAAATCATGTAAAAGAAGTTTTAAACTTGTCAATTTCAGTCCCTGGTACTTATAACTCATAATAACTTTTATTTTCAGTACTTTTGGCCCTTCAAGTTGAATATTAGGTGTTCTTGGAATTATAATCAAACGCCGTTAAGCTCCGATTTCGTTAAAAACTCACACTCAGATGTATAATTAAACATGTTGATGCTTTTAACCCTTCTATTTATAAACTTTTGATTTATTTCTCAAACGGTTTCGTAAATCCAACGTGTAACAACTCTCACTAAAATTAATATTTAGTATGATAATTATCCAATAAGGAAACCTTAATTGAAACACCTAAGTGATTCTGCATAAACCCTAAAATTTCCAGAACAATCGAAATCAGGATCAGGGCCCCTAAAACTCAAGGGGGGTAAACCCTAGTTAACGATTATCTAAATAACTCGTTGTTAAAGTTTAATTTGAGAATTTTGTCAACTCAGCTAGGCTAGTCCCGAACGTGGCTACCCTATAGTAAATAGGTATCCCTTACGGACCGTAAGGGAATAGTCTTACGGTCCGTAAGCATGTCCAAATTTCGTGTATAAATAGCAGACATTGGCACTTGATTTCTGGCTTTGAAACGACGAACAAAGTCGTTATACACACTGAGATAAGCTCTATTTACCACAATTAACACACACGGATCACTAATCGACGCCGCGAAACAGGGTAATAACTCGATCGCTATTACGATTCAACGTCCGATCGATTATAACTATCCAACGATTGTTTGAGTGCTGCTCAAATTGAGTTATACTTTGTTATTCATCGTGATTTCGACTTGAATGTTTGAGTGCTGTCCGAACTCGGGCTATACTCTGTCATTCGTTGTGAATCCACTGAATTGTTAAGTATTGCACTTATAAATCGTTATGAGGGTTTTATCTCATGATTGTCGTTAAAGTTGAATTGAGTTAGTACACTAATACGCGTTCCATTGTATCTAGAAATTAGAACTCGTAAGCAAGGAGCTGCTAGAGTACTTAATAGCTAAGTAAACTTAATAAGTTAAATAAACTTAGCAGTTAAGTTAGCTGAGTAGATTAATTAATTTGTTAATTAAGTTAGTATGATTAATTAATCAGTTAATCAATATTAATTAAGCTAACAAGATTAATTAAGCTAAGTAAGATTTATTAAAAATAGATATATATGGGGTCGTATGAGAACGTTTAATATTAATAATTAAATACATTATTTTTTGACCTTACTCCGTTTTTAATGAAACTTAGGTTAAAACATAGATAAAAATATGCTCGTTCTAAAGACATATTCGTCGTTTTATAAAACGTCATATTTTAAAAGTTATAAGAAAAACGAGTAAAGCAGCTGAATTAATATATATAAGCAAGCTAGCTAGCATGTCAAGCAGGTAGGTAGGCATGTCAATTGTATCCCACATCGATCAGAAGATTTGTTGAGGTGCTTGCCTGCTTGCTATAAATAGGAACCTAGGATTTCATTCTTCGTTGCTCATTTCTTTTCTTCTTCTCTCTATACGTTGGTGTTCTAACCAATAATCACCAAAGCGATGTCCTGTTCGATCGATTCAGGAACCATCTAACGAATGCCGAAGTGCTGTGCTTTGTGAATTTCGTTAAACGGAATCCAAAGTACTATACTTTGTGAGTTCATTAAATGGATACCAAAGTACTGTCTGAATAAGACTATACTTTGTGAAATTCGTTAAGGTTCGAATCTCGTGACTACCGTTAAGGTTTGATTTGGGTTTTACACAAATACGTATTCCATTCTGTTAAACTATGTGTTTAACTACCAAGAATACTCCCAACTACACACTTACAATCAAACAAACTATTAAATCATCAGAAGATCCAGAATAATAAAGTGCATGCTTAATTATCGAAGAAGTAGAATCAAGAAGCTTGTTAACTCAATCTTGCATGCTTATAAAGTGAGTCATTCTCTTTTTATCAAATTACTTTCAAAATCATGTTTATTTTCAAGGTTATAATTACAGGGATTAAGTCTTTGTAATCACCAAATTACAACCGGTATGTGGGGTATTGTGCACAATATTAATTTCTCATGGGGTTAGGCAAATAAGCCCTAACATAGGTTAGGTAAATAAGCCCTAACAGTGAAGTATCACAGGGTTAGGCTAATAAGCCCTAACACAGGTTAGGCAAATAAGCCCTAACAGTGATATATTGTAATCAGAAATATTGTAATCACTCTTAATACTATAAATTATAACAAATATGTTTTTTTTGTGCAAACTGAATGAACTCACTCAGTATTTCCCGCTGACAAAACCTTTTTAAAACGCGTTTCAGGTAATTACAGTAGATTGGAGTAAAGATTGGATCCGGCACTGAAGGACTTCAAGAAGTGGCTTATTTTATTAATTAATTAAATCAAATTAAGAAATATGGTTTTTATTAAAAGCTACCTTTGTAAAACATGGATTTATTCCATCTATTTAATAAATAAAAATCCGATGTTTTCTAAACTCTGATATTTTTCCTAACTCACGGTCCTGATGAAATTTCCGCTGCAATGTTTTCAAAAATAACCACCGGTACCGCTTGGCTGCTCGCGACTCCCGATTCCGTCCAGGGTGGGTCAGGGGTCGTGACACAACGTGTGGCTTATTAATGATTACGAATTCTGTAAATGGTCATTTAGAGGCATAGGTTTTGCATAATGACACTTTTAGTCCCTCCACATACATCTTTCCACTGCTTGTCAACTTTAGTCCATGGCAGTCAACTTTTGACTTTATTAGGGTTTAGGACACATGTCTTAACATTATTGGACACGATTTTACGAGGTGTTACACTCATGATCGCTTTCGTACGAATTATGATACTAGTGGTCCTCCTCTTTTTCCCGGTTTTCGTAGTCCCAAGCCTTTTTCAAACCCTCACGGTTATATTCCAACTCCAGATCCTTTTCGTGTTGTTTTTCCATCTCTTCTACGAAGTTGTTGTAATCCATTTCATATTTTACTTGCAACTCTTCTTCGGGCATGTTGTAGTCCTTACAAAAATTATCTTCACCCACTTCTTTATTCTTTTCCACATGTTTAACTTCTTTTTCAACCTCACCAGATTGAGTATGGTTACAACAACGTTATCAACATATTAATCAATATATTAACATAAAGATAGATCAACATATTAATCAACACAAACATAGATCCATTAGAAAGTTTCAAAAGGTTATTATAGTACATTTCAAAAGTTGATAACATACACAACAAACAATAACCAACTAATTCCTAAAACAATTGTGACTTACATAGCTTTGGTTTTGGCCATTTTCTCTTTCATGTTGATAGTCTGTACCAAAGCTAGAAGTACCATTTCACATTTGGGATATATGGAAGTATCAGCCCACCTAAGCTAACCACAACTACCCTTCTATAATTCAAATGTAACAATGTGATCACACACCTAAATCTCATCACACATAGGTTATTGTGACACACATTAACACAATGATGACACACACTGATCAAATAAATTAACACTATGATGAAACACAAATTAACAATCTGATCAAATACACGTTCATTACACAGTCACCATCATACAACTAAACCAAATTTAACATAATTACAAGTTGCAACAATAGCAATACTTACATAACATAGGAATCGTCGGCCAGGGTTAGCTCCAGTCCTGGAGGTGTGATAGCAGGTACATGCACCACAAGTGCAAATCAATTTCGACCCACTAACCCTGTGTAAGCTCAATTTCGAAGATGAAGTTGATGATACTTGTGACATTGTAAACGATTCAACTAGAATGTAGATGGATTGTTAATTTCGAAGGATTGATCGAAGAGAATGTAGGTGTCAGTTGATGTGAAAAAGGGGTTTATTAGGGCTTGAAATGCAAGAGAGAAAGAAGTGAGGTATAAGAGTCATTTCACCCACTATATGGATGGACATTGGCGGAGCTTCCTTAGGGCCTGGGGGGGGGGGGTGTCCCCCTGTTTTTCGCTTCGTAGTGTTAATTTCACCGAAAATTTATGATTTTTTTGTAATGTAAAATATTGGATTTTGAGAGTGCACCCTCCTGATTTTTCGTTCAAGATCCCCCAATGTGGACGGAGATGTAGACGACCGTTAGACAGAGGGAGGCAATGTGTGAGATATGGAAAATATGAGGGGTCATAATGTAAAAGCTTATTATTTGGAAGGTAAATTGATCCTGCCGTAAAACCACAGGGAGGCAAATTGCATTTGACTATAAAGAAAAAGTTAGCTATTTTGAATGAGAATCCACCACTTGTGGTCTAGTGGGAGAGAGGTTTGGATTCTCCAATGGAGATCCAAGTTCAATCTCCACTTATGTCACTTTGATGGATTAGGCAATGATGGATAGAACCTAGCATTTTTGCAGAAGTGTTAGGCTATATCCTGAGCCCACCTGGGTTTTCGTCCCACCGTGTGTTACACAAGAGAATTCTGTTCTTATGGTGGCACAGCGACTGTCAAGTGGCAGCCGACGGTATGGTTTCCTGGGGGAACGCCTAACCCAAACTCTAAAGCCAGCGTGGGCTCGGTTAAGATAACAAAGTCTGGCCGGAGTGGGGTAACGAGACTCTCCAATTTAGGAAGTGCGATAACCTAATACAAGAAAGTCGGTCGTCGTTCAAAAAAAGCTATTTTGAATGGGAAGATCATAAATAGTGTTGAAAATCCAGTATTAGGATCAAATACAAAGGATACTTATTGTAAGAAGGGTACAAAGGATTTAAAAAAAACCCACTACAAAAAAAAAAAAAAAAAAAAACTTAACCATCCACCACCATCCAAAAAACTAAACCCCCACCCACCCCCTCCCCCATCACCCACCAATTTTTTTTTCCGAGAGGGTGGGGTTAGGTTTTTGGGGTTTTTTTGGTGAGGTATAGTTTTTTTTTTGCCGGGGGGTGGGGGGGGGGGGTTAGGTTTTTTTTAGGTTTTTGGGGGGTGTGGGTGGGGGGGGGGGGTTAGGTTTTTTGGTGAGGTATAGTTTTTTTTTTTTTTTTTTTTTTTTTTTTTTTTTTTTTTGCCGGGGGTTGGGGGGTTTAGGTTTTTGGGGGTGGGGGTGGGGGTGGGGGGTTTAGGTTTTTGGGGGGTGGGGGTGAGGGGTTTAGGTTTTTGGGTGGTGGTGGGGTGGGGGTGAGGGTGGGTGTTTAGGTTTGGGTGGTGATCTAGTGGGTTTAATTTTAGGTTATTGGACACTTGTCAGTCTATAAATCCTTCTTACACTTCTTACAATTAGGAGCCTTTGTAGAATAATTTGACCCGAAAATACTGTTATGTATTCAGTTTTAATATTTGTTATAGTTTGTTTCTCATATTAGTTTATGCTTCTTGTAAGGTTGGTTATAATGGGCCTGTTTCAAAACATTCAACTCATGGACTGAAGCTGGGCTGTTTGGGCTGCTGTTTCGTGGGCTTGTGAGGTGCTGAGAAGATATGCAGATCATGGGCCTCGAGGACTGCTTAAAGCTACCCTGAATTGGGCGTATATAAAAAGATTGTTTTGTGATGAAATCTCTTCTGAGACAGAGATATTTTCTACATATTCAACACGCACCATTGTCACACTCATATCTGTCTTACGGTTTCTGCAGATAACTCTTCATGTTCTTTTGATCTTTTATATTAAATCTAGGATTAGTTTGAGTTCCTACCTGTTGTAGTACTGATAATTAATCTGTTAGGCTTAGAGAAGATTATTGTATCAGGTCATATTATTAATGATCTGAGAGTGATTGTGAGAGTTTTCTTTCTTATTTGATCTGAATAAAGTTATGTTTTACCATTCTTGTACTATAATATATCACAACTTTCACACAATTTCATTCTTCACCTAGAACACTAATACCTATAGTTCACTCGATGCTTGAATTTAAATCTAACACGTTCTAATATAGGAGGATGCTTCTAAACTATTGGATGTCACACACCTACTAAATCTCTATAAATGAAAAGTATCAATTCGATTTATAATAGCGTTGATAACTTTTAATAAAAGATTATGCCGTATTAAAAAAATGGGCGTCAGAAGAAGATAACTTTTAACAACATATCATGCCATATTACAAGAATGGGCGTCACAAGAAGAAGAAAGTAAACGGGGTTTACAAGTAAGAATGTGGAGTGGAGGAGAAACACAACACAAGTCACACAAGTCACCGGATTACATGCTCTCACATCCCAATAAGATTTCTTTTTGTTTTAATAGTATTCATTTATCATTTAATTTAACTTTTCTTTAATAACCTCTGTTTTAACTCAAAATAAATATAAACTAGTGTTCAATCCCCGTGTTGCGGGGCGGGGGTCGTAAAATCGTGTTAAGTATGTTTCTAAGATCCTACTTTAATTACTATACTTTTGGGTTACCCTGCACGTTGTAGCGAGTTTTGTAGCGGTATCTTACATGCTTTACAAATAGGGGCACTTTCATATTGTTACCTAGAGATAAAAGATAAAACCATTTAGCCAAACGAAAACCTACAAAACTGAACCATAACCAATAATCATGGTTCGGTTATGCGACGCATTAAAAACGAATGGTGAAGCGGCACTGCACTAAATATATTTTTTTTGCACCACACTAAATTTTATTTGAACGGTTGTTATTAAATTATAGCACATTTCATTTTTTTGGACACACCTTTTGGTTCATTAATAATCATTATAGTAAAATAGGTGTCATTTTTTTTATTGCAATTAAGGATTCATAATACTTTTACCTCATCAAACACACCCTACAATTTACTTTTTCTTTTGTCTGTTTCTAGAAACCACAAGCCACCCCTGCCTTCATCCACACACACAATCAAACCTGGAATATTTCTTGTCACCCATATGTGAATAGTTCAAATTAAGGGTGGTAAAATGGGTGGGTTGGGTAGGTTTGAGTAATGGGTTAGGATGGGTTTGGGTTAGGATGGGTTTGGGTTAAAATAGGTTTATTAAGAAATGGGTTAGAATGGGTTTAGGTTAAAATGGGTTTTTGTTAAGATTGATTTGGGCATGATAAAAAATAAAAAAATTCTAAAAAATCCAAAAAATTATAAAAATCCAAAAATATTATAAAAAATCCAAAAATATTATAAAAAATCCAAAAAAATTATAAAAAATCCAACAAATTCTAAAAAATAAAAAAAATTATAAAAATAAAAAAAATTACATAAATAATCAAGAAAATTCTAAAAAATCAACAAAATAATAAAAAATCCAAAAAATTATAAAAATCCAAAAAAATCATAAAAATTCTAAAAAAATCAAAAAAAATAAAAAAATATATAAAAATCAAAAAATATATAAAAAATTAAGAAAATTTTAAAAAATCAAAAAAATAATAAAAATCCAAAAAATTATAAAAAAATCCAAAAAATTCTAAAAATCAAAAAATCTAAAAAATAAAAAATATCAAAAAAAACCAAAAAAATAATAATAAATCCAAAAAATTCTAAAAAATCAACAAAATAATAAAAAATCCAAAAAATTATAAAAAATCCAAAAAAATCATAAAAAATACAAAAAAATTCAAAAAAATATAAAAAATCAAAAAATTTATAAAAATCCAAAAAATTATAAAAAATCCAAAAAATCCTAAAAATAAAAAAAATCCAAAAAATCCAAAAAATCAAAAAATTCTAAAAAATAAAAAAATCTAAAAAATCAAAAAAATAATAATAAATCAAAAAAAATTCTAAACAATCAAAATAAATTCTAAGAAATTCTAAAAAATCGAAAAAATCAAAAAAAGTCTAAAAAATAAAAAAATAATAATAAAACGAAAAAAATCTAAAAAAATCCTAAAAACTTTTTTTTTGAATTTTTAGAATCTATTGATTTTTTAATATTTTTTATTTTTTAGATTTTTTAATTTTTTAAATATATGATTGACGCATTTATATTATAGGGAGGGGCCCAATTTTTTTATTTCGCACGGGGCCCAAAAGTATTTTATCATTCTCGGGGACGGCCCTACTACAACGTATATAAATTATACAATTAATATTATTTATAGCACTGGTACACAACAAAAAATTAGAAAAAATAAACTGCCATCGACATATTACTCACAACTTCAAATTTAACTATAATATCATAAATTCTGCAGATTTCCATTTAGTAACTTCCTATTATTAATGTTTTAAAAATAATTAAAGCTATATCAAAGGCCCAACTTCGAGTATGGTTGGGAAAGTTCATCAAATGTTTAATATAATGATAGGAAAATACATATTAATCAAACTTAAAAATCCAGACTGTGTCACGTAGAGTATACCCATTGTGAGATGCAACCCAGCACACATTATCATTCAACACAATCTATGAAGATATCAACAATTTCACTAAATCTACGCGCATTGATTCGGTTTTCATTGTTTTTCTTAATAGCAAATCCTGATATGTTTCAAAAGCTCAACAGAATCATTTGCATAAACAATATCATTCACATTAAATAGAGCGAAATTGAATGGCCAGATACAAAACTTATCAGTTCCAAACGTCGGTAAATTTGAGCACATCAAAGTTATCCTTCAGCGTCTGGTAATGATAGTCGCTACCGTTTATAAAATTACCGCCTGGATGAAGAACAACCCCAGAAAATTCAATATCCATTGCAATGCGAATAAAAAATCATCAAAGATTTCTCGAATCAACGCGAATTCTTCTTCGAATTGTCATCCTAAACATGGCAAATTTGAATCGAATCGCCTTTTGACAAAAGCGACATTTTTCATAACAAAATCGTAAGGTTTTATCAGATTTTCATGATCAACGATTTGTAGGATCAACGCGAATTCTTCTTCGAAACTGTCATTCCACACCTCACGTATTTGAATCGAATTGCCCTTTGACAAAAGCGATTATTAAATGATGAAGCGAATTTGAGTTTTCATATTTTTATGTTACGTGAACGCTTGCATATGTATAAGTATCATGAAAATAATTGTTAAATAAAGAATGAGGAATCTTTATCATATAACCTCGCGAATCTGAATCGAATCGCGTTTTGAAAAAAGCGATTATTGAACAATGAATCGAATCGCCTTCGTGAGGAAACAAAGCGTGGATGAATACAAATGTTGTCGACTCCGAATTTTTGTATATCGGTTATTGTATGATGAAGCGATGTGATGGTGGTTATTGAATGATGAAGCGTTTTGATGGTGGCCGGAACTTGTATCTATGAAACGGGAATATAGACGGAATTAAAGAAGACGTTAAGAGAAAGGTTATGCTGCTTATGATATTTAATCTTTGCAGCAAATCGATTTGTTTTGGAGATTGAATATACATTTTTTTTAGATTGAATACACGCATCGAACGGATCTTTTGTTTGAGATCTAAACAGAGGGAAGAAATATGGGTTAATTTCCAGAGAGATGAACAAACTAAAACCTGTTCTTTTTTATGATATAAACAGAGATTCAATGACACTTGGCGAATCGGTATTCATTCTGGTGGGAAATTTGAGTTTTCATTTCACTTGAACCGGTGGATGTGTCATTGTATAATATATAATATGGTATATATTCCTAAAATATAATATTGTATGTAATTCTAAAAGTTTGATTTCAAGCGGTGGAATTAACGGTGGAAAACGGTGGAACATTATTTTGAATGAAACAGTGCCTTCATCTAGTGAAACGATGCCTTCATCCCGAAGTGATGCGATGGTGTGTGAAGGCAACCTAATGTAATGTAATGTAATGTAATATAATATAATATAATATAATATAATATAATATCATATCATATCATATAATATAATATAATATAATATAATATAATATAATATAATATAATATAATATAATATAATATAATATAATATAATATAATATAATATAATATAATATAATATAATATAATATAATATAATATAATATAATATAATATAATATAATATAATATAATATAATATAATATAATATAATATAATATAATATAATATAATATAATGGGTGGGAGTTGGCTACAAAGTCTATTTTTCTTACAAAGTGTAAAAAGTCATAAAACACCATAATGTCAATCAGAAAAAACACACAAAACCCACAAATAACATAGTGAAGGTTAGTAAAACACAATTTTTGTGGTTTTTATTTTGTGTTTTGGATGATAAGACTTTGATTATCGAATAATTAACATTAGTGTGTTTTGTGTTGATTATCATGTTGTGTTTTACTTTTATAGTTCTATGATGATGTTTTTGAAGTTTTATTGACTGTTATGGTTCTAATATAGTGTTTTAATACTACTCCCGTTGTTATTTATGTGTTTTAGGTGTGTTTTATGGTTGAAATTGTGGTGTTTTATGACTTTGTACACTTTTTTAAGAAAAATCGACTTTGTAGCCGAACCCTACACATAATATAATATAATATAATATAATATAATAATATATATAATATAATATAATATAATATAATATAATATAATATAATATAATATAATATAATATAATATAATATAATATAATATAATATAATATAATATAATATAATATAATATAATATACATCAATAAAACATTGTTTTATAAAATTTATAAACGAAAAACATGTTTATGTCATCATCGAAAGTTGCTTACAAATGTTTAAATATTACTATCTATCAGGCCACGTTCCTATACTTGCCATTTATAGTCAAACAAGCACCACTTCTTCCATTTTTACTTTAACTAGAATTACGAACCGCCGTAATGCGGCGGGGATTCTTTAGTTATAACTAAGTCGATTTAGGACGCGCACGTTATGTTGAACCTGTCAAACGGGAAAAATAGACGATGTAAAAACGTTCACCCACACACGCACGTTGTGTCGTGTTAACTCGCAAAGTTTAGAACGAAACGTGAAAAATGCTAAACCATAGACGCACGTTGCGATGTTTTAAGTCACAAAATTCAAAATGAAGCATAAAGCGAAAAATTTGCGGAAAATGAAAACTATAAAGGACCAAAGTTGAAAGTAAAAAAGTTGTCAGGATAGATTGCAAAATATAAAAAGTTTTGTGTTAAAAGTAAAAAAAAAACAAATAGTTTTGGGTTAAAAGTAATTTTTTAAATACTTTTGGGTGAAAAGTAAAAAAAAAACCAATTTTTTTGAAAAAGCCCCAAAGCCAAGGTTACAACAACCATATATGCATAAGCATTTTTTCTTTGAAAAATCCCTAAAGCCAAAATTACAACACATAACTAAAAAATATCAAAGTGGTTAAATCGCAAAAGATGGAAACGATTGAATTAGAAGTAAAAAATCAAATTAATCAAAGGGGTTAAATTACCAAAGATTAAAACTTTAAACTTAAATTGTCAAAGATTAAAACTTTAGGGTTAAAAAGGAAAGAAAGATTAAAAATTTTAAACTTAATTTGTCAAATATTAAAATTTTAGGGTAAATTGTCAAACATTAAAACTTTAGGGTTAAAAAGAAAACAAAGATTAGAAGTTTAAACTTAAATTGTCAAATATTAAAACTTTAGGGTTAAAAAAGAAAATTTCCATTTTTTTGAAAGACTACCAAAGCCCAACACATATATGCACTAACATCTTGCTTATTTATAGTGTTTAATAATTTTATAACTTTTTTGTGTTACTATTCATGAGAATATTCATTTATATGTAGTACTAGGTTAAAACCCCGTGTGTTACACGGGTTGAATAAATATAATTTTATACATTAAGTAATAAAAAATATATCTTAAAAAAAACACATGTGTTGCATAGGTTGAATAAAATTGCGTATTACAAAGGTTGAATAAAATTGTGTATTATATAAGTTGAATAAAATGTAATTTAATCGGTTGACATATACAGTCATCAAAACATGTCTTTAAAAATGAATTTATGAAGTACTATTTATTAATTATAAGAGAAAACAAAAATTAGATAGCCTCAATAAATGATACGTGTCACTCATAGGTTTGTTTATTATATAGTATAGATATAGATATAGATTCGTAGACTATACTCATATAAGTTATTTAGTTTAGAATTAATGGAAAGATAAAAAAGCTTAGCCGTTTAAAAAGAATATAAGTTATTTTATAATTTTTGTTTTATATAAGGCATTTGTAGACTACAAAGAACCTAATTTAACGATCCTTATTTTATATTTAAAATAGAAATCAGATTTAGCATACCCGTTTATTTACCCAACAACAAATTATAACCCGTAATATATTAAGCTATGAATTATAATTCATATTTTTAAATTTTAAATTTAATATAACCAATAATTTTAGTATTATATAATAATGATTAGATTTGATTTAATATTATCTTTTAGTTGAGAATTGATTATCAATATTTATCCCCAACCGTTCATAAAAAAAACATTTATCCTCAAAATTGTAAATTATTTAATTTAATAAGAAACTAAAAAAATAGATAGTCTCAATGAATGACAAGTGTCCCATAAATACTTTTTTTTTATTATATAGTATAGATAATATAATAGAATAGAATAGAACTTACATCCAGACATGATTAACATTAAAATTAAACATTGTATTCTAAGACTTATAAACGAAAAACATGTTTACATTATCGAAAGTTGGTTCTTCAATGGAAGTTTGAAGTAGGGATGAGCATGGTACCTGTTCGGTACCGAAAATCCCCTAAAGTGGATGCTGGTACCGGTACTGTACCAGACCGGTACCAGACTAGTATCGAAAATGTCAAAAGTCGGTATCAAATCGGTACCGAAAATATACACGGTTCGGTAAATTCGATACCGGTACCGGTTCAGTACCGATGCCATTTGCTGATCCCTAGTTTGAAGCATCATATCCCAACAATCCAACTTCAAATGTTTAAATATTGCCATTTATCTATCAGGCCACGTTCCCATACTCATCAAGTATGACTCAATAAAATTATATAACCTTTTTTGTGTTACTGTTTATGATAACTTTCATTTTATATAGACAATATATATAATAACAAATATTGATACCATCAAATAACTTCCATCCTTGTATGTCTTCTCACACTCCCATTTTCAACACTATGACATCCAAGATTCCACATGTTATTACTTGCAAAGGTACATACCTGTGATGTTTTGGTATTCTTAAATATTTGTAAACAATGTTAACAAAGTTGTCGTTAACCGAATTTGGGATGCAGCCGCCGTCGTAAGGGAGGCGGGTGGAGCAATCGTTGTGGAGGAGATAATGATGGACCCACCAAAAGCGACGGAAGTTAGGATCAAGATGTTGTGTGCGAGTATATGCCATACTGACATCCTATGTTGCAACGGGATACCTATTGTATGTCCATGATTTTCTTCCAACTATTTACACAAAGTTTCCAACAATGATTCTGTAATTGGACTGGTTACCGAATCAGTTTTCTTATAAGTTCACTAGTTGGAGTGGTTTCTAAAATTGTATAATGGTAGAAATAATATAAAATTATATATATATATATATATATATATATATATTAGTCATATATTATTTGAAAAATTGTTTTCTAATTTCTAAGATTCCAATACTAACTATTTAATATTTTGTTTTATACACACATAAAATTTAGAATTAGATGTAAAACTATTCTATCTTTTGGTGTGCATTTATTATAAGCTAACAAAATAAGAACCCTCAAATAACGAAAATCTGGTGCTTGAAGTATATAATTCACTAAATGAGAATTTAGAAGTGAAATCATTTATTTTGTGAAATATGGTCCCAACCACCAGGTAAGATTAGTAATCGGTTCCTGGTTTTACAAGTCGCCCCCCTCTACTTTTGAGAACATGGGTTTTAAATATTTGTTTTTAATAGTTTTGTCAACCATGCAGCCTTTGTTTCCGCGTATTCCTGGACACGAAGGTGTAGGGTAAGTATGCCATGTATGATAACAATGCTTCAATGTGTTATTTGGATTCAATATACAGTATCTAACATGGTTAGGACTCGGGTGTAGGATGGTTGAGAGCATCGGAGAAGACGTGGGGACGCGGGTCAAGCCCGGGGACGTTGTGATGCCGCTCTATTTAGGTGAATGTGGTGAATGCTTGAATTGCAAATCTGGAAAGACTAACATTTGTAATGTTCACCCAGTTAACTTGAATGGTCTCATGCGTGACGGCACTTCAAGAATGTCTATGGCGCTAACCGGAGAAACCGCCTACCACATCTCTAGTTGCGCCACATGGTCTGAGTACACGGTCATTGATGCCAATTACGTGATTAAGGTTGACCCTAGGGTGCCTCTTCCCCATGCTAGTTTCCTCTCGTGTGGCTTCACAACTGGCCTTGGTGCACCATGGAAGGAAGCTGCGGTCACTAAAGGTTCTTCGGTTGCGGTTTTTGGTCTTGGTGTTGTTGGTCTTGGGGTATATGCTTTAGTTTTTACTCCTATTATCCGTAGTGAACTATAAAAATAAATTTTTGAAAAATTATTAAAAATAGTCTGGAAAAGTGTGTAGCAAATTGCGAAAACAAGTTAAAAAAATCCCCGCCGCATTGCGACGGGTCGCAATTCTAGTTGTAATAAAATGGTACTTTACGATGGATTGCAACACCTTTTGCTCGTCGCAAATGGTCATAGTATTGTTACACTATCCATAGCAAAAGCGTCTTCATATTACCTATATTTTTTTCTTTTAAAAATTCATCTCAAAAATGTTTTGTGATAGTCTAGTTCGGGCTTGAATCGTTTATTATAACTATTTATATACAAGAATAATTATTATTATAAAATATATATATTTATTAAATTTAGATAAATAATAGGTTCATTTAGGCTCGTAAGCTGGCTTGAGCTCGATAAATAAAGCTCAACCCGGTCTCATTTATTAAACAAGCTTTTTGTAGGCTCGAGCTCGTTTATTCTCGACTCGATTCAAACTTTAACTTTAACGAGTCAATCTCGAGTAGTTCACGAGCGGTTTATCTCGTTTGCACCCTTAGGTAAAACCATATATTGAAAACACTTTTCAGGCAATTAAAGGAGCACAAATGCAAGGGGCGTCTACGATCATAAAGAAAGCAGCAATAGGAGAGGCTTTTGGGATGACCGATTTCATCAACCCTCGAAACCACCCTGATAAATTGGTGTCGGATTTGGTGAAAGATATGACAAACGGGTTAGGTGTCAACTACTCCTTCGAGTGCACCGGAGTCGCACCCTTGTTGAGCGAAGCCCTCGAGGCCTCTAAAATTGTACACTCAACACAACCCAAGTTTGTTTTATTTTCTTAAATACCATTATAAACATAAGTTTCATATGGCAGGGGATAGGCACAACTGTAGCTATCGGAGTTGGGATGGAGACGAACTGGGCGATAAAAAACATGACCCTATTGAGTGGTCGGACTTTGAAGGGTTCAGTAATGGGTGGTATCAAAACCCAATCTGATCTCCCTATTATACTCCACAAATGTATCAATAAGGTATGAATATTATTCTTATCGGGACTTTGGTTTATTAAACTTCAAATATAATTAGAATTTTTATTATATTTGTAAAGATTCTTACTATTTGTAAAACTGAAATCTAAATTCATATTATAACATGACTGATTCGAGAATAAATGTATTTTGAGTGATTCTATCAAATTTCTTTAAGTAAAACAAAATTTAGCTTTTTTTTCAAATTATAATAAAGGAATTCAATTGAAATCCCGCACTTTACGAGACAAGCACAACGAATGGATTATTTTTGTAAATATATTCATTTTTGTTTTGTATGTTATCAGGAGATAGAGATGGATAAGCTTTTTATACACGAAATACGATTGGAAAATATAAAAGAAGCATTCGAGATGTTGAAGAAACATGACTGCCTCAAGATTCTTATCAACTTTTGATTATAGTAAATCCATAACATCAGTAGCGTCTCTAAAAATTCACGTACTATGTGACACCCCAGGAAAACCAGTAAACGATACAACTTACCTAGCTTCCTCAGTAACCGCATGCTAAATTTCGAGACGAAATTTCTTTCAAGTTGGGGATAATGTGACAACTCGAGTTTCCAAGATTCCACTTTCGCATTTATTGCACGTTCACTGTTTGTTAAGTTGTTCACTTGCACAATTGGTTTGCTTTGTAACTGTATACGTTTTGGATTTGATAAGGTTTATGAATGATTTGTCAAATACTTGAATGTGGTGATGAAACTGTAAATTGCATAACTTGTGCATGTAATATGTGATAGAGAATGCTTAAGGGTGCTTAGTGCTAATAGTGAAACTTTAATCATTCTTAACCCTAATCCCTTTCACTAATCATCACCCAAGAATCAAAACACGTACTTTCACATTTCTCCAATCTTCTCTTGCAATCATCATCTTCATCATTGGCACAAGCTCTTCGTCACTCTTGATTTCCTCTCTTTGTCTAGAATCAATCCAAGGTAATTGTTTAATGATTGTTTGTTGTTAATAGTTGATTGATTGATTCATGCTAAAACCCTAGTTCTTC
The DNA here is from genome assembly GCF_002127325.2 of Helianthus annuus. Classification (NCBI taxonomy): domain Eukaryota; kingdom Viridiplantae; phylum Streptophyta; class Magnoliopsida; order Asterales; family Asteraceae; genus Helianthus; species Helianthus annuus. Next base: position 116,566,199 of record NC_035433.2, on the reverse strand, counting down.
ATATGATAGTTCTGTGTTTTTAATCAATTCTGATTTATTGTGAAATGGTTATGATTGGTTGTTTAATCAATTGCCTGATGATTAAGATGCATGATATGTTAGAAATATTGATTGTTGATTGATCACTGCAATGCATAAGAATGAGTTAGGGTTTCTTGATCATGAAAACGTGAAAACGTAACTGTTACAATTACAATGAAGTTGAATATTCGGATGATTATGATTGATGTTAGTCCGACCTTTTCATGCTTAACATAGTCCGAGTTTCATTGTAAACATGCTTTGTCCGAGTTTTATGATATGCCATGTCCGAATTATATGTGATGTGCTTTGTCCGAACTTCTGATAAAAGAAAACATGGGTCCGAATATTGTTCATAAATAAAAGTCTGAGTTTTATATATTGCAATGAAGGTCCGAGTTTTAAAGGTATGGGCTTGGTCCGAAGTTTAAACAAGTAAACAAGTGGTCCGAGTTTTTTTAATGAATGGGTGAAGTCTGAATTTTATTAATAAAGCATGAGTCCGACTTTTATATATTAAAAAGCATAGTCCGACTTTATATAAGATGGTCCGACTTTTTGAAAGGCATAAGGAAGTCCGACTTTTGTAAGTGGTCTTGGGATGTCCGAACTTTAAAGGGTATTAAAGATGTCCGAGTTTTATAAGGCATAAGCCTGTCCGACTTTTAAAGATCACATGGTCCGAATTTGTTAAGGTTATGTATGTTGTCCGAGTTTTGTTGTAACATAGGATGGCCGACTTTTTGACAAGGATGAAACCCTTGTCCGAGCTTTGTAAGGGATAACCCCTTGGTCCGAGTTTTATATTACATGTGATCAGAAGTTATAAGTGTTGAATGATCCGAGCTTTAAATTGTAACACATGATCCGAGTTTTTGAATGACATATAGGACAAGTCTGTTGTGTTTTCGTCCAAGATGCTAGTACAGTAAACTCGTTATGTTAAATCTGTTAACCCCGTTAAGTATATTGGTAACACTGTTCAGCATGAAACACTGTTAGTTTATTGAACCTGTTCATTATTAACGTTGTTAACTTAGTAAACTCTATTAGTTTATTAATTCCGTTAGATGTTAACTCTGTTAAGATATGCATGTAACCCTGTTAAATGTGTTAACCTGGTAAAGTATGTTAACTGCCTGTTTATCCTGTCAAGCATGAATTTACATGGATTTGACTGACTGCTTAAATGCCGCATGATAATTAACTGCCAAACACACTATGTGACGTTAGATTTGTGTGCAAGATTGTTACGAACGAAAACTGATTATACATACGTGCGTACGATAGGTCGTGATTGATTAACTGTGAGCGTGTGTATTCTTTAGCATACCGAGCAAACCAAGGTGAGTTCACACAGCCAAGGCATGGGGTTCCCAGGGTGGGAATAGGTTTGGATTATTTGCTTGTACTTACCTAGCTTATGGAACTTAGTTATATGGTCCTCGGGTGAGGAAGGGTTATTGATAAGATACGACTAGACTAGTGATACTTATAGAACTGATCATCGCACACACGCCGGGGTTGGCCGCGATAATATGACTAATCTTCGCACACATGCCTAGGAAGGCCGCGAACTATACGCTAAACTTCGCACACATGCCGGGTGGCCGCGATACAAATATACCTAGTCTAGAATACTTGGGAAACTTTCCCCTAATCTTTGCATACATGCCTAGATGGGCCGCGATACGAACTAATACGGTACATGACTTAATGAACGAAGACAAGGCTTACTATACTATTACAATTACTGAACTATTAACTGTGAACTCGCTCAACTAGTTGTTGACTCTCTGCTGCATGCCTTGCAGGACCTTAGGTACTTATGGAGCTTGCACAGGAAGGAGCAGGTCGTTGTGGAGCATGGATCGTGGATGTTATGTTAAACTTTATAACACTTGAACTTATTACATACATTGGGTTTTCATATTATGCTTCCGCTACTTAAACTATGTTTGGTTTGAACATCAATTGTATTGAATTGGGTTTTTACGAACTACTTCGATTATTATATACTATGTTCAATATGATTGATGGCTTGATCCTGGTCAGTCACGCTCCCAAGCGGTGGTACTCCGCGTGTGGATTTTGGGGGTGTGACAGATTGGTATCAGAGCCATTCGTTATAGAGAACTTGGTTTTAATATGGGAAAAACGTTTTTATTAAAACCAGACTATAACCAGTACAGTGCTCAACGATCCACAACGACGCTTCGCTCCACGTGCAAGACTCAACATCCTAGGTAATAAGGTTTATGTTTATTGCCTACTTGCTAGAAATACATAGAACTTTGCTCGTGGTATGCTTAGATTACATTGCTTACTATATGTTACTGCTTGAGAACACTTGTGTGCTTACACTCTTCTGTCATCGCACTATTCGCGAACCTATCTCACTTATGTTGCCTTTGATGTGAAGATCATGTCTGGACGTGTTAACATGACTCAAGCCCAGTTGACGGCTCTCATTGCTGAACAAGTAGCTGCGGCACTTGCAGCTGCACAAGCAGGTAGTATACCCCGCGGATGTGATTCACACTAGGATCTTTAGATCCTACATTAACTCTTATGTTTAATCTTGTCCTATTCTTACACGATAGGTCAACACGCTCAGCAGCCCGTCTGCACTTTCAAGAACTTCATGGACTGTCGTCCAAGCACATTCAGTGGCACCGAGGGGGCAGTGGGACTCTTCCATTGGTTTGAGAAGCTAGAGTCAGTATTTGAAATGTGTGAATGCCCTGAGGCTCGCAGGGTGAAGTACGCCACTGGCACTCTCGAAGGAATAGCGCTAACCTAGTGGAACGCGCAAGTACAGATCCTAGGGTTGGCAGTTGCTAACGCCACCCCTTGGAATGATTTCAAGGAACTGATTAAGCGTGAATACTGCACACGGGATGACATCCACAAGTTGGAAGATGAGTTTTACCATTTGAAAATGACAGGGTCGGAAATCGAAGCTTATACTAAACGGTCGAATGAACTGGCCATCTTGTGTCCAACTATGGTGGACCCTCGAATCAAGCGCATTGAGTTGTATCTCAAGGGGTTAGCGCCAGAAATTCAAAGCCATGTGACATCGGCTAATCTTGACAATATCCAGGCTATTCAACGCCTTGCTCATCGACTCACCGATCAAGCAGTGGAACAGAACAAGCTGCCAAAACGCATCAGTGCTACCACTGCTGCTGTCACAACCTCTGCTACTCCCAGTGACAACAAAAGAAAGTGGGATGGGGATTCCAGCAAGGGATCAGTTTCTGTTCAGTCTCAAGCACAGCAGCGCAAGACAAATGACTACCAGAATTCGAGTCAGCAATCGTCAGGCAGTCAGGGGCAGGGTGGATATCGGGGAAATCACCCACTATGTAACAGGTGCAACAGACACCACAGTGGACGGTGTCGCAAGGAACGTTGTCAGAGATGTCTCAAGTTAGGGCACGAAGCTAAAGACTGCAGGAGCTCACGACCTGCGAATCAGAATCAGCAGCTCCCACCACCAGCTCCACAAAACCCGCAGCAGCAGCAACATCGGAGCAACAGGGGATGTTTTCAGTGTGGGGCTGAAGGTCATTTCAAGCGTGATTGCCCCCAGTTAAACCAGAACCAGGATCGCAACAACAACAACAACCAAGGCAATGGTAACAACAACGGTGGGAACAATAACGACAATGAAGCTAGGGGTCGTGCTTTTGTGCTGGGTCGAGGTGACGCAAGGAACGATCCTAATGTGGTCATGGGTAAGTTTCTTCTCTACGACATTTACGTTACTGTTTTGTTTGATTCGGGTGCGGATACCAGTTATGTGTCTCTTAAAGTTAGCCAAATGTTAAAACGTGCACCAACTCCATTAAACACCAAGCATGTCGTAGAGTTAGCTAATGGTAAAAGTCTAGAAGCCACACACATAGTTCAGGGTTGTAACCTTATCCTCGCTGGTCAAGCTTTCTCCATCGACCTTATTCCTATAATTCTGGGTAGTTTCGACATCGTCGTTGGTATGGATTGGTTATCCAAGCAGTAAGCGGAGATCCTATGTAAAGAAAAGATCATTCGTATTCCCCGTTCTGGTCAAGAACCTCTCGAAGTTCAAGGCGACAAGAGTGGTGCTGTGGTTGGCATCATCTCCTTCCTGAAGGCCCAAAAGTGTTTACGAAAGGGGCACACTGCCATTTTGGCACTAGTTACTGATGCATCAGCAAAAGAGAAAAGAATAGAGGATATTCCTGTGGTACGCGAATTTCCTCAAGTGTTTCCTGAAGATTTACCTAGTCTACCGCCTCATCGCCAGGTCGAGTTTCAAATCGAGCTAGCTCCAGGAGCAGCACCAACAGCCCGAGCACCGTATCGTTTAGCTCCAACTGAACTGGAAGAACTGTCAAAGCAGCTACAAGAGCTCTTGGAAAAGGGCTTTATTCGTCCAAGCTCTTCGCCTTGGGGAGCTCCAGTATTATTCGTGAAAAAGAAAGACGGTACATTCAGAATGTGCATAGACTACCGCGAACTGAACAAGGTCACAGTGAAGAACCGTTATCCTCTTCCGCGTATAGACGACTTATTCGACCAGTTGCAAGGGTCGAGCTATTACTCCAAGATTGATCTGAGGTCAGGTTATCATCAGCTGAGATTCCGGGATGAGGACGTCTCCAAGACAGCATTCAGAACTCGCTACGGCCATTACGAGTTTCTATTCATGCCATTCGGGCTAACGAACGCGCCTGCAGTTTTCATGGACCTTATGAACAGGGTGTGCAAACCGTACTTAGACAAATTCGTCATCGTTTTCATCGACGACATTCTGATCTACTCTAAGAGTCAGGAGGAACACGAGCAGCACTTACGTCTTATCTTGGAACTTCTTCGAAAAGAACAACTGTACGCCAAGTTTTCAAAATGCGACTTCTGGCTTCGTGAAGTCCACTTTCTAGGCCATGTGGTAAACAAGGATGGGATTCATGTTGATCCATCCAAGGTAGATTCGATCAGGAACTGGCCTGCACCGCGAACACCAATGGAAATACGCCAATTCTTGGGTTTGATGGGTTACTACAGACGATTTATCAAAGATTTCTCTAAGATCGCACAGCCGCTTACATTGCTGACACAGAAGGGTGTTACCTATCGTTGGGGTAATATACAAGAATCGGCTTTTCAGTACCTGAAAGATAGACTATGCAGTGCACCTATTCTCTCATTGCCAGAGGGCACGGACGATTTTGTGGTCTATTGTGACGCATCAATTCAGGGTCTTGGTTGTGTATTGATGCAGCGGGATAAAGTCATTGCCTACGCTTCTCGTCAACTCAAGGTTCATGAACGGAACTACACGACGCACGATTTAGAGCTGGGAGCTGTTGTTTTCGCGCTTAAGATATGGCGACACTACCTGTACGGTACCAAGTGCACTATTTACACCGATCACAGGAGTCTCGAGCATATCCTTAAGCAAAAGGATTTGAACATGCGACAACGAAGATGGGTCGAACTATTGAACGATTACGAATGCGCTATCAAGTACCATCCAGGCAAAGCCAATGTTGTGGCTGATGTAGGGCTGTAAACGAACCGAACGAACACGAACAAGGCCTTGTTCGTGTTCGTTCGTTAAGAATATTATCTGTACACGAACGGTTCATGAACACTTACCGAACGAGATTTTTTGTTCGTGTTCGTTCGTTAAGGAAATGAACGTGTTCCTGAACAGTTCACGAACACAAACGAACACAGATAAAATCGACGAAGTTCAATTGTGTTTTTCGATGTGAATAATAAGAAAGAAATGTGGAGGTAGGGTTTCCTATTTTATTTGTTTGGGTAATGAGATAAATAAGAATTAAGGAATATAAAAGGTTTAGATAAAATATATAAATGCTAAAAAATATTTAATGAACAACATAAACAACGAACATGAACGAATGTTCACAAACACGTTATCGAACGTTCATGAACGCAATTGAACGAACAAGGCAGTTGTTCGTGTTCGTTCATTTAACTAATCGAACGGAATTTCTTGTTCATGTTCGTTCATTAACTAAACGAACGAACGTAAACGAACTTCCCGCCGAACGGTTCACGAACTGTTCGCTGAACGTTCAGTTCGTTTACAGCCCTAGGCTGATGCCCTCAGTCGGAAAGATACTACACTTAAGCGCGTACGAGCATTGCAACTCACCATTCAGTCTAGTCTTCCAGCACAGATACAAGATGCTCAGATAGAAGCATTAAAACCAGAAAACGTTAGGGCTGAAGCGCTACGCGGCTCAAGGCAACGATTAGAACAGAAGGAAGACGACGCCTACTATGTAACGGGGTGTATTTGGGTCCCACTTTTTGGAGACTTACGCGAGCTGGTAATGGATGAAGCTCACAAGTCTCGCTACTCGGTACATCCAGGGTCGGATAAAATGTACCACGACATCAGAACTACTTATTGGTGGCCTAGCATGAAGGCCCACATCGCTACCTATGTCAGCAAGTGCTTGACCTGTGCAAGAGTCAAGGCGGAGTATCAGAAACCAGCAGGCTTACTCCAACAACCAAAGATACCACAATGGAAATGGGAGGAAATTTCCATGGATTTCGTTACTAGCCTACCTAGATCCCAGCGTGGGAACGATACTATTTGGGTGATCGTGGATCGACTCACCAAGTCTGCTCACTTCTTGGCAATCAAAGAAACAAACAAGTTTTCCACATTAGCAGACATCTACTTGAAAGAAGTGGTCTCGAGGCACAGGGTGCCCACCTCTATCATTTCGGATCGCGATGCACGATTCACATCAGAACTATGGCAAGCAATGCACAAGGCTTTTGGCTCTCGGTTAGATATGAGCACGGCTTACCACCCTCAGACGGATGGGCAGTCTGAACGCACGATTCAAACTTTAGAAGACATGCTTCGGGCATGTGTTATCGATTTTGGCAACGGCTGGGAAAAGCATCTCCCTTTAGTGGAGTTTTCATACAATAACAGTTATCACACCAGCATAGAAGCCGCTCCATTTGAGGCATTGTACGGGCGTAAATGCCGGTCACCTCTCTGTTGGGCAGAGGTGGGGGATAGTCAGATCACGGGTCCAGAACTTATAGTGGACACCACGGAAAAGATTGCACAGATAAGAGAACGCATGGCGGCAGCACGCGACCGTCAGAAAAGGTACGCGGATAAGCGTAGGAAGTCATTGGAATTTCAGGTCGGGGACCGGGTTTTACTTAAAGTCTCACCCTGGAAGGGTGTGGTTCGTTTTGGGAAACGGGGAAAACTCAATCCGCGGTATGTCGGACCATTCGAAATCACAGAAAGAATAGGCAAAGTGGCCTACAGACTAAACTTACCAGCTGAACTCGGTGCAGTTCACAATGTTTTTCACGTGTCGAATCTGAAGAAGTGCCTGTCAGATGAGACCCTCATAGTTCCCTTAAAGGAGCTCACTGTCGACGAGCGGTTGCAGTTCGTCGAGGAACTTGTTGAAATCACGGACCAGGATGTTAAGGTCCTCAAGAACACGAGAATCCCTCTTGTTCGAGTTCGTTGGAACTCCCGTCACGGCCCAGAGTTCACCTGGGAGCGGGAAGATCAAATGAAACTCAAGTATCCCCAGTTATTCGAAACCAATGCAACTACTACTGAGGCTGAAGCTACTACTGCAGAATTTCGGGACGAAATTCCAAATCAACGGGGGGATGATGTGACACCCTAGGAAAACCAGTAAACGATACAACTTACCTAGCTTCCTCAGTAACCGCATGCTAAATTTCGAGACGAAATTTCTTTCAAGTTGGGGATAATGTGACAACTCGAGTTTCCAAGATTCCACTTTCGCATTTATTGCACGTTCACTGTTTGTTAAGTTGTTCACTTGCACAATTGGTTTGCTTTGTAACTGTATACGTTTTGGATTTGATAAGGTTTATGAATGATTTGTCAAATACTTGAATGTGGTGATGAAACTGTAAATTGCATAACTTGTGCATGTAATACGTGATAGAGAATGCTTAAGGGTGCTTAGTGCTAATAGTGAAACTTTAATCATTCTTAACCCTAATCCCTTTCACTAATCATCACCCAAGAATCAAAACACGTACTTTCACATTTCTCCAATCTTCTCTTGCAATCATCATCTTCATCATTGGCACAAGCTCTTCATCACTCTTGATTTCCTCTCTTTGTCTAGAATCAATCCAAGGTAATTGTTTAATGATTGTTTGTTGTTAATAGTTGATTGATTGATTCATGCTAAAACCCTAGTTCTTCATATGATAGTTCTGTGTTTTTGATCAATTCTGATTTATTGTGAAATGGTTATGATTGGTTGTTTAATCAATTGCCTGATGATTAAGATGCATGATATGTTAGAAATATTGATTGTTGATTGATCACTGCAATGCATAAGAATGAGTTAGGGTTTCTTGATCATGAAAACGTGAAAACGTAACTGTTACAATTACAATGAAGTTGAATATTCGGATGATTATGATTGATGTTAGTCCGACCTTTTCATGCTTAACATAGTCCGAGTTTCATTGTAAACATGCTTTGTCCGAGTTTTATGATATGCCATGTCCGAATTATATGTGATGTGCTTTGTCCGAACTTCTGATAAAAGAAAACATGGGTCCGAATATTGTTAATAAATAAAAGTATGAGTTTTATTTATTGCAATGAAGGTCCGAGTTTTAAAGGTATGGGCTTGGTCCGAAGTTTAAACAAGAAAACAAGTGGTCCGAGTTTTTTTAATGAATGGGTGAAGTCTGAATTTTATTAATAAAGCATGAGTCCGACTTTTATATATTAAAAAGCATAGTCCGACTATATATAAGATGGTCCGGCTTTTTGAAAGGCAAAAGGAAGTCCGACTTTTGTAAGTGGTCTTGGGATGTCCGAACTTTAAAGGGTATTAAAGATGTCCGAGTTTTATAAGGCATAAGCCTGTCCGACTTTTAAAGATCACATGGTCCGAATTTGTTAAGGTTATGTATGTTGTCCGAGTTTTGTTGTAACATAGGATGTCCGACTTTTTGACAAGGATGAAACCCTTGTCCGAGCTTTGTAAGGGATAACCCCTTGGTCCGAGTTTTATATTACATGTGATCAGAAGTTATAAGTGTTGAATGATCCGAGCTTTAAATTGTAACACATGATCCGAGTTTTTGAATGACATATAGGACAAGTTTGTTGTGTTTTCGTCCAAGATGCTAGTACAGTAAACTCGTTATGTTAAATCTGTTAACCCCGTTAAGTATATTGGTAACACTGTTCAGCATGAAACACTGTTAGTTTATTGAACCTGTTCATTATTAACGTTGTTAACTTAGTAAACTCTATTAGTTTATTAATTCCGTTAGATGTTAACTCTCTTAAGATATGCATGTAACCCTGTTAAATGTGTTAACCTAGTAAAGTATGTTAACTGCCTGTTTATCCTGTCAAGCATGAATTTACATGGATTTGACTGACTGCTTAAATGCCGCATGATGATTAACTGCCAAACACACTATGTGACGTTAGATTTGTGTGCAAGATTGTTACGAACAAAAACTGATTATACATACGTGCGTACGATAGGTCGTGATTGATTAACTATGAGCGTGTGTATTCTTTAGCATACCGAGCAAACCAAGGTGAGTTCACACAGCCAAGGCATGGGGTTCCCAGGGTGGGAATGGGTTTGGATTATTTGCTTGTACTTACCTAGCTTATGGAACTTAGTTATATGGTCCTCGGGTGAGGAAGGGTTATTGATAAGATACGACTAGACTAGTGATACTTATAGAACTGATCATCACACACACGCCGGGGTTGGCCGCGATAATATGACTAATCTTCGCACACATGCCTAGGAAGGCCGCAAACTATACGCTAAACTTCGCACACATGCCGGGTGGCCGCGATACAAATATACCTAGTCTAGAATACTTGTGAAACTTTCCCCTAATCTTCGCATACATGCCTAGATGGGCCGCGATACGAACTAATACGGTACATGACTAAATGAACGAACACAAGGCTTACTATACTATTACAATTACTGAACTATTAACTGTGAACTCGCTCAACTAGTTGTTGACTCTCTGTTGCATGCCTTGCAGGACCTTAGGTACTTATGGAGCTTGCACAGGAAGGAGCAGGTCGTTGTGGAGCATGGATCGTGGATGTTATGTTAAACTTTATAACACTTGAACTTATTACATACATTGGGTTTTCATATTATGCTTCCGCTACTTAAACTATGTTTGGTTTGAACATCAATTTTATTGAATTGGGTTTTTACGAACTACTTCGATTATTATATACTATGTTCAATATGATTGATAGCTTGATCCTGGTCAGTCACGCTCCCAAGCGGTGGTACTCCGCGTGTGGATTTTGGGGGTGTGACATACTATATTCGAGTTCGAAAAATATGCCCTTATGTTTTAACAATAAACAATGCAATAACGAAAATGACAAAAATTGTAGTGTTTGATAAATAATGCAATTATGATAATGACAAAATCATAGTATTCTAATGAGTTACATACCGTAATAACTAATAAGTTAATAGCTAACCAATGATTCCTGCAGCCCTTCTTGCAATTTTCATAGCAAATTGCCCCCCTTGCATTCGTCGTGCAGGCCGGCTTGAGACTTCACCATTTTTTCGCTCGTTTCCTCTTTTGATGTTTTTGCAATCCGAATGCTTGTTTAGGAGCCATTAACGCGTAACAAGAATAATCAATGTTTCACAATCACAGTTTCAAAGATAAATCAAGAATGGAGAATGAAATCAATATCAATCAATACTCTTAATCTTATACTCAACAGTCAACAGTAAATCAATGATCAATCAAGAATTCCATACTCAACAACAATTTATCAATACTTAATAGTCAATTCAATACAAATTATGAAATTATATACAATTAACAGACTAACAATTTAATACAATTACATAATAAGTCAATAACACTAAACAAACCTCTTGAGTTCTGATGTTATGTTCGGAAATCGGAAATTCGGAGTCAGCGTCTGTTGTTGTTCTTGTTCACAGCAGCGTCTGATATATATCAAATGTTGTGATGATGATGTTTGACAAGTCGACTGTTGTTCTGAGGGACTGAATCACCCAACCCACGTCTTCTGATGATGTTCGTCTGATGAGTGATGATGTTTGTCCATCCTTTAAGATTACAGGAAATTTTCGAAGTCTGAGACCAGTATTGCCACCGTGATTTATTATTTTTATTAAAATCTTATTTGTATTGGGTCCAGTAAACCTAATGTTGAGTGGGCTAAATTGTATTTTTCTCTCTTCATTTTGGTTTTTTTCTCTCTCCTGATTTCTTCCAACTAAAAGAATATTTAATTACATTCTCTATACTTTTTTCTCTCACAAATTACCTAACTTAATATTTGATAATTAAAAAAAATACAAACATTATCAAATATTGTTTCGTCTAGAACATATATGTATTAGATCAATGTTTGATAAAAATGTGCATAGTGGAAACAAGATGTAATAATACACAGGTGTATAAGTCTGGTTATATCGACCTGTATACACTATGTACTTGAATAATACACAGGTGTATACGTCTGGTATATACCGACATGTATACACATATGTACTTCAATAATATAAAGGTGTATAAATCAGGTTTATACCGACCTATTGGAACAAGACGTAATAATAAACAAGTGTATAAGTCTTGTATATACTTATTTGTATACACATATGTTAAAAAAACATAATTTAATTAGGTTTAATATTTAATTTTAAAAAGAACATAAGAGTTTATTTAAAAAAAAGATTAGCCCTTTAATCTCTTATAATAAAAATTATGGAGAAATAATTAAAAAGGAGAGAGAGAGAGAATTAAGAGATGAGAAAATTAAGGGATTTTAATTAAAAATACTTGGTTAATGTCAATCTTACCCTTTTAATCTAAAAAAATAATCAAGGGCCAAGATTAGTTCACCCAGTTCACTCTCAAGAAGTTGTTCATAAATGAACATAATCCTATATATATATATATATATATATATATATATATATATATATATATATATATATATAGGGTGAGAGTTGGCTACAAAGTCCATTTTTCCTACAAAGTGTACAAAGTCATAAAACACCACAATTTCAGACATAAAACACACTCAAAACCCACAAATATCATAGTGAAGATTACTAAAACACCATATTTGAGGGTTTTGTGTTGTGTTTTGGATGATAAGGCTTTGATTATCGAATGACTAATATTAGTGTGTTTTTTGTTGATTATCATGTTGTGTTTTATATTCATAGTTGTACAATGGTGTGTTTGAAGTTTTAAGGACTATTAGGGTTTGTATATTGTGTTTTAGTGATCTTCACTATGTTATTTGTTGGTTTTGAGTGTGTTTTATGGCTGAAATTGTGGTATTTTATGACTTTGTACACTTTGTAGGAAAAATATGTATATATATATATATATAGGGGTTCATTGTGACAATTGGCACCAAACCGGTAATTTCCGTACACCTTAATTATTATTTAATGACTGCAGTTATGTGCTTAAATGTCAACATTGTCTGATTACATACTAAACAAGTGAATTCATGCACGTTTTATACTACAAGAATTTCCTTATGCATTAATGAACTGCGTTGCGTCAAAAATACTAGTAAACTCACCGGTAAGACAAAATGTGTCAACAGAACTGCAGAAAGCAGTCAGACATTAGAATTAGGGCCTAGGTGTAGGTCCAACGACAAGAATACATTAAAACCCAAGAGTACATACAAGGGTTAACATATAGACATTCCGGAAGCTAAAATAAGCACTAAAAAGCACCCGAAACGCACTTTAAGTGCAGAATTTTAATAAATTCAGCTCAAATAAGCTTTTAAACATATAAATATCATGCAGAATTTACGTTTTATTATCCAGAATACTTTCCCAAGTGTTGGGAATTGAAAGGGGTACAAAAGGATACTTAAAAGACGCTAAAAGGTGCAATTTAGCACTTTAACGAACCGGTATCTAACCGAACAACCGGACATTACCTGGAACATCAAAATATTATTAGAGGCATTGTTTTAACATTACCAAGCTAGTTATGGTCCCTAAACATCATATTATATCCTAAAACACTAAACACCTAAATCCCTAAATAACATACTTGAAAGCTAACTAGAAGCATGTAACTAAGTTGAAAACCAACCATGCACCCCCCCCCCCATAACTGGTTAGGGAACATATACCCTACTCTTTGATTTTCTTAGAATTAAAAATTTGATCATGTTGGCTCTTTAAGGACATGATACCCATGGGATAAAGAGATTAAATGGACTATAAGTAAACACATAGAGTTCTTATCTTCATTCATTCAACACCACTTCTTCTCCTTCTCTTCTTCTTGGCTTCGGCCGACCCCAACCACCACTATCACCACCATCATTTGCTCATCTTCAACCATTCTAAAGGCATTCAAAGGTGCTAGAGATCCTACAAGTAAGCTTGGTGTGTTCAGAAGCTCAAGGACCTCTATCGTTTTCTTTTATCCACCACATTTATACTCTTGAACTTCCCTAGCCTTGTGCTAGTAGTAAGTGTCTTAGATCTTCATACTCTTCATATTTTTGTTGGTTAATAGTAAAAAGAATAGTGAAATATTAAGAAACTCTAAGAACATAAACAAGTCTTGAACATAAACTAACAAGGTGATGAAGTATGGTTGAAGTAATGAAGAAATCATGTTATACTTGTGTTGTTATGCTTGCTGTTTATTGTTTACTAGTAAAAATGATATGGTTCATCACATGGACTTGCTAGATCATGTTTAAAGACATGAACTAGCAAGATGTGAAAGTTAGAGATGTGTGGGATGATGGAAGCATCCACACATAAACTATGAACTTGAACAAATAAGCGTTTTCTTGGAAAATAAAGATCAAAGTAAGTTATAATCTTGTAGATCGAAAGATCCATGAGTGGTTTTTCAAAAGAACCAAGTGAAAAGTATGAGTTTTGTTAAAACTTGGATCTTACATAAACTTAACACATTTTTAGTGGGTAAACAAGTGTAGAAACACTTGTGTAAAAAGAAAATTTCACAAAGAAATATTTTTAGAAAATATGACTAGAAGTTGTAAATGTTCAAACTCTTTAAAAATAATGTTTTTAAAGAACTAATCACATTTTGGAAGGTAACAAGACTTACTAAATACACTAGTAAGTTACTACACATTTTTGTAAATTTTCAAGTTCATAAAATAGAGAAATTAGTGTATGTTGTTGATGATTGTTGTTGAAATTGATTGATGATGATTTTTAAAAGAAAATAAACACATGTTTTGAAAACATGGGAAACCTCCATTTTTAGGAGAAACTCTGTCAAAATTTCTATAGAATTTTGACACTTAGAAAAAAATATAAGTTTCAAGAAACTTATCCCCTAAAAATGTGTCTAGAAAATTTACCAAGGTTTCCCTAATTTTTATGATAAGAAATGATGATTTCTTCAAGACTAAAATTGGTATTAAGTATGTATATTTTTGAGAAAAAAATATATATATTTATTGATCACCAGATTTTGTGCTAAGTGTATGTAGTATGTATTATACGCAATAGTGTATTAGGACTTGAAAATACACTAAATACTCTTAAGGAGTAAAAACACAAAAATACACATACAATATACAAGATACATAATTTGGGTGCAAAATACAATAAACTTATATTTATTTTTGAGAAAATAATGTAAGTAAGACACATAGTTAAAAATATAAAATATTCTTAACACAACAATACATATACAAAAGATAGTGACTTGTGCTTGTACGATACAAGTCTAGTGACTAACGATAATAAAACACGTTTAGGTCACGACGCACTATAAGCAAATCCGGTGAAGTTTACGACGCAAGGAACGCAAAGTTGTGAGTTCATGCTCCCCCTTTTCTTTAACTGTTTTTGGTTTTATAACTTCGGGGGTGAAATACATGTTATAAATTTTACAATGTTTACAAATGGTATGATACAAAAACAAGAAGCACTCTTGGTGATAACTAGTACCAAGTATAATGCGTTTTGAGAAGTGATACAAGAAATGATACGAGAAATCGTGTCACGAATAGTGTACCATAAGCACCATTAATCGTGTACACACGTAGACCACAGAACAAAAGGTTAGATCTAATGGGTTTCAGGGCAGCCCCACTCTTGGTGACAACTAGTACCAAGTAGTGTTTTTGTGTCTCCGTCGTGAATCGACAACTAGAAAAATGCCTATGGTTTGGTGACTTCCTATGTCGTGTCACATGTTAACGGCCTTGCAACCCATTAACAACTTAATACATACATGAATACTTGATTTACACAAAATTCATACCATGTTTTTCATACAAAGTATACAAACATTCAATACAAGAACTGCATGAATTCACACCAACATTATGTTGACGTTTTTTTTCAAAACTCACATGTATTTCAGGTAACTAGAAGTGGATGTGCGCGCGGCCTTACTCATGCTTGTGGATGTCGCTTATGTTTATCTTTAAATAAAGTTGTAAACTTTTTAAGACAATATTTTATGCTATCTCGCGATGTAAACGCTAATTTATGTTTTCAAATTATGAAATGTTTGGTATTTGAAGTTATTTTTACGAGCATGTAGTATGTTTACCTTTCGTATGCAATGAGAACCTTTCATGATCACACCTCGTGCTTCCGTCGTAGAAAGGGGTATGACATTCATTTGATAAGAAAATTTAATTGAGAAGAAAAGGAACAACCAATTATCTCTTGGCCTAGTGGTTAAGGGAGAGGTGGGAAGCTTTGCTTCTCTTGGAGGTTCTAGGTTCAAGTCCAGGCAAGGGGGTTTTAATACTAACTTGGTGATACTAACTACTAATCCGGTTAGCGATATCCTAACCGTTCAAGTCCAGGCATGGGGGTTTTAAAACTAACTTGGTGTAACGCTTCGCATTTTGTACTTTCCTTATTTAGAAAGTGTAATCGTATTTCTATTTTTGGAAACTTGTAATTGTATCGTATTCGTATTTCCTTTCTCAACATTGTAATCCGAGACTTTGATCATAATGAAACTTCATTATTTTATACTTATACATGCTATACTTATGTTATACATTGCAATCTTGAATACATGCTCATACGCGAAAACCTATACTTGGAATACTTGAAACATCAATTATGCATGCTTTATACTTGTACACTACACTTTTATATTTGAAATACTTGAATACTAGTAAACTTTGAAACATGATTTAATGTGTAAGAAGTCAGTAGTTGACCGTAGACATATTAAAGTGACACTAAATTAATTGAATTCCTTTTAGGCAATGTAAGTTTGGATGTGGGCCTATTATCTGGGGTTATAAAAATAAGAGAGATACACTGTCTGTTGCGTGTTACTGTATTCCTAAAATTATTACAATAGACATTAGGGTATTGCATGACCCTAGATATGCATACTTACATCTATTATACTTTAGGTTGCGTGTAACGGACCTAACAGTAATCAACACTAGAAGTACATTATCATACCGAGCAAACTAAGGTGAGTTCACTACTCTTTCACAAGCATGCATCCTGGGGGGACAAACAAACTAATATTACTGTTAGTTCAAGGTGATTGGTGGCTAGATCCTAATATGTCACACGCCTCGTGATGGTTTCCGCATGTGGTATTGATGTGTGCGAGTGTGTATATGTTTTAGGTATATATTTTAAGCCCTTTTACACCTTTTAGCCAAGTTTTAAATTTATAAAACACGATATTTACTAACACTAAACACACATATGGGCAAGTGCACCCATCGTGGACGTAGTATAGTGTTGGTAAGATACCGAGGTCGTCCAAGGACACAAGAGCTTTTAGTACCAGTTTATCCTCAACGTCTAATCAAATCAAAATGTTAGAAAAAGATTTTTAAACTAAGAAAATAAAACTAACTAAAATGCTGAAAATAAAAGTAAAAACAGATAGACAAGATGAATCACTTGGATCCGACTCGTGTGTTAGTGTAACCTTTGATTATTTTCGCACTTTTGCACTTGTTTAAGAGATTATCTTAGTTATTGTAGTAGGCCCCTCTTTTGAAGGTGACGTTACCCTCAACCCAGTAGTTTGAGTCAGCAAGGATACAATCCTAAAGGGTCGGATTATTGAAAGATAATTAATTAAGTTATTAATGCATAATGTGGTAGGCCCCTCTTTTGAAGGTGACGTTACCCTCAGCTAAGTAGTCTGAGTCAGTAGGGATACAGTCCTAAGTAGTTGGGTTAAAGTTTTAATAGTAGTTTAACTTATGAGGGGATCAAAGAGTTTGGACCCCCGCCATCCAATACTTTGGGTATTGAAGGAGGTCCTACTAAATTTGACCCAGGTCCTTTGCAGGATCTATAGACTGAACAATGGCAAGACTCTTACCAAACCGTTCCCTTAACCCCCGACCAGGTAGCCAACATACCTCCATATAGACCGTGGAGATATGAATGGTGAAAATCTTTTATTTTATATAGACAGTAAAATAATGCCAAGACACCACGGACAAACGATAAGGAATAATCACCTTCAACATAAGAAACTAGTAATTAAAGTCATTAATACAAAACCAATTAAAAAGTGCAAAAGATTAAAAATAAAAAGTATTACACTAAACACTTGTCTTCACCAAGTGATGTAAGAGACTTGGGCAAACATGGCCTTTGATTGTCGAGAACTCTTACGATCAATCTTGGATCTCGAGACAACTCACACACTCTATGATGGACAATGGATGATTGTGACAACCCTCACTAAACCAGGTGTCCGTACGACTTAATTAATAATTAATTGCTGCTTAATTACTGTGCTTAACTGAAATTGTGGAAAACTGCTATTTGATTGTTGATACTTGTACATACCTGCATCATACTTTAATTACCGTCACTACATTATTTACACGCTGAACCTTAGTGACAAACATGATGCACAAAAGCACAGTAGCACTATGAACGGATAACCTATTGAACATGCTGATAAGCCAGCATCAGGCAGATATTGCCTCTAAGGCCTGTATGAGCCAGAAATATTTCACTACACCCATAGTGAGTGTAGGGATACAAGGGTTGTAGAACTGCGTCTCTAGGAATAAGTTACAATGACTGGATGTGCCTAAAACGTACTTTGAGTACAAAATTCTGCACTTTAAACAAAAATTCAGCATTTATCTAAACTAATAAAGTGCAAAAACATGGGAAAATAATACTAGACACTTTCCAAAGTGTCGGGAATTCTTTGTGTCACTAAAAATAATAATAAAGACACTTTAAATGCTTATTTAGCACTTTAACGGATCAATATCCAACCGAACAACCGGACTTTACCCGGAACACCAAAATAATGCTAGAAGCATTGTTTTTATTTTTCTAAGCTAGTTAGGGTCCCCGAGCACCCTAACACACTATAGAACACAACATACACTTAAACACTAACCTACACACTAACATCTAACTGAACACTTTACTAAGGAAACTAAATACCATTACAACCTAACTAAACCCCTTCCCCCTCAAAAATGACGGTTAGACATGTGGGCTCCTTTCCCCACATGTTGTCTAACATTGTTGGAAAATTGCTTATTGGTTAATGACTTTGTATAATGGAAGAATTATATGCATGAGAATATAAAAACAACCTTATCCTCACAATTTTCCAAACACCATTTCAAACTCCATCCTTTTCCTCCTGCTCTCTAACCTACGGCCAACATAATACCACCACCTCTTCCATTTTCTTCCAACTTTCGAGCAATTCTAAGTGTATACAAGTGTGTTTCAAGGCATTCTAAAAAGGGTTCAAGCAATAGAAGCTCAAGGACCTCACCAATGAGCTATTAACCATCATCTTTCCTCTCATCTTCATATCTTGTTCATCCCTAGCCTCGAGCTAGTAGTAAGTGACTCTAAACGCCTTTTTGATCTATTCTAAAGTGGTTAATAAAAGATTTAACGGGCAAAAATCATAAACACTAGAGATCAAAGTTTAAAGTCTACTAAAAAAAAGATAAACAAAGTGGTTAATGGATGAATAATGGTGTAAAACTTTTGAAACTAGTTGTCTTATGGTTATTTATTGTTGTTAATTGCTAGTATGGGAATGGATCGTCATCGAACCACGCTAGAGCATGTTCATGGAACATGAACTAGCCCTATGTTAAGAAGTAAAGTTACTAGATGACGAACCTTTTCAAACATAAACATGAACTTGTGTAAAAACAATTTTTCTTATGAAATGGAGTTCTAAACTAGTAGATCTAAAGATCTACAAGTGGTATTTTCAAAGAACCGAGTATAAGATGAAATCATATTTTTAGAAGCCGGATCTTTCATAAACTAAAGATGTTTTTATGAACACACAAGCGTGTAGGCACTTGTGTAACAAAAAGGTTTAACAAAGAATTATTTTCGAAATTTTGACTAGAAGATGTACAAATGCCTGTAAAAATAAGATTTTCGAGAAACCGATTTCATTTATAAAAGTAGAAAGATCTATTAAAAATAATGGGAAGTTACTACACACTTTTACACAACCCACAAGTTCATGTGTTTGTGATATTTTTGAACTAGTATGATGTTGGAATATTGTTTGTTGTTGATTGAGAAAATTGTTGTTTGAATTTATAAAAGAAAATGATACGCTTGAAAGCGTGGCCACCTCCAGTTACAGAGGAAACTCTGGCGAAATTTTTCCAAAAAAAAAAACTAACACTTAGAATTATTTTCACTATAAGTGTTAGACATACTTTTTGACATGTTTTCGAAATATAAGTTTCGCCACGACTTTATTTACAAATATCGGAGGTGGGATTTTCACAAAATTAAACGTGATAAATATATATATATTTAATAAATATATTTTTCACAACGTCACTTGTCGACTATTTTGTGAAGTGTATAAATATTATTTTTAGAGTAAAAATAATATTTTCGAACGTTAACGAATCCAAAATAATACGAACGCTTTCACGATAAATATATAAGTTACACTGGTAATTACTATTACCACTCGATCGTTAAAACGTAACTTACGCATTTTACGAAAATAATTATGAACGCGTATTTTTCGTCAAAGTATTATTTTGGGAGAATTTTGTGAAGTGAAAATATAATATTTTTGAGAAAAATATTTATATTTTGGAATTAGAAATAAAATATGATTTAAGTGGGACTTAATAATATATTTCGAATGCACATGTATTAAATCCCCCATCCTTGGGAAGGAAAATCACTACCAAGTATATACGGAATGTAAACACGAAATAGTTGTCTAACTATTTCCCAAAAACCTAAACCATAAAGCTAAGGCACGGCCGTCCGTCTAATAGAGTTAGAACTTGTAGGTCGTTGCACAGCTGCTTGACTTGGAGTATACTTGGTAGAGACGCACCGACAGTGAGTTCATGTCCCCCTTTTCTCTTAACTGTTTTCAGTTTTCTAAACTGCGGGGGTGAAATACATGTTACTATGATTACGAGTACTTTTTACATGGTATGGTTAGCGTAAGGAGGGTTACTACTTAGATCATGTGAGTGGGTAGGCGGGAACTGGAGGCCATTAATCCTCATTGTAGGACCGAGGGACGTAAGCGGTAGATCTATCTGGGTGTAGCGAGCCCAACCCCAGGTCCAGCATAACGGACCTCGGGGTGACTTTGTGCCCCGACGCAAAATCGCAAGGTTTGAGTCTTCCTACTTGCACTTCACACGTATCAATGGCCTTGCAAACCATTGGTGATCTCTTTTTCCTTATTTGCTACATACCAGGATTTTGATAACTACAAAGGTTTATTTACTCACTTTCACATGAACTCGCTCAACATTATTGTTGATTTTTCAACTTACATGTATTTCAGGAAATTAAAGGATCTGGCACGGTATGGCACGTTTTCCCGCTGCACTAGTACGAGGTCATCCGGGTTTAGGGAATGTGACTCTTTCCTGGACAAGTCACAGTCCTTAAACTGTGTTTATGATATGATATGGTTGTGTTTGTGAACAATGTTTATGTTGTTAGGGTATGTTCCGTTAAAACAATGTTGTTGTTTTTGGATTTTAAAACTTAAATGAGTGGATGATCTTGCATGGTTTTTATTCATATAGCTTTGTTATGGTTAAGCTATGGTATTAAGAAGTCACACCAGATTAACCACGCTTCCGCAAAGCCAGGGTGTGACAGCTTGGTATCAGAGCTCTGATCATAGCGAACTAGGATTCCTTCTCGAGTCTAGACTATGATCACTAGGGCTCTCACGAAAACATTTTTACTGCATACCACTTAAGTCCAGATCCAAAACCTTTTTATAAACAAATGTTGAGCACATTTTATTTATTTATTTTTAGGCTCAGTCTTGGAGGCTGAGGCTCGGTCTTGGAGGCCGAGGCTCGATCTAGGAGATCGAGGTAGATGGCTAGTGAGACTAGGATGAGTAGGCTCAGTCTTGGAGGCTGAGGCTCGGTCTTGGAGATCGAGGCTCGATCTAAGAGATCGAGGTAGATGGCTAGTGAGACTAGGAAGAGTAGGCTCAGTCTTGGAGGCTGAGGCTCGGTCTTGGAGGCCGAGGCTCGATCTAAGAGGTCGAGGTGGATGATAGAGCAGTCTTAGAGACTGGGAGGAATTTGGCTAGTGGGACTAGGAGTATCAGTCTAGGAGAGTGGAAGGCTAGTGGGACTAGGAGAATTATTTGATTGCTTATTGACTAACATGTTTATATGATTATATGATTGATTATTATACGTATATGTGTTTGTGTTACAAACGTTATGCTTTCATCATGTACTAGAAAGATGGGCACTACGAATCCCATGGCCATAGTATCAGACGACATAGTTTCATCGAAGCATGAGGTGTACATTTCCGATACTACCGGCACAGACAATGACGACTTTCAGCCCTTTTGCGCTGCCTGAAGTCGTAGGAGAGCCTACTGATGGCCATCTTGTTGGGAATTTGCCACTCGCGGTGATCCCTGCTCCTGTGCCCCTTGCCGCTTATCTTGTTGTTGATATGCCCCCCCCCCCCCGACGTGGCCTCTGACGACGATAACGATCTACTAGAGAAGGACCCATTCGAGGGCGAGGCCCTATTGCTGCTGGTATTAGCCTACTGCTTGCGGACGCTCCTACGGGGGAAACTCATGCCCATTCCCCTGTCCCAGACTCATTTGAGTTTCTGACATCCGCATTTTCGCATATACAGGGAGTGCAGCACCATTCACACGACGCCGACCCTGATACGACATCATCAGCTGCACCGGTTCCCGCACACAGCTTTGAGTTTGATCACAGTATTGAGGGTGATCTTGTTCTTCCACCTGGTTTTGATCCAGACCATGACCTTGAGTTCATACACTTAGACCAGCCCTTGGAGGATCCTGTAACCCCCTGTGATGGTTGATCCAGCTGATTTTGAGATGGAGTTTGTTGATCCGGAGCCAGCCGTGGCCCCTGAGCCAGGCGTTGCTCCTAACACCGCATTGGAGCATGACCCTGTTCATGCCGATGCACCTACTGTTGCTCCTTGATTGATCATCTACTTGGACGAGAGAAAATTTGGGGTAACTGTGCAAGACAATTTATTATTATGGGGGCCCACGTAATAACGACTTGTAGTGCACAGAAATCCTGGTGGACTCTGCGGGTCAAGCTAATGAAAACCAATGTAGCAGGAAATAACTCGAACACGAATGACCAAGACGATGAAGCGTCGAGTTCATTCTATTTCAAGCAACAAGCCAAATTGGCAAGCCTATGTGAAGGCTCAGAAATTTATTTCCCCACCCATACATTGAGTATATTTACGTGTAAAATTGGGTGAGTACATGATGGCTTATGGTGCTATGTATCTCATAGACAATTGGAAAGTTGTCTAACCCACTTCATGCCATTTCGGCAGAAGAGAATGCCACCCAGGCGTGACACAAACACCAGTATGTTGCCAAGGATAGAAGCCGAGCTGCAAAAACGCATCTCATAGGCAAATGCATGACATGAAGCATTCCGCTCTAAGCACAGCGATGGCACTACTGGAAATAACCCCCCCCCCCCCCCAACTGACCGCACCTATAAGCAATTCCTGAACTGCAAGCCTTTGGACTTCGACGAAACAGGAAGCGCCATTGCATTTGTTCGTTGGTCCGAAAAGATTGACTCCATTCTAAGAATGACTAACTGTTCGCCCCAACAGAGTGTTACCTTTACCTCGGGGTCATTTCTAGATGGCACACTCTCATGATATGATCTTCGGATTCAGACCCCTGGTACAGATGCTGCCTATGCACTGAGCTGGGACGAGCTCAAGGAAATGATTGAGGAGAAATGTGGTTCTAAGACTGGAATAACAGAAGCTTGAGATGGAGTCCTGGAATTTGAAAATGGACGAACCAGAGAATTCTGAACATGTCCAGCGATCGCACGACTTGCCTAGGGTCGTCCCCTACTAAGTCATTGATGTTGCATGATACAGTTGGGTACCTGTAAACCTTACATTTTGGTCTTGATTTGTGGCAATGCAATCACAGTGATCTATTGTTTATGTTCTATGACATGGGATGTTATGTGGCTGATTTATTTATAACATGAGATGTTATGTGCTGATATTGTTGAATACATACGTACGTCTCACCTGCTATGACCTAACC